>NC_059121.1:19408170-19708528 GCF_020740685.1 Jaculus jaculus | reverse complement strand
GAACTGCCCCCTCCACCCGAGAGAGAGAGAGAGAGAGAGAGAGAGAGAGAGAGAGAGAGAGAGAGAGAGGGAGCGAGCGCGCGCTCCGATTGTGGCGAGGAGATTGGAGAAGGATCCGGACCTCGAGCTGCGATGGAGCTGTACGGAAAGGTAAGCTGTGTCCCCCCAGCGTGCGCAGTGGAGGAGAGGTCGGGTCTCCATGGACTCTGTGTGTGTGTGTGTGTGTGTGTGTGTGTGTGTGTGCAAGCGTGTGCATGTGTGCGTGCAGCAAATCTCAATGCAATTATACAGATAAAACCTCTCTCCCCACTCGTGCGGCACGCATGGTCCTTTTCCCGCGGGTTGCTTGAACAGGACGGGAGAAGCGACTCTGCTACGGAAACGTGTAAACTTTCCGCTCTGGGGATGGAGAGAAGGTGCGGTACGGCGCTTAGGCTTGTGTGGGAAATCAGCACAAAGTAGCGTGTCTCTTGGCTGTAGAATCGCAGTCTGGCTTCCAAAGTGAGCGAGAAATCAAAATGATAAATGATCACAATGATAATACTGGGATCATCCCCCGGCTGGGATGAGCCAGGTTCACTCTTCTTTGGTACCCTCAGAGGACCCGGGTAAGGCGCGGTTGAGAGCGTTTGGAAGGGAGAAAGAACCGAGAGCATCCACCGCCGAGCAGCAAGGGGCGTGGGGGGGGGAGGAGTGAGCCGCCTGCGAGTACGCTGGGAGTTGTAGTCCGCGCCTCGCGCATAGGTCGTGAGTTCCGGCGGGGCGGCTGGGGAGGAAAGACTACAATTCCCAGGAGCGCCGGCGCGCGGCGGCGGGCCAGTGCGCATGTGCGGCTCTCGGAGCGCGGACAGCTCCGGTGCTGATGCGGGAGCGGCGGGGCAGCTCGCGCGAGCCGGTGCCAGCCCAGCATGAGACACGAGGCGCCCGTGCAGGTGGGTCCCCCGAGACAACCACCACCAGCCCCCTCCTCTCTCTTTCCACGCTCTCTGCCCACCCGCTGCTGCAGAGTTGGGCTCCCGGTAGCCCCCCGTGTTGGCGGTCTGGCTGCGGTTGGGGCTTTGTTGGTTGAAAGATGGGGATGCTTTAGAGTTATCTTTTCTTGGGGCCCCGTCAGGAGGGTGAGAGAGTGCCTTTGTGGGGGGCGGGGGGTGGGAAGAAGAAAAATGAAAACCCCTAGCAAACAAACAAACACACACACACAAAAAAAAGTCAGAGAGGCAAAAAAAAAAAAAAAAAAAAAAATTTAGAAAAAAGAAAGCAATCTTGGTGATGGTCTTGAGCTTCCCTTCCTTGCATTTTTTAGGTTCCTGACCAGTTGGGTTGCAAAGTAGAGAATTTGTAAAGACACACGTGGGTCATGTTCTGGGTTGAGAGTTTTCCACCCCCGTTCTGATAAGAGTGTATTCTCTTTGGTGAGGGACACTTAAAAAAAGGGGGGGGCGGGGAGCCAATGTTAGTGTTTCCAAGAAAAATAATAATTAAAAAGAATCCTCTTTCTTCATTGAGCATTCCCAACACCGAGGGGGGAAGAGCAAACATGTCCAGTCCCGGGGTTATCTCAGACTCTCTTGATGGCCACGCACTTGCTGGAGACCCCCACGTCTCTCTCACCCTTCCCATGGGGGGTGCTCATGCCCTTCAGACTCCCCTTTCGATCACATTCTTTGATTTATTGCCTTGAGAAATGCCAAAAGTACTCGGGTGCTTAGCGCCTCGCTTGAGTCTTGCTGGTCAGGAAAGATGAGTGGGGTCTCTCTTATTCCATGTTAGAACCCAGTCAGGGCTAAACATGAGCCTGTTCATGAACCACACAGGGTGATCCCATCCCATTGCATAACGGAGAGTCTTTTCTTTTTTATGAATGGGCTTGGGAAAAGACTAGGACACGACATTTGAAATGTGTTGCTCCTCTTGAGCCTATCTCACTTGCCAAACCCAGCAACATAAATATTGGACGATCCAGGGTCACACGTCTTCCACAGTTCCTTATTGGATCAAAGACTTTTTTTTTTTTTTTACATCTGCTTCGATTCACTTTTAATTTATTTTATGGGTTATTTATATTAAGATACCTTGACTGGGCTGTTAAATGAAAACTCTGTAGACTATAAGTGTTTGCTGAAGGATTATATAAATGGAAGACCTCAAATTACAAATCGCCGTAAGAGCTATTGAAAATTTGATTTGTGCCAGGGAACAGGGGCCCCATTGTGTGTCCTAATACTTGTGTTTGTGACATAGCCTTTCATTACAGAGCCGATGGGAAATGAACCTGGAGTAGGACAATAAAGGTACAGGCTGTTGCCATCAAGACATATTGGCTTATGATAATTTTCCTTTACTGGAAGTATTGCCAAAAGCCAACTGACTGAATTCATCATCTTTGATGATGATGAGTAAACATTGGAAGCAAACTTTAAAATTAGGTTGTCACATTTCATTATGTATATTTATATCAAAAATTGTGTTTTGATATATATTTTATATTTTTATATATGTACGTAAAGTAAGAGATGTTTTCCAGAATTATAAAATGTAAAATCATAAAGTAGATCATCAGAATTTCAAGCCAACTCCCCATAAGCTCTGGAAAGTTCCTGTCAAATGAGTAAAACATGAACTAGATGGCATGCTGACTCCTACTTTCCATCATATGTTGCTTAGGATGCTAAGAAGGGCCATGAAATGGTACAGGATTTATATTATATTAATGCTGTAGGTATTATTTTAAGTTGTTATGTACATCTATATGTACCAACTATAAGGTAGGCATTGGACTATTTCAATGAGAACTTTAGTGAAAATTAATATAGAATTAGGCACAGTGGTTTATTTGCTTGTGGGTAGTTACTTTGCTACTTGCATATTTTAATTCACCAAACTAATTTTTTTCTTTATAATTTAAAATATAAACTCCAAGATGCTATCATGAGCATGTGCATTTTAAGAAATCAGGCTTTTTGGAGCATGTTTTACTTAGATTCACACTTCTATCGAACTTAATTAGGATTGCTGTTATGGTGACTTCTCTCCATTTTTAAAAGATTTAAAAATTAAATAATGATAAGACAAATAAAAACTACGAATACGATTCAGATTTTCTTAAGCAGCAAGTATTTTCTCAGTACCCATTCTATCAAGACATAATTATGTTCCAGATAACTTTGAAACATGGGGTATAATACAATAAAAAGTTGAAATTTCTTTATTTTGTTTAAAGACTGAACCACATCATCAGTTTAAATATATGTCCCAAATACTGTTTTACTGAGATTTACATTGGATGAGTCACACCAAGAACCTCATTTTACAATTCCCTTACCTTAAGAGATCTTTTCGTCCTTCTGGAATCATTTAGTTCACTTACTGATGTGAAGCAAAATGAGCTTTTTAATTTAGTGGGTGAGTTCCTAATTTACTTGCATTCTTCTTAAATCATACAATTCTTTGAAAAAAAAATATCAATTAAAAAGCATTTGATGGGTTACATAAATAGCAGTGTTCTTTGACGTGTGACTAGTTTTTGCAGAGTATTTTCCTGTAAACCATAAGAAAACAAGGGATAATTTTTTTAAAATTTTACTAGTGACTATGAAAATTATGTATAATGATAGCCTTGAATATCTGTGTTTTATTCGTCATTAACTCTCCAGGAATAGCCACAGTGTTTCACTGGATGAGCTTCGAGTTTTAATGTGGGAGATGGGCGTTTCTGTCTTCTCACTCAGCATATACATAGCTCCTGAGGGCCAAATGACTTGGAGGTATTAGGGCTTATGACTTGAGGGCAAGACATTGACAAACAAATTTGATATAGAAGCCAGATTTGTAAAATGATTCCAGTTTATTTAATGCTTATCTTTGTCAAGTTCTTTGCTTTACATTGATATACCATTATATTTGTATTGTTCATACAACTGTCATATATGCCATATAATATAACTCAATATATATAAACACTTATTAAAATCACCAAAAGCACCATTACCCTACTTAGGAGCAAGATAAATGCAGGTTATTAAGTGACTTTCCGAACATGGAAGAGTCAAAATTCTGTCAGACCTGTGTGTCTGGAATGCTTATGTCTTTGTCCCTCTTATTTTGATTTCCACAGGAAAACATAAATGAGTGGAGTAAAATCATGAGGCTACTGTTCATAAATGTGACTCATTCATTCGGTTGAGCAGAGAGAAAAATGTTTGGTCTCTATCATCAGTTTATAAAACAAGCTCATACAAAGTAAACTAAATAATGGAAAGGGCTTCTGTTTTCTAAGTGGCTTGCTTCCTGACTCCCAAATGATAATTTTTTTCAGCTTACTTGCTTGCCCTCTGACAGGACCAGAGGGATCCGTTGTCTCTGACTCAATGCTCACTCTCCAGTTTTATTATCAGAAAATTCTGGAGTCTTCTTATAAATGCAGAACTATCTGACTTCTTATAAAACTTCGAAGAAAAAAAAATGAGAGCTGGAGGGATGGCTTAATGGTTAAGTCACTTGCCTTTGAAGTCTAAGGACCCAGGTTTGATTCTCCAGTACAAACATCAACCAGATACATGCATCCCGTGTTCCTTTGCAGTAGCTGAAGGCCCTAAGATGCCCATCCTCTCTATCTGCTTATTCCTCTCTCTCATAAGTAAATAAAATATTTTTAAGAAATATTTTATTTTCTTTATTAATGAGAGAGATGGGGAGAGAATGGGCATACCAGGGCCTCCAACCACTGTAAATAAACTCCAGATGCATGTACCACCTGTGCATCTGGCTTACATGGGTACTGGGGAATTGAACCTGGGTCCTTAGGCTTTGTAGGTAAGTGCTTTAATGGCCAAGCTATCTCTCCAGCCCCTAAAATATTTTTAAAAAATCTACTCAAAGAATGAAGCAAGCACCAAAAAAAAAAAGACTGGGTAAAGATGAACAGAGGGTGAAGAGGTTCCTCAGTGGATAAAACACTTGCTGGCAAAGCCTAAGGACCCAGGTTCAATTCCCCAAGACCCATGTAAGCCAGCTGCACATAGTGGTGCATGCATCTGGAGTTCATTTGTAGTGGCTGGGGTGTTCATTCTTTTTCTCACTCTTTCTGTCTCTCTCTCTCTCTCTCAAATAAATACACATAAAATATATTTTTTTTTAAAAAAGAGCAGAACTGAAGAGAATGTATATGTCAATCAAAAATGGCTTCCAGGGAAATGCTATTAGATAGATATTAAATACACCCATGCTGTATATAAACCAAATGACCCAGAATTAATGTCCAGTATTTCATCTGACTGCAGGAAGGGTGTGGCACACTTGCATTTTATTACTGTTGATCTCCAGCCTCCACCCCTTCCATTCATATATGCGATGGACATTTTGTTTCCTATGGTATGGACACAGAGAAGATCCCTGACTGACCTTGAAGGAACAAGACAGTTTTCCCTACTTCATTTGGGCTCATTCCTCAGTTATTGACTGTAACCTCAAAGTTGTAAGCCAAAACAAGTCTTCTGTCTTTCTTTGTCTATGTGGGGGTGGGGGTGAAGCAAGCTCTCACTCTACCTCAGACTGACCCATAACTCACGTAGTAGTCCAGTCTGAACTCAAACTCAAGATGATTGTCCTACCTCAGCCTCCCAAATAGTGGTGTTTAAGGCATGCATCACCATGCCTCCTTAAGTCGGTCTTTCCTCTTGATCAGTGCATTCATTGTATTTGGTATAGTAATGGAGTCTTAAGTAAAAACCCAGAAGGGGGTCTCTTTGGGTCATGTGGTAATTTTGTATTGACTCATTTGAGGAAGCTTCATAATATTTTTCAACATGGTATGCTGACTTACATTCCCCAGCACCCATGTGCAAGGGGTCCTTTTGTCCAAATTCTTTGCGATATTGACTGTCATTTATTTGTAATGATGGGGAGGGGCAGAGAGAGAAAGAGAGAGAATGGGCATGCCAGCGCCTCTAGCCACTGCAAGCGAACTCCTGACAATATGCCACTTTGGTGAATCTAGCTTTATGTGCGTATTATGAATTCCAAATCCAGTTCTATACTTTAAGCATTAAGCAGGAACCTGTATTTTTCTAAGTAAAGACTTTGATCTACTGTTTGCCATGTCTCCTCCTGTTGATGTGGGTCTCTTTGTGGACTCTTGTTGATGTGGGTCTCTATGTGAACTCTTGTTTTCCTCTGACTTTGACCTACATTCTCTAGCTGTACCATTGTGCAGACCTTAAGGCTTTGTTTAAGCCTTTGTTTCCCTTTGGTCTTCAATTTTTTTTTTTTTTCCCAAGATAAGGTCTTGCTCTAGCCCAAGCTGACCTGGAATTCACTATGTAGTCTCAGGGTAGCCTCGAACTCATGGTGATTCTCCTGCCCTCTGCCTCCTGAGTGCAGGATTAAAGGTGCTTGAGCCACCATGCGTAAATTAGAGCTTTTTTAAAACTAGTTTTTATTTTTATTTATTTGACAGAGAAAGAAGGGGAGAGATAGAGAGAGAGAGAGAGAGAGAGAGAGAGAGAGAGAGAGAGAGGGAGGGAGGGAGGGAGGGAGGGAGGGAGGGAGGGAGGGAGGGAGGGAGGGAGGGAGAGAATGGGCGCACCAGGGCCTTCAGCCACTGCAAATGAACTCCAGACGTGTGCGCCCCCTTGTGCATCTGGCTTACGTGGGTCCTGGGGAATCAGAATCGAACCTGAGTCCTTTGGCTTTTCAGGCATATGCCTTAACCACTAAGTCATCCCTCCAGCCCTTGAATGAGAGTTTTAATGCTCATAACATCTTTTGTAGATTTGTTTTTCCCTCAGCAGGGACTCTCATTATGCAATTTCATTGTCAGCTCACCTCTATTGTGAGGTGAAACTAGCTGACCTTTATGTGACTCCACCTTTGTACATAGATGACTTTTTTCTCCCAGCTGCTTTGAATGTTTTCCTCTTTAACTTTGAATTTAAACAGCTTTATTTTGACATGCCTAAATGTTTTCTTCTTCGTGTTTAGTCAGCAGGTAGGACAGATGACCTTCTCAGACATGATTTTTTTTTTTTTACCAAATTAGAAAAAAATTTATTCATTATATTTTCACATATTTTTCAATCCTATTTTGTCCTTCTTTATCCTCTTAGCTACATGTATGTTTATCTAGTTACATATATATTATCTATTTACATACCTTCCTCTAGTTATATATAAGCTGTAGTTCTGATATTGATCCACAAGTTATTAAGATCTGGTTGATTTTTTATTTCCTTTGTCAAAGTATAAGATTTCTCTTTGGTCATCAAGTTCAATGAATCTTTTAAAAATATGTAATTTTAATTTCATTTATTTGACACACACACACACACACACACAGAGAGAGAGAGAGAGAGAGAGAGAGAGAAAGAGGCAGATAGGAGAAAGAGAGACAGAGAGAATGAGTGCATCAGGGCCTCTAGCCACTGTAAACAGACTCCAGACACATGTGCCACCTTGTGTATCTTTCTCTCATGGGTTCTGGGGAATCAAACATGGGTCCTTAGGCTTTGCAGGCAAGTGCCTTAACTGCTAAGCCATCTCCCAAGCCCAGGTTCAGTGAATCTTATCTGCAGTATTTGTTAATTCCATTCATGTAAAGATTATCCATTTTAGTTGTCATACTGTTTTGTTTAGGCTCGTGGTTGGCTCTCTTTATACTAGAAACCTGCTGCTTGGGGTTTTTAAAAATATTTTATTTTTATTTATTTATTTGACAGAGAAAGAGAGAGAGAATGGGTGCACAAGGGCCTCCAGCCACTACACACAAATTCCAGACGCATGTACCACCTTGTGCATCTGGCTAACATGGGTCCTGGGGAATCAAACCTGGCTCCTTTGGCTTTGCAGGCAAACACCTTAACTGCTAAGCCATCCCTCAAGCTCTAGTTCTTGTTTTGAGAGATATGTTAGACTGCTTTAATTGGATTCATTCATAGCATTTTGCAGAGATCCAAAGAAAAGTGATAACTTGAGCTCCCTACTTACAGAAAAGATGATGTAGAAATGTAAATAATATTCCTAGGGCTTTTAATATACCTCATAAGTTTGGAAGGTAAATATTTATTCTTACATTTTAGTTCTACTATTTATATTTCTAACGATGCTGTACTTTTTTGGGTGCCTTAAAATTAAAACTGAGTTTGAAGGCACTTAAAATTTTGAGCAAGGAAAATATAAAAACAACAACAAAAAGTGTATTGCCACATGATATCTTCCATGATGGCTTCAACTCAGAAGACAAAAAATGCCTAGTCTAACACCATTGTATTTTATATTGAAGTCATATCAGCTTTATTGGGGTCATGAGCCTTTTTTTTCCTGTTCAGTGAACAATAAAACCATATGGGTAAATGGTCCAGGTGTTTGGCAAATACTAACAGGATCTAGTATGCAGTAGGATTGGGTAAAGTCCTAGGTGTTTTATATTTATTTATTTAATTTAACTTAATTTAATTTTGGTTTTTCGAGGTAGGGTCTCACTCTAGCTCAGGCTGACCTGGAATTCACTATGGAGACTCAGGGTGTCCTTGAACTCTTGGCAGTCCTTCTACCTCTGCCTCCCAAGTGCTGGGATTAAAGGCGTGAGCCACAATGCCTGACCTAATTTTTTTTTTTAATTGCATTCTCTATCTACTTAGCTTTCTAAAAAAAAAAAAAAAGTTTTGGAACTGTGGCCATTTAGCTGCCACATGTTTAGCTTCTCATAGCCTGAAAACAAAATTTTAATTTAACCTATGGTGAGGCTGTGAGCCACCCATCTGTCTCCTGTCCTTAGCTTAACTCCAGCCCAACAAAGGCACACGTGTCTGGTCTTTTCAAACCCAGGATCTGGCTAGCTAGTATTTCAAACAACGTGAAAGGGTTGAGGAACCCATATGTTAACTGTCAATTGACAAAGCACGGTTCTCACAGGACACTCACCGATGGAGTCAACAAAGACACCAGTTCATCCCATATGGTCCACCTTTGTACTTTGATGACTTTTCTTCCAGCTGTTTTGAATGTTTTCCTCTTTAACTTTGAATTTAAACAGCTTTATTTTAGCACACCTAAATGTTTTCTTCTTTGTATTAATCAGCATGTGGGACAGAATGACCTTCTCAGACATGATTTTTTTTTTTTTTTTACCAAATTAGAAAAAATTTTAGCCATTATATTTTCACATATTTTTAATCCTATTTTTGTCTTTCCTTATCCTGCTAGCTACATGTATGTTTATCTAGTTACATATATGTTATCTAGTTATATATCTTCCTCTAGTTATATATAAGTTGGAGTTCTGATATTGATCCACAAGTTACTAAGATCTTGTTGATTTTTTTTTCCTTTGTCAAAGTGTAAGATTTCTCTTTGGTCATCAAGTGAATCTTTTAAAAAATATTTAATTTTAATTTTATTTATTTGACAGAGAGAGACAGATACAGAGAAAGAGGCAGATAGGAGAGAGACACAGAGGCAGAGAAAATGAGTGTGCCAGGGCATGTAGTGAGTATAAATAAACTCCAGATGCATACACCTTGTGTATCTGGTTTACTTGGGTCTTGGGGAATCAAACTTGGGTCCTTAGGCTTTGCACACAAGTGCCTTAACCACTGAGCCATCTCTCCAGCCCAGGTTCGATGAATCTTATTTGCAGTGTTTTTGTTAATTCCATTCATCTAAAGATTTTCCATTTTAGCTCTCATACTGTTTTGTTTAGGCTCTTGGTTAGCTCTCTTTATACTAGAAACATGCTGCTAAATAAAGATGGTCCAGATATTTGTCTTATAAGCTCATAGGCATCTAGGTCATGGCCTCACAAGTGTTTTTCTTTTGTTTGTTTGTTTTGTTTTGTTTTTCGAGGTAGGGACTTGCTCTAGCCCAGGCTGACCTGGAATTCACTATGTAGTCTCAGGGTGGCCTCGAACTCATGGAGATCCTCCTACCTCTGCCTCCCAAGTGCTAGGATTAACGGTATGTGCCACCACACTTAGCCATATGTCCTTTCTTGATGGATGGAATAAGGAAGTGAGGTTTCAAGATCCAGAAGGAATACTTAGAGAAAATTCTAGAAGCATTTCTCAAAGGTTCACTTATGTTTAAGAGTGTTTAAAAAATAGTAAAAAAAAAATGTTTAGTGTTCTTACATGTTCGAGGATAGAAACCATAGGAGATATAAGTTTGAGTCTGACAACAGAGAATTCTGACTGGTTTTTTGGACCAGGGAAGGTATTAATGGCAGCTGAGAGGATGGTTGGATCCAAGTGACATTTCAGAATGTTCAGTGCAGGAAGGGTGTGGTTGGAAGGCTTCTGGGGACAGAAGGAATCTTTACTGTGAGGGAAGGGCCTTGCATTTGACCTGGGGGAAGTTGGGCACCTGTTATTCAAGTCTTCCTTTAAAAAAAAAAAATCTTATTTTATTTATGGTGAGGGGAGAGAGAGAAAGAGAGAGAGAGAGAGAGAGAGAGAGAGAGAGAGGAAGGAGAGAAGAGAGGTGTTCCTTTAACCACTGAGAAAATTCTAGGCAAGCAGTCATTCTTCAAAGCAGTGAGGCTTGTAATAGCATGTCTCCACCCAGGGAAACTTGGACTTTGTCCCTTACACTGGGCAGGAAGTAGCTTTCCTTAAAAAAAAAAAAAAAAAAAGAAAAAGAAAAAAAAAGCCTTGTTTTTACCTTTACCCTGACGAAGTGTGACTTAGGCAGTTTCCATTGAGGATTGCAAAGTCGCAGACCTGGTCGCCTTGTGAGTAGCTGCCACCAATGTAGAGGAAAGAAAAGAGAGGAAGCTTTAGTAAAATAAAATAGGAAATAATACTCAGGGTTATTTCCCCTCAGTGAGAATTCCTTATTAAGTAATTTTTCAAACAGGTTTCCCTCCTGCCGTGTGGTGCTAAGTATGTCTATTCTGTTTGCTTTCTACGCCTTGCTCAGGAAGCAGCGTTCTTCTAAAGGAACCTTTGTCGTTTTGTCATCTACAGGTTTGCAAAGCTGCATACCCTCAGCTGTCGGTGCTTTCCAGGGCCCAGAGGGAGGGCAGACAGCACAGAGTTATTTTGTTTATTTATTCATTCATTTATTTTTTTTTAAAGATGTCAGAAGCCAAGGCCTCCTTGTGCAGAGCTCAGCCGAGTAGGTGGGTGCTAAGGCTGTGCTGATTTCTGCTTCCGGGGTCACTTCCTCCTATACGCTCATGGGGACATAGAGCACCCGTTCACAGCAGATTCTGTCAGTTACAGAGCAGAGCCGTTGACAGAGATGAAGCCCCCCTTTTTCACTGAATCCATCAGCTCTGTGTGGCCGAGGCCGGGCAACTTAGGGTGCAGAGCCTTCTCCACTACAGTTGCCATTATCTGTTCCCACCGTTCCGCCAGCGTGGGTGTCTGGTGAAGACGGTGGTTGATGCAGAAGTTTAGGATTGTGTTTCTATGGCCTGGGGACCTTGGACTTCCTATCAGATTACTCAGGCTCCTCACTGACAGATACCGGTGGCCTTGGCAACGTGCACCTGCCCTGCCCTCCTGTGTAGAGGGTGCAACAAACTCTACACCTGGCCAGTCCAAAGAACCCTATGGGAACTTGAGAAATGACCAATTCCTGGCCTCCCCCTGAATGTTCCACTTCTGCAGAATTTGAGGTGCTGATTCCCCACATCAGGGAATCTTATACCATACATACATATACATATACATATACATATACATATACATATACATATACATATATATATACATACATACATACACACATACATATATATGTGTGTGTGTGTATATATATATACACACACAATGTTTTTTAATTTTTAATTTTTATTTATTTGAGAGCAAAAGACAGAGAAAGAGGGAGGGAGAGAGGGAGAGAGGGAGGGAATGGGCATGCCAGGGCCTCCAGCCACTACAAACAAGCTCCAGATGCATGAGCCACTTAGTGCATCTGGCTAATGTGGGTCCTGGGGAATCCAGCCTCAAACAGGGGTCCTTCGGCTTCCTGTGAAGTGCTTAACCAATAACACATGTCTCCAGCCTACCTAGTATATTTCTGTAAAGATTAAATTTGGAAGCCGGGCGTGGTGGCGCACGCCTTTAATACCAGCACTCGGGAGACAGAGGTAGGAGGATTGCCGTGAGTGCGAGGCCACCCCGAAACTCCATAGTGAATTCCAGGTCTGAGACCCTACTTTGAAAAACCAAACAAAAAAAAAAAAAAGATTAAATTTTGTATCCAGATCAAAAATATATCAAACTAGAGAAATAGGTATTTGAGGACATAACGCTGGGTATCGCTGCCAAGAAGTGATGAAAAGCTTATGCGTATTTTATCTGTATTCACAAGAAAAGTATTGAAATCCTCTTTACATTTTGTTGCTTATAAATTGACAACTGTGTATAGAAAGTGTGAATGTCAGGCTGGTGAGATGGCTTAGCAGTTAAGGTCTCATGTAAGCCAGATGCACAAGGGGGCGCATGTGACTGGAGTTCCTTTGCAGTGGCTGGAGGCCCTGGTGTGCCCATTTGCTCCCCTCCCCTTCCTCTTTCTCTCTCTCTCTCTCTCTCTCTCTCTCTCTCTCTTGTGCTTTCAAAAGTAAAGTAAAATATAGCAAGTGTGAATGTCAAGAGTGGTGGATGATTTTATTTCTCTGTTTTAAACTTAATTTTGCTTAACCTAAGTTGCATAGGAGGAAGGCAGTCTCTTGGCTATTTGGAAGCAGATGAGGCATATGCTATGAACCCACCCATTTCCACTTCAGAGACTAGCCCAGGTCACCATCGTGAATTAAGGTCAGTGTGGAGGAATATCAAAGAGGATGAAAGCTCGAATCAAGCATTGAACACAAATCGACAGCTTTACTTTGATAGTCTCATGATTCCAATGACATACTGGAGAACACTGCAGGTTAGAAAAGTTAAAAAAAAATCAAAATGTAACAATAGAAACCCTCATCAAAGTTTATGTAAGGAGTGAGGGCAAGGTAGCCAGTGTCACCCAGGTGCCTGACTCAGGACGTGTCATCTTTACCAATTATTTTTTATTTTATTTTATTTTATTAATTAATTTATTTATTTGAGAGCGACAGACACAGAGAGAAAGACAGATCGAGGGAGAGAGAGAGAATGGGGGCGCCAGGGCTTCCAGCCTCTGCAAATGAACTCCAGACGCATGCGCCCCCTTGTGCATCTGGCTAACGTGGGACCTGGGGAACCGAGCCTCGAACCAGGGTCCTTAGGCTTCACAGGCAAGCGCTTAACCGCTAAGCCATCTCTCCAGCCCACCAATTATTTTTAAATGTGTATTTTATTTATTTATGAGAGAGAGAGGGCATGCCAGGGCCTCTAGCCATTGCAAAGTAACTTCAGATGCATGCGCCCCCTGCCCCACCTTGTGCATCTGGCTTTACGTGGGTGCTGGGGAATTGAACCTGGGTCTTTTGGCTTTGTGGGCAAACACCTTAACCGCTAAGCCATGTCACCAGTGCCTTTTTCAGTTGTCACATCACACAGAATGTGGTGCATTGTCCATGGTTCTGTCTGCATGGCCATTGTTTCAGAACTGAGAGAGTCATGCTTTGCTCCTTGCTGTGGCTTTGAAGCCTGGGTTCACAGTAGGTGGGTATTCATGAGCTCACCACTGGACGGACATATGAGCCTCCAGTTTCAACATCTGAGAGGATGGATGGAAGCTGCTAGAACCACCTGTAAATATTCTTCTTTCGGTAGTCCGGATTACATTGTCAGAGAGGTTCTCCTAGCCACACTGGGTCCCTTTCCAGCAGGCTTTGTACAGCCTTCTTTCTGAGACCTGGGTGTCCCTTTCACCACACCACTGCCCCGCTCCAGAATAGAGCCTCTCCCATTCTTGGAGACCTTTGTGATCACACTAGGAATGACAAATATTAAAGTTGGAGAGGCAGACAGAAGTCTTTACTACCAATTGGAATTTTTTTTTAAATTTTTATTTATTTATTTATTTGAGAGCGACAGACACAGAGAGAAAGACAGATAGAGGGAGAAAGAGAGAATGGGCGCGCCAGGGCTTCCAGCCTCTGCAAACGAACTCCAGACGCGTGCGCCCCCTTGTGCATCTGGCTAACGTGGGACCTGGGGAACCGAGCCTCGAACCGAGGTCCTTAGGCTTCACAGGCAAGCGCTTAACCGCTAAGCCATCTCTCCAGCCCAATAGGAATTTTTTTTATAAGGTTCGATAAACCACATTTTCTTTTTTCCCCCATTTGTGTGTGTATGTGTGTGTGTCTGTGTGTGTGTGTGGTGTGCATTCATGCCTGTTTGTGTGTTTGTATTCACGTAGGCTCGTGTGCAGAGGCACAGATGTGCATATATAAGCATGCACATGTGTGTGGAGGACAGAGATTGCTGTCAGCCGTCTTCCTCTGTGGCTCTGCATCTTTGGCAGAGGCAGGATCACCACGAGAGTCCAGAGCTCCGGGATGCAGCTTGTCTAAGTAGCCAGCGGCACCTGGGGAGTTCCTGTGCGCACCTCGCGAGGGCTGGGATTACAGTTGGGCCCACCATGTCCTCCTAGCAGTTATGTGGGTGCTGGGTGTCCAGGCTCTGGTCTCCCATGCTTACATGGCAAGTGTTGTAAATGTGGTTAATCTCCTCAGCTCTGTATTTTCTTTTCCTTGGCATTTCACCACACCCGCCTACAGATTTCAAAATGGATGCCGAGATCATTCTAATTTATCAAAATACCCATGTCCCCATACTAATTTTTTGTTTTTTTTTTTATTTACTTGAGAGCAACAGAGAGAGAGAGAGAAAGGCAGAGAGAGAGAGAGAAGAGAGAGAATGGGCGCACCAGGGCCTCCAGCCACTGCAAACGAACTCCAGCCACGTGTGCTCCCTTGTGCATCTGGCTAACGTGGGTCCTGGGGAATTGAGCCTCGAACCGGGGTCCTTAGGCTTCACAGGCAAGCGCTTAGCCACTAAGACATCTCTCCAGCCCAATTTTTATTTTTATTCTTGATTTTTTTCCAGGTAGGATCTCGCTTTAGCCCAGGCTGCCTGGAACTCACTCTGTGGTCCCAGACTGGCCTTGAAGTCACAGCCATCCTCCTACCTCTGCCTCCTGAGTGCGGCAATTCAAGGTGTGAGCCACAACTCCCCACAATTATTTTTTGTTTGCTTGTTTTTGTTGTGTGCTGGGGATTAAACCCATGGCACATCCATATTAAGCATGCACTCCACCACTGAGCCACGTCCGAGTCCATGTTTATGGTTTTTAACTGTACAGTCATTAAAAGCAATACATAATCAGTAGAAATTGTATATATTTTTAAAGATTTCATTTTTATTTATTTATTAGAGACAGAGAGAAGGAGAGAGAGAGAATGAGAGTGAGAATGGGTGCTCCAGGGCCTCCAGCCACTGCAAACGAATTCCAGATGTATGCACCCCCTTGTGCATCTGGCTTATATGGGACATGGGGAATCGAACCGGGGTCCTTAGGCTTTGCAGGCATGTGCCTTAACCACTAAGCAATCTCTATAGCCCGAAATTATATTTTGAAGTTTGGCTTATTCCTGGGCCACATAGGGATGTGAGGTATAGGACTGTTTTCTGGTGCTAGGCAACAGCCTTCCTGTTCCTACCAAGGCTCTGAATCATGAGGGCAAACAAACAACCAATAACTGTGTAGTATACTCTGTTGCTAGGTAGGTTAGGTAAATAAGGTATGATTTCATCTTACGATAATTTTAATTGGCAGTGGGCTTCTTGGGACATAACCCCATTGTCAGTTGAGGTACACATTCATGTGTCTCTTTGCACGCATACATGTATATCCATATAAAGTAAGGCTGAAGTCACGCCTGTCTTTAACAAAGGAATGAATACTTTGCAAAAGCAAGAGAAGATGCGCCCTTGCCTCTTCCAATATTATCCTGAGTGATTTGTTTCACAGTTGGAATTTGGTGAAGGACAGGGTGAACCCGCTGAGTCTGTATGCTGATGTTCCTTACAAGACACAGTTAGTCCTGGCACTGAGGCTCAAAAATACAACTTGGGAGGAATCAAAGTATTTTCTAGAAAATCATACTTTACTTTCCTCTTCACATCTATTAATTTAACCTTAAAATTGGGGATTGCTGGGCTGGAGGGAGGGCGTAGCTCAAGGGCCCAAATTCGACTCCCCAGGACCCACGTTAGCCAGATGCACAAGGGGGCACATGCGTCTGGAGTTTGCTTGCAGTGGCTGGAGGCCCTGGAATGCCCTCTCTCTCTCTCTTTCCATCTTTCTCTGTTAAACAAATACATACATAAGTAAAATGGGGATGGCCAAATGATTTCAAGTAAGGACCTTGGAAGCCATTGCTCTTCTCTAAGAACCGAATTGAATAGACTGAACATAAAAATCTCTCTTTGTTGAATACATGCACACAGACATGCACACACACACGTGCGCATATTTATTTGCAAGCAGAGAGAGAGAGAGAGAGAACACAGAGAAACAGACACATAAACAGAGATAGGGAGGGGGTAGAGAGAGAGAGAGACAGAATGAGTGTGCCAGGGCCTCTAGCCACTGCAAACAAACTCTAGATGCATGTGCCACTCTGTGCATCTGGCTCCATGTGGGTACTGGGGAATCGAACGCTGGTTGTTAGGCTTTGCAGGCAAATACCAAAATTGCTGAGTCCTCTCCAACCCCAAACCTTTTTTCGATCTATCAGGGAATTGTGGCAATGCGGCAGAATGCTTCCCCCTCTGACTGAGGCCTTCACGACCTCACAGTGACTCCCATGACTTCACTGAGGTGGGCCTCCAGGGTAATGGGAAGTGGGGTGAGGGGACAGCAGTGTATATCGTGTTATATATAAAATAATATAAAAATTTTAAATTCCCCCAAATTAGAAATCTATATCAGGGCTGGAGAGATGGCTTAGTGGTTATGTGCTTGCCTATGAAGCCTAAGGACCCCAGTTTGAGGCTCTATTCCTCAGGACCCACGTTAGCCAGATGCACAAGGGGGCGCACGCATCTGGAGTTCGTTTTCAGTGACTGGAGGCCCTGGTGCGCCCATTCTCTCCCTGTGTCTCCCTCTTTCTCTGTCTGTTGCTGTCAAATTAAGAAATAAAAATAAAAAATAAAAAAATAGAAATCTATATCATGTTATGTGTATAAACATTAAAGTAGGGGACTTTTTAACTATTTCTTTTGCTCTAAGAGAAGAAACTGTGGCGCACCAAGTTCAATAACAAAGACAAGTTCACAAAGCCAGTTCGCAATAGAATCCATGTTTGAACCCAAGTATTGCTCATGATGCATACTCTGACATTCCGCATGGCCTTCCGGAACCCCTGCACTTGGCTCTGTAGCCATCACGGAGAAACAGAGAAAGGGGCTCAGGAAACCATCGTTGGCACTACCTGCCTGAGTTGGACTCCACCTCCACTTTCCATCATCTGTGCAAATGCCAGTGAGCTGCTCGATAGCTCCGGGCCTCGGTCTTCTCATTGTGGTATGGGCACGGCCAAGATACTCACTGCAGGGCTGGGGAGATGGCTCAGTGGTTAAGGCGCTCGCCTGCCAAGCCTAAGGACCCATGTTCAGTGTCTCTCCAGGTCCTACATAAGCCAGATGCACAAAGGTGAGGCAAGCGCAAGGCCACACATTCTCAAAGTGGCACAAGTGTCCGGAGCTCAGCTGTAGTGGCCAATCCTCTCTCTCCCTCTCAGAAAAATAAATAAATATTAAAAAATAAAATAAAACTCACCTCACCAACACGTTGTTGTGAGCGTTAGGTACGTAGACCATGGCTCCCATGCTCGTTTTTTACTACTTAACTGTGATCCTCGCTTTTAATGGTTTTTTATTTTCATTTATTTATTTGAGAGTGACGGACAGAGAGAGAAAGAGGCAGGTAGAGAGAGCGAATGGGCGCGCCAGGGCTTCCAGCCACTGCAAACGAACTCCAGACACATGCGCCCTCTTGTGCATCTGGTTTATGTGGGTCCTGGGGAAATCGAGCCTTGAACCGGGGTCCTTAGGCTTCACAGGCAAGCGCTTAACCGCTAAGCCATCTCTCCAGCCCCTCACTTTTAATTTGAAGGAGACTCATCACTTATGTCAGAATGCTGATCTGATGGGCTGTTGGTCAATGAGATACAGGTTTGTTTCAGGTTTGCTTATGTAGAGATGAGAAAGAGTACTGCTTCCCATAGCTCAGGAAGAAAAGCCCTGCTGTCCAGGCCCTTGGGTGTCTCCATTCCTGAGATGACACCGTCCCAGAGACCCCATGCCCTGGCCAGTTTCTCATGTCTTTGCTTTTCATGTTGCCCTTGGAGATGTCTCCTTTGGTGTCTTTGATTGGTTCTGAATGCTGGGCAGTGACAAGCACCAACCCAGCTGGAAAGAGCTGTAAGATCTGCTCTTCCGTCTTCCAGCAGGAGATTATTGCCATGGATGCCAGCATGAGAGGGAGAATGAGGAACCTTCGCCACTTGCCTTCTGAGTGTTGAACATCTGCTTCTGGCCAGGCCAATAATGAATAGGTCGCTTGCTTCATCTCAAAGGAGAAACTGATCCACACCTGTTTTTTGTCCCCTCCCCCCGACTATAGATGACCTCTGCCCAAGATGCCAGGTTTGGGCAGAAAGACTCATCCGACCAGAACTTTGACTACATGTTCAAACTGCTGATCATCGGCAACAGCAGCGTGGGGAAGACCTCTTTCCTCTTCCGTTACGCGGACGACTCCTTTACCTCTGCGTTTGTCAGCACAGTCGGTATCGATTTCAAAGTGAAAACTGTCTTCAAGAATGAGAAGAGAATCAAGCTTCAGATATGGGTGAGTGACTTTGAGCTGACAACCACCCTTCTGTCTTGGCTGAGACACTTCTGGTCTTGTTCTGTCCCTGCGGGGACGACAAGCTTGGACGTTTAGTCTCTCTTACCGCAGAACGTTCTGTTTCCCAGCAAAGCGGGAGGGTGACTTGTCGAGGTGTGGAGGTGGAACTGTGCCGTGCTATCAAGTGATGCTCTTGAGCAAATCTTCAGAAGAAAGGAGATCTGAGCTCCCAGGAGCTGGTGGTGGGAGCGACACTCACATGGGACCTTGAGCTAGGCTGCGACACCCTCTGTAGTCATGTTTTTGTAATTTGTATGGAAGTAGGCGATGGATAGCTGGTCTTTTCAGCCACAGGAATGAGCCTGCCCTGGGCATTTTTTAAAAACAGGAGACAAATAAAATAAGCAAATATAGGGGAAGCTAGTGCTAGATCCTTCATAAAATGCTCAGATCTAACTTTGGACATGGGCCGTGTGTACTTCACAACGCTTGTGTTTCAGCTCCACAAAACTATGTTTGTGTACTCAAACCGAACAATGCAAATGAAACAAAATACTTTCTAGAAAGTTCCCCACACAGGTAGACATCGCTTGGCTAGCTTTCTGCCTTTCCCCGGTGCCTGGAGATCAGAGGTTTCTTCCTTAATTCTTGGCACACATTTTGAAAGCTAGAGAGAAGCAAAAGTATATGTGGCATTAGTTCCAAAGTAATGCAAGGGGTGCAGTAAGCAAGATATTGGTTGTGGGCTGGAGAGATGGCTTAGCAGTTAAGGCATTTGCCTGCAAAGCCAAAGGACGTAGGTTCGACTCCTCAGGACTCATGTAAGCCAGATGCACAAGTGGGCGCATGTGCCTGGAGTTCGTTTGCAGTGGCTGGAGACCCTGGTGCACCCATTCTCTCTCTCTTTCTGTCTCTCTCCCTGCCTACTTCTGTATCTCTCTACATGCCTATTTCTGTGTATTTTTCTCAAATAAATAAATAAAAATAAATAAATCTTTACCAAAAAAAAGATATTGGTTGCATAAGGGCAGTAAACACTTTATTGACATTATAGTCATGTAAGTTCCGTTCATGGAATGTTTCCATCATTACCTTTGCCCTCTTTTCCTGCCTGTTCATACCTTTGATACTCGAATTGATTGGTGTTAAAAACAAGTTTAGGGGCTGGAAAGATGGCTTAGCGGTTAAGCGCTTGCCTGTGAAGCCTAAGGGCCCCGGTTCGAGGCTCGGTTCCCCAGGTCCCACGTTAGCCAGATGCACAAGGGGGCGCACACGTCTGGAGTTCGTTTGCAGAGGCTGGAAGCCCTGGCGCGCCCATTCTCTCTCTCTCCCTCTATCTGTCTTTCTCTCTGTGTCTGTCGCTCTCAAATAAATAAATAAATAAATTTAAAAAAAAAAAAAAAACAAGTTTAGTTAAGAATTGGTGCCACTTCCCAAGAACTGTTTTCATTGTCTCTTTGGAGACAGCTCCAACAGCTGCTACTGTTTGATGCTAGTGCAGGGCTTTTCTGCAGGACGAATGGTAAGCCTCCTTGGACAAATCTGGAATGCTAAAAGATAGACAACTCCCAGAGTGTGGCATTTAAACTTCTTAAAATAGAAGAGCCTTTCGTTTAATGTTTGTAAAGTCTGAATGACCTTTGGACATCCTTAAAGGCTTTAGAAGTAAAGATTAAAGATGTGGGTATACATGCAGGCAGATGTCTTACGAGAGGTTATGGCTGTTATATTTATGCTAACTTGGGAATCTTTCCAGTAAAGCCAGAACCCACAGAAAAAGCTTGGACAATGTGACTGCAGACTGTTCCATTAGTACCAGAAGTCATTTTGGGGGGCAGAGCGCCAGCTTAGGATCTGAAGTTCAGTCAATGGGAGGTGTACACTCCGATCACCACACATCCTCGGACACCTTCGGAGCCTAGATCATGCTCCTCCTTTTGAGCTTTAGGCAATAAACTGTCATATGACAGTAACTGTGCCAAAATCTATGGGGCTGGAGGCCTAATGACCTGGGTTCCATTCACCACCACATCTGGAGCTCTTTTACAATGGCTAGAGGCCCATGCATGCCCACTCTATCTGTCTCTCTCCACTCTATCTCTCTCTGCTTGCAAATAAATACATACATATTTTTTTAAAAAATCTCTTTTGGGGGCTGGAGAGATGGCTTAGTGGTTAAGACATTTGCCTACAAAGCCAAAGGCCCAGGCTCGATTCCCCAGGACCCATGTTAGCCAGATGCACAAGGAGGTGCACGCATCTGGAGTTTGTTTGCTGTGGCTGGAGGCCCTGGTGTGCCCATTTTCTCTCTTTCTCTCTCCCTCTTTCTCTGTCAAATAAATAAATTTTAAAAATCTATAAAGGAAATGTAAAAACCCACCCAGAAGTTGATGGCATTCTTCCCTCCCTACTGGGTGGCAAAGGAGAGTTTATTTTTATTTGTTTATTTGACAGAGAGAGGGAGAGAGAAAGATAATAAGAGCGCTCCAGGCCTCTAATCACTGCAAATGAACTCCAGATGCATGCGCCACCTTGTGCATCTGGCTTATGTGGGTCCCGGGGAATCAAACCTGGGGCCTTTGCCTCTGTAGGCAAGTGTCTTAACCACTAAGCCATCTCTCCAGCCCCCAAAAGAATTTTTTTTAAAAAATGTATGTATTTATTTGCAAGCAGAGAGAGATATAGTGGAGAGAGACAGACAGAGTGGGCATGTATGGGCCTCCAGCCATTGTAAAAGAACTCCAGATGCGCTGGTGAGTGGAACCCGGGTCATTAGGCTTTGCAGGCAAGTGCCCTGACCACTGAGCAACCATTTCTCCAGTCTCAGAAGAGGGTTTTTAAAGCATGTTTATTATTTAGGTGGTACAAGGTCTACGGAGGAGGAGATGTCTGCCTTTGAGGGGATAGCTTGGAGAAAACCACTTAGCTGCGGGAGGTGCCTAGGGAGCTGGGCATCACCAGAGTGGTCAGCAGGAGAGGGAAGGGAGAAGTGTGGGCTAGCGTTGCACTGGAGGGCTCTGCAGATCAGAATGGGAGAGGCCGGTGAACAGGCTCTACTGGATCATTTTAGCGGGCTTTGGGTTATCCGGTATGTCCCTTTTTGTCTGTTTCCTGGCCCTGGAGTAGCAAAGCACATGGATAGTGGCCTTGAAGTATGAAAATCCATGAGGGAGAGAGATGGGGCTGAGCTCTGGATTGGTTGTTTTGCTTTCTTTTTCTTCTTTTATGGGAGCGCGAGGAAGAGCGAGTCGGCACACGGGGCCTCCAGGTGCCGCCGTGGAACTCCAGACACGTGCTCCGCCTTGTGCGCGCGTGCGACCTCGTCTGCTTGTGTCACCTCATGCTTCTGCCTTACGTGGGATCTGGAGAGTCGAACGTGGGTCCTTAGGCTTTTCTGACGAGTGCTTTAACCACTAAGCCATTTCTCGAGCCCAGTTTTGCCTTTTAAAGTCATACTCAATGTGTTGTTCACCAGCTGTGGGGTTGACTAGCCTACAGAGAGGCTGCCTGTCTTGGGTCCTCAAGGCTTCAGGTCTCAGCGCATCAGTAGAAAAAAGAAGTCAGGGATAATGGATGAAAACACAAAGGAATGGTTCTTAGAGCCCCGGGGAAGGTTCTGCCCCTGATTCCACTGGGGCAGGGGCTATGAGTCCAGATCCTGTCACACAGACTCTCTGCCCCTCTGTGTCTCAGTATTTGGGGATTTGGAATATTGGGTAAGGAAAAGCTATTGTGAAAATTTGGACCCAACCCTTGTTGGTACTCAGAGATATTAATAGTGGCAACATTTATTGAGGCCAGAGCTGAGCCATGGAGTAAGCACTTTATATTCATGTTAGACTTAATTAATGAGAGATTGAGAGAGGCCCTGTACTAATCAGTGATTGAAAGGTTTGGCTTTGTAGCTCAAGCTGACCCAGAACTCCCCATGAAGTCCGTGCTGGCCTTGAACTTTCAATATGCCTGCTTTAGTCTCCGAAGAGCTAGGATTAAAGGTATGCATCTTCATACCTACTCTAGATATCTTTTTTTTTTTTTTTTTAACTAAACACAAGGAAGGAAGGTAGCATTATAGTCCTATTCCATAGGTGAACGAAAAGAAAATCAGAAAGACAATGCCATTTTCCCAAGGACATAGCTAGGATGGGCCAGCTGGAGTATTTCAGCCCAGGCATTGCAGCCAAAGACCGTGAACTTGACTACACAGTGTAACTGAGATTCGGGGAGACTAACGTTTGTCTGACTTCTCAGGGGATCTAATATTCTATCTTTTATACCCCAATCCCTTGAAAATACTTTTCCATACTCTATAATGGTCTCATAATCTTTCCTAACCTATTCCAAGAAATTATTTATAGTTGCAGTAAAAAAAACAAAAACAAAACAAAAGTTCTTTTGTTGGAATTTACTATCTATGGGCAGGGACCTCGATGCCCATGGTAGTGAAGGCTGGAAACACTGGCCCTCTTCTTCCACACATTTCTGGAATGCCAGCTTGGAGGAAAGGGAGTTAATGCCAATGGGGAAACATTCCTGCACGCAGTCTTTCCATTTGGCGCTCACACATCCTGGCCACCCTGCACACCGATTTCAGTGTGGTATTCAAGTCCTCTCTATGTTAAGGAGCCAATATGCTCTGCCCAGGGGAGTCCCTCAAGAGGACCACCAAAGGCCACGTCCGGTATCTACCAGCACCATGCCTTGGAGTCATTATCTCTTTGCTCTTTTCCCTCTCTCGCATTTCTTTCTGCTGCTCCTCAGAGACAGAGAAAGGCCAGATTTCTTTTCACTCTGGAAGGAAGCTGATCTTGTGTGTTTTCAGGCGGCTGAAAATGGCAACCCTGCATCCCACTGCGTTTAAACCACTTTTGGGCAATGACATGATACTGCGGCCGGTAAAGACTTGTTCTCTGCCTGTCTGCGCCCAGCACCTGCATGGAAAGGCAGGAAAACAACTGTGTCAGTGAGGATCCCCCAGTAGATCAGTCACTGTATTGCCCAAAAGGCAGGAGTGGAACTAGTTCTTAGAGCGGGAAAGGGACATTGATGTCTGGTGATTCTGGGTCTGAAGTCTTGTAATGGGGAAATTGGGGTTCTGGGGTGCTTCCTGGAACCCCAAGCCCCTGTGTTCATATCTGCAAACTAACCGAAGAATTGGCAATTCCAGACTTAAGAGAATGATTTTTAGAATACCACATTTATTCAGATTTTACAAAGAAGTGTGGAAAGGCGAGGCTGGCAGGCAGGGGAGATCAAGTGGGGAGAAGAGAAGGACCCCACGTGGAGCCCAAAAGCCCATGTGAGCCACGTGTAGCTCAGGAGTCCATGTGACCAGAGGGATCTGGGGAAAAAAAGCATGGTAAAGAGAAAAGAAAGTTCAAGGAGCTCCTGCCATGTGGGGAGCTGGAGGGGATAAAGGACCCCCATAGAGAGTAAGGGCTGGAGGGGCCCAGCAGGAAAAACTCACCCACAGCTGGTAGTCGCCAAGTGAACAGAGACCAAGAAGCCTGCTCTCCCCTTAAGGGCAAAGGTATTTATAACCTTAGGGTGGTGAGCTCGCTTTTGGCCCAAGTGGTTGCTTAGGGTTAGGGGCTGTCTCAGGAAGAGATTAGCTCTGGTACTGAGTTCCGGGGGCTGAACTTGACCAACCAGTGTTTAAATCCTGTGAAAGACCTCTCTCCCAGGAGGGGTCCTGACTGTTTGTGGAAAATAGTTCTTTGGAACTAGGCAAGAAGTAAGAAAAACTTTTCTGCCCTTTTTACCTTCAGGGGTCCAGTCACCTTAACTCTACACCAACCTTTAGTCTGCTCATTTCAAGCCCTAACTTTGTCTCTGTTTACTCATCTCAGAAATGGTAGGAAATAGCACTTTTTAGTTACCAAGTATCTACTCCTATGTATTTATGTTACGCTCAACAACGAGAATGAAAACTGTATTCAATAAATGTCAGTTTTCTTCTTTTCTGAAAATAGGATGTTACTGTTGACACGTCTGTGCTCAGTCCAGCCATTCCGGAGGATGAAATGCTTGTTTTAATTATTTATATAATATTTTTTATTGACAACTTCCATAATTATAAATAATATCCCACGGTAATTCCCTCCCTCCCCCCACTTTCCCCTTTGAAACTCCACTCTCCATCATATCCCTTCCCCCCCTCAATCAGTCTCTCTTTTATTTTGATGTCATGATCTTTTCCTCCTCTTATGATGGTCTTATGTAGGTAGTGTCAGGCACTGTGATGTCATGGTTACCCAGGCCATTTTGTGTCTGGAGGAGCACGTTGTAAGGAGTCCTACCCTTCTTTTGGCTCTTACATTCTTTCTGCCACCTCTTCCACAATGGACCCTGAGGCTTGGAAGGTGTGATAGAGATATTGCAGTGCTGAGCACTCCTGTCACTTCTTCCCAGCAGTATGATGCCTACTGAGTCATTCCAAGGTCACTGCCCTCTGAAAAGAGAAGGTTCTCTACCGAAAGTGAGAGTAGCATTAATACAAGGGTACGAACATTAAGAGAAGTGTTTACTGGACAGTTTGATGAGCATAGTATATACATTTAGGCAGACAGCAGTAGACATTACACCCCTAGGGCTCATGACTACCCGTTTTAGGTTTTCAGTATCAGGGATGTATTCCCTCCCATGGAGCAGGCCTCCATTCCAATTAGAGGGCAGTTGGTTTCCACCATGACAGACATGCCACTATTGCATCCATTGGCTCATTTGGCCTGGCTGGTCAAATATGAGGCTTGGAGTGTCCACTGTTGAGTATCTTCACTGGTGATTTCTCTCTCTCCCACTGAACTGCATGCAGAATGGCTTCTTCCAGCTTTCTGTCAGCTGGTCTACATGGAGGAGGTTATCAGCTCAGCTCCAGCAGGATTTCTCAGTGGCCTTGCAGCCCCAGTATGTGGAGTCTTCAGCAGTAGGGTCTTACCATCTATTCCTGGTGGAAAACCAAGGGCCTCGGCAACGGCCTGTAATGTTTTGGGGGCATCAGTCACCATGGCAGGTTTTGACTAGCCAGCAGGGAAGAATGTACCTGAGGCACAGCAAGGAGCTGGCCAGTGACTGGTAGATGGTGTACCCGGGTAACAGGCCTAACCCGGACTTGGGTACTCGAGGAACTTTTGCTGGGAGCCTCCTTACATAAGCCGAGACCAGACAAAACAAAAGGAATTTTCTGTTCACTCACTAAGTTTATTGAGTTTATACTGTGTGCCCATCACTGTGAACTAAGTTAGGATCAAAACAAAATAAGGGCTGGAGAGATGGCTTAGCAGTTAAGCACTTGCCTGTGAAGCCTAAGGACCCTGGTTCAAGGCTCGGTTCCCCAGGACCCACGTTAGCCAGATGCACAAGAGGGCGCACGCGTCTGGAGTTCGTTTGCAGAGGCTGGAAGCCTTGGCGCGCCCATTCTCTCTCCCTCTATCTGTCTTTCTCTCTGTGTCTGTCGCTCTCAAATAAATAAATAAAAAATTTAAAAAAAAAACAAAATAAACAAAAATTTGAATTAGGAAAGTGCTGATGGAAAAGTAGAGCAGTCATAGATTGAAAAACAACACAGTGTTTTAAGTGGTTTTTTATGAGATAGAGAGTGTGTACGAGATGATCCCTGAGCTGAGACCTGGAAGATAAGAAGGAATCAGGCTTTTGTAGAAGAGTGAACTCTCCTTGTGAAAGAAAAGAGAGAGAAAGAGAAAAAGAGAGAAATTTCGCTTTGCTTTTGTTCTCAACAATAGCATCATATAGAGCTACCTCACTATTGTTTGTGTATTAAATCCTGATTCCTTCCATTTAACCCTCCATTTGAGAGCTTGGGTGAATTTATATTACTGAGCTCTGAATCTTCTACAACTTGCCGATTCTCTTTAAGGGACAAGACATGCACTTATCTTTCCCATAAGTTAACAAAGCAGATGACCATGTGAACACACCGCTGCTCCACTTGGGAGGAATGGGGAGCATATGGTGTTCGGTCAGGTTCTTGGTAATTCACTTCTACCTTTATAGCTGAGGAGACTGAGGGACGAGCAAGTGACAAGAAGCAATTCTAGCCTGTATGAAGAACCACATGCAGTGGCAATGTGTAGGCAATGGAGCCACAACAAGGGTCCCAGGGCAGGTGACTGGCCTCCAGGCCTCTGCGCAGCCTCGGGACAAATGACTTCACCTCGGTTGGCACGAGTTATCTGATCCAGAAAATAAAACGGGATGATTTCATGGAGCGATACCTACGGCCTGTTGGGGAGTTATAAGCGACCCCGTCTGCATCAGCACCCGTGAGATACATGTGGCTTCTGCATCACCAGCTTACAGAGGAACAAAACTGAGACACAGGAAGGGATTGCCTATTACCGTGTTCGATGAAGCTTCCAATAATTGAAAGTTTGAGTTGCCCAACTTGAACCAAAGTAAACATTTGTGTGATGACACTTTTGTTGCACCGTTCATGGAGTGTGGAGTAGGGAGCGAGGTGGTGTTGGTGTAAACTACATGAGACGTAGGTTAAGTCACTTGGCTATTACCGGTCTGGGTGCATTGCACAAGGATGACCCCTCCCATTCAGTGATTGTCTAGGGCATAAATTTCCTGTTCTGTTTGTGGTATCACCTGACCTACTTTGTGACTTTAGCTGCGTTCTTCTCCTATTGCAGTTTCTCCACTTCCATCATCTTGCTTTCTCATAAACAAGCCCCTTGCCATTGTTAGCCACATGGGGAAGGCAGACAGCCCGTATGAGAGCCCTGTGAGAAAGCATGATGAGCTTCTCTGTATTCAAACTGGGAGGTCTAATTTGATCTTACACACGTCTCCTTCTGCTGTTTGTATTTCAGCGTTTACGAATTTACCAGCCAATGTGTTTAACCTGTGTGTGCACGTGGGTGTTTGTTGACATGGAAACCTATTCTTGTCATACTTGGATCTAAATTTCCCCAGGGCAGTATCATTGCATAGCGGTTTATGTGATTAAGAACGGGGCTTTTCAGAGGCAGCTCTCAGGGTTTGAGATCTTTGTTTTATTTTGCATGACCGGGTTAATTCACTTTGCCATGCCTTAGTTTTTCTAATAATGAAATCTGGATAGCAATAATACTTTGTGTCTTATCTTAAGATGGAGTCAAATGATATTCATAACGTTCCTGGCATAAGGCTTGGCACATAGTCGAGTCTCAGCGAAGAATTTGCCACCATCCATTTGTGTCACCCTCATTTTACCAGCATGAACATCATTCACCCAACTTGACATTTTCTGGAACTTCAAGCGGGCTTTCTGAGTCATAAATTTCTACTTCTAGTGCATGCAGACGTTTGTAGTGAGGACTTCAGTTGTGATGTTGTGATGTGGTAATGAAACACACCAGCATACTGACAAGGGGAAACATCTCAGCACTGTTTTATCCCTCATGAGCCATGGGGTAAATTCTAGAATGACCACATGCTGTCAGCTGTGCTGTTGATGTGTGTCCTGGTGCTTTGAAGACATCTGTGCATTTAAATAGAGTCATCAACCACATAGAGAAGACAAGCCCATGCAGCTTGTTTTATTAAATGCTCATAAAATGGATGTCCTGATGTCCTAGAACAGAACAATTATAAATCACTGGACCCACGGAGTGCCGATATCAAAATGCTGGGGTGTGATTTCCTCTGGATCCTGCCTACTGACATTGGCAGCTTCCCCTTTAATGTGTGAGCTGAGCTGTACCAAATTTGAGTTGTTCTGTTTGGTTCAGTGAAAGTTATACCAGATTGACTGGCACTATGTACACATAGCTTTGATTGTGATACAAATATCTGACTACTCAGTATATTTAGTTCTCAAGTCATAATTCAGGGAAAAGCACTGTGTCTCCCTAAGTAGACAGTAAGAGTGGTTGTTCAGTGGGAACTGTAGTCCTTCCTTCCAATTCACTCCCAGAAAACTAATATTGCTAGCTCTGAACAGTCTCACGGTGGCAACTCAACCAGCAAGACGAGAGCTAGGAGACATGGGCTTCACCTGATGCCACCAGATCCCTCCAGCCAATGGATATGAAGACACGGAAAGCAGGTCCCTCAACCGTCTTTGAAAGCAACTGCCACAACTTCAGAATGCTTATGGGCAAAGCAATTTGTAAACTAAATGGAACGTACCAGGAAGTAAAGCTAAAACAACAGATGCAGACGAAGAATCGATGTGGGGGGGGGGGGGGGGTTGGGGGAGAGACTGAGGGTAACTTTGGGGAGCTCAGTGATTGATGAAGGTATGCGTCAGGTGTCCCCGAAGTGATTGGGAGTAGGACGTACATCAGCACTATCCCTTAGCCTAAAGAGAATTGTGAAGGACAGAGGTGAGGTTTTAACTTTTAACTTTAACAACAGAGGGGACCCTTGCCTTTTACAAGGCAGACACTGCTAATCAATGGCTAATCAGCGAAGAGGCCGTGGAAACACATGGTCTGGTCTCTTAGTCTTCCTGTGCCTCCAGTGACTGGTCCCATCTCCACAGTATCCCTGAAGGGTGGAGCTGCTCTGTGTTAATTGTTTCTAAGTGATCTTCCTGGAGAGTCTTGTTTAAAGGGTTAAAGAGTGGATTTTGGCCAGGCGTGGTGGCGCACCTTTAATCTCAGCCCTTGGGAGGCAGAGGTAGGAGGATCGCCATAGGTTGGAGGCCACCCTGAGGCTACATGGTGAATTCCAGGTCACTCTTGGCTAGAGTGAAACCCTACCTTGAACAAAACAAAACCAAAAAAAAACCTAAAAAACAAAACAAAACAAAACAGAAAAGAGTGGATCTGGAAGGGAAAGGAACAAACCCAGACAATTAAGAAAGTTGATTTTCCTCTACAAAATTTAGCTATTAAATGTGAAATTGTACACCAAATACCAATTTCAGAAAAGTTAATCATAGATATTTTATTCCATTCTCTTCTTCTGTTCATATCCCCTATGATTTGATTAGCCCGACCAATTTTACAACTTCTGTTTTATTTCTTTTGTATTGTCTGACTGCCCACACTGTCCTCCTGCATTATCCAGTGAGAATTCATTAGCGAATTTTATTGAAAATTCAACATAGTATTCATTACTTAGCGCTTTGACTGTATACACCACTGTCCATGTGTCCTTCATAAGAATATATATTCACTTTTATGGGGGCTGGAGGGATGGCTTAGCAGGTTAAGGCATCTGTCTGCAAAGCTAGGACTTGAGGTTCGATTCCCTAGGACCCACATTAGCCAGAGGCACAAAGGGTCGCATGAGTCTGGAGTTCCTTTGCAGTGGCTGCAAGCCCTGGCGCGCCCATTCTCTCTCTCTCTGTCAAATAAATAAATAAATAAAAATAAAATATTTTTAAAAATATATGTTAACTTTTACTTAAAACTAGGTGAATATCATCATGAATTAAAAAGTTTATATATATATATCTCCATCCAGTAGATCATTGTCTTTTAACGTGTTCTGAGTTACTCCAATATCCTCTGAAAGGGGAAAGTAAATGACCCGAGAACCTGTACAGCAAAAGCCTTGAAACTGATGTTTCAGCACAGAGCCCAGGGAAGCCTGGCCACTGTGGACCAGGGTTCAAAGCCCGCCTTCCGCTGTGAGAGGATGAGCACGTTCCCTGCCACAAGAGCAACGTCCCCCAGCCTGTCTGCTGCCCTCACCAGCTTCTGTCAGATGTGTCCCTGGTCCTCCCTGGACTCTGACAACTGTGTTGTCCTCTGGAGAAGACTGACCGCCCTGTGATGCTAAATTTATTACATGTGAAGAAACAGTTAAAATTAGACTAATTTTATGTGCTATAATTCTTTCCTATCTCTCTGGTATCCTGTAAAATACTATGTTTCTTCTTTTTAAGCCATCCATATAGAGGGGAAATGACAACATTTTGTCAATTACTCATTTGTATTGTTCTTAACATCATTTGGTCTTTCTTTGTTTTAATATTTTGGTTATTTTTCTTTCTTTATTTGACAGAGATAGAGATAGATAGATAGATAGATAGAGAGATAGAGAGATAGATAGAGAGATAGAGAGAGAGAGAGAGATAATGGGTGCACCAGGGCCTCCAGCCACTGCAATGAACTCCAGAGGCGTGTGCCACCTTGTGCATCTGGCTAACGTGGGTCTTGGAGAATTGAGCCTCTAACTGGGGTCCTTAGGCTTCATAGGCAAGTGCTTAACGGCTAAGCCATCTCTCCAACCCATCATTTGGTCTTGACCCAGATGTCTGGGAGCTTAGTGGTGTGGGAAGTTTAATGATATTGACCCCTAGGTTGGACGGTCTGGAGACAATACCCCGAGAGCCTTGTAGCGGCTGCCGTTTCAAGCAGTCACGGCACAGTTTTCCTAAAGACTGCCACTTGCAGAATACTGTGCTCTGGAGTGACAGAGCCATGGATTTGTCAATTCCCTATCTTCAGTGACTTACAGGGTAATGAATGAAGGCAAGGATGGGCAGAAACAAAGACCCACCAAAGAGGAACAGCTGCAACAAAGAGGTCACTTCACTATCACTAGCATTTTGATAGGTGCCAAAAAGCACCCAGCTTTTTGAGACAGCTGTGCTGACTGGGGAGAGGATTGGAGGGAGGGGGGTGCAAGTTGCTTTGAATACCCCCCCCCCCACGATGGCAGGCTGCAATTAGGAGAAACTGTAATTGTAATAACTTGGACCTGGGTACCTTCTGACCCCGTGTAAATTGATTAGGGTGCATATTTGATATTCTCACCTTGGCCCTAAATGGGAAGCAGGGACAAAAATTAGGAAGGCTGTCAATAATCAACTACATCCTGACCCATTTGTGCTAATCGTTGAGGTTTCTGTCCAGCCTACTTGAGAGTCACTAGAAAGAGCAGTTTTTTGTCTGACTTGGAGCAGGCCAGCTCCCTGGTTGGCTGATAATACAGAGCAATAAAGTGGTTGGTTTTCTGGGCAGCTGCGGGTCATGGGTCACAGGCTGATTTTATATTTGGTCTGGCCCCTGTCCATTTGCGCATTACATTCCTCACAAACAAGTCCAACGCAAGGTTAACTCAAGGCCAGTGAACACAACAGTACAGGGAAAGTTATGAAAGGTCTGATAGTTGAGTCTGTGCTAATTGTTTTGCTGTGGTATGTCTTGGATTCTATTTCCTATAAAATGAAGGATATTTCTCTTATGGGAACGTTTTTAGAAATACCGTAGAATATGTAATGTGTCTCCTCAAATGTTCTCATGCTTCTGGGCTTATTTATACCCATAAAAATCTTGATACCACAGAAGATGTGTGTGAGTGGATTATACCCTGTAGCTGTACCTATTAGTATTTCTCCATAAGAAGTCATAGCTGAGGAGAATTTTAAATATCCTGTCATTCATTTAAAAATAGCAAGAAACCATTGCATGAGAAGAAAATAACGCTTTCATGAAAAAGTTCGGAGGTTGAAAAATCAAGAAAATTGGTGGTAAGGATGGAATTATTTTACATAGTTTTTTATTTTATTTACTTTTTCATTTGACACAGAGAGAGAGAGGGAGTAGGGGAGAGAATGGGTGTGCCAGAGCCTCCAGCTACTGCAAACGAACTCCAAATGCATGCATCCCCTTGTGCATCTGGCTAACGTGGGTCCTGGGAATCGAACCTGTGTCCTTTGGTTTGCAGGCAAACGCCTTAACTGCTAATCCATCCCTCCAGCCTTATTTTTACATTTTTTAAAGTATTTTTTATTTTTATTTATTTGAGAAAGAAGCAGAGAGAGAAGAGGAGAGGGAGAGAGAGAAAGAGAGAATGGGCATGCCAGAGCCTCCAGCCACTGCAAACAAATTCCAGGTGTGTGCACTCCCTTGTGCATCTGGCTTACATAGGTCCTAGAGAATCGAACCTGGGTAGTTTGGTTTTGCAGGCAAGCATCTTAACCACTAAGCCAACTCTCCAGCCCCACTTTACATTTTAAATCCATTTAATGTATGGCTTAGAGGATAGTTGAATTTTTACATCTGCTTCCTTTTCAATCTGTTTTACTGTATCACAGATCATGTAACTTCTGGAAAACTATGATATACTTGTGAAATAATGAGAACGAAAAAGACAAATAGTAATTTTTTTTCTTATTGGAAAGTTGTTTTGACATCAAAGGATCCCCCCACCACCTCCCCAGAAAACTGGGGAAAAATAGAAGTTTGTCCAGGTGATGGGAACCTTCCAATTTTAGGACATTTTAGGACTACACAAAACCTGGCCCACCTCAGTTGTAAGGCAGTGGGAATAAAAAAAAAAAAAGCTGGGATAAACTGGACTTGGTGGCCCATGGCTTTAATCCCAGAACTTGGGAGGCAGAGATGAGAGGATCACCTTGAGTTTGAGGCCACCCTGAGACTACAGAGTGAATTCCAGGTCAGCCTGGTCTAGAGTGAGACCCTACCTCAAAAAACAAAAAACACCAGACAAACAAAAGGCTTGGACACTATAATATGTTGGAGGCTGCTGATCCTCATTGTAGGAAAAAGTTATTCAAGATAAACATTTACAGTTGGACTAAAGGAACAGTGAGGAGGGAATGGGAACGAACTTACTTAAAAGAAAAAAGCGAGTCACATTAAATTCCGAGCAGGTCTCACAGTAAGGCGGATGTTCGTTTTCCCTGCTTTATGTGAGGGGCTGAGGGAGGTTGTTGACCCCACAGTCAGCATAATACAGCCCAATGACTGCTTGCATAGCATTTACAGCATTTACATAGCATTGAGTAGCGTCGAGAATCATGTTTTAAGTATCCACTAAATTTCACTGCTTGAAAATATTGCATCATTTTTTATATTCTTTTTTAATTTGAGAGTTGAGAACAACAGACAGAGAAAGGCAGAGAGAGGGAGAGAGAGAGAAGGGGTGCCCCAGGGCCTCCAGCCACTGCACGTGAACTCCAGACACATGCGCCCCCTTGTGCCTCTGGCCAATGTAGGTCCTGGGGAAACGAGCCTCGAACCGGGGTCCTTAGGCTTCACAGGCAAGCGTTTAACCGCTCAGCCGTCTCTCCAGCCCTATTGCACCATTTGATGTGATACTCAAGTGCATGGGCAGACTTCGTTATCCACAGAGGGTCTAGACTCAATCCTCCGTGGATGCCCACCACACTATATGCACACTGCCTAGTCTAATTCCAGTATTAGAGGGCTGGGACAAAAAGCGGATGGCAGATGCCCATGTTGTGTTTGGTTAGATGCGATGAGAACTGGGCTCCTGTGGCTGGGCATGGGGAGTCACATAGTTACTAGACAAGGTCCGTCTTCACAGGTGCTTTCTGATCTAGGCATCTTCATCTGCATACATGATTTAAAGAAAGTCAAGTCCTGAGTTGATAACTTGCAAAGACTCTTGCCTCTGAGAAAATCTTTCTTTTTCCTTTTTTTTTTTTTTTTAAATGTTGCATTGTCTGGCATGAAAATTAGGCCCATGACCTTCCAAGAGTAATTTGTACAGAGTTGAATGTTTTTAATCTGCACAGAGAACAGGCATGTGGGAGATAAAGTTCAGACTAATTGTGTCTAGACGTGAAAACCCTGTGGGATTTGACTGGCACAAATGTCTTGTTTGAGTAGGTTTTGGTAACTCTTAGATTTTTCTTTTTAATATTTATTTATTTATTTATTTATTTATTTATTTATTTATTTATTTGAAAGAGAGAGAGGAAGAGGCAGAGAGAAAGAGAGAATGAACATACCAGTACCTCCAGCCATTGCAAACGATCTCCAGACACATGCACCCCCTTGTGCATCTGGCTTACGTGGATCCTGGGGAATCGAACTAGGGTCCTTAGATTTTGCCTGCAAATGCCTTAAGTGCTAAACCATTTCCCCAGCCCCCGGGTTTTTTTATTTGCAAGCAGAGACAGAAGGGAGGTGTGAGAGAGAGAGAGAGAGAGAGAGAGAGAGAGAGAGAGAGAGAGAGAGAGAGAGAGAGAGAATGGGCATGCCAGAGCCTCTGACATTATGTTGGTGCTGGGGAATTGAACCCTGGTTGTTAGGCTTTGCAGGATAGCACCTTAACCCCTGAGCCATCTGTCCGGCCCCATCCCTGGATTCTTGCTGAATCCTTCCTCTAGCCCTTACAGCTACTCTGAGCGGTTGTTGCTGTGGTTGTTGCTGAATCGCAGAGGATAAATGACCCCTCTGTTGTAGGATGACGAGACACTCTCTGATCATGGTGTACATAGTAGGGTGTTTATGGAAAAGAACTTCATCATACGGTAGATAGCTCATGAGGTAAAGTGGAATTATGTTCATGCTATCATTGTTTTTTTGCATGTGGGTTTTGGGTGTGTATGTGTGTTTTTAAATTCTGTATCTAATTTGAAGTTATACTTGGGGAGTGCATTAAAGAAGACGTTGGGAATTTTGGTACATGTTAATAATGAGGTGTCCTTAAGCTAAGAAAATTAGCAGAACAAAGAGAAATAGACTATGTGATCGGTGATCTGGGTCATTGCTTTCACACCTGCACACTTGTTATTCGGGTTCGACAGCAGCTCAGAGACTAGTTCTCCTCAGCTGGAGGGAATATGAAAACTTAGAAAACACGCGTTCATCTGCATCAATGTCAGGGGCTCTCTCTCTGTCCCAAGTCTCTAGCGTATGTCTCTTTCCCTATCATTTCAGTACCTCGGGAAACTTCCCTGCTAACCCTAATCCCTAACTTCTCTATATAGGGTAGGTTTGCGCTTGCCTGTCTTTCAAGCCTTGAACTTGGAATCCCATCTTTCCACCTATGCCTAGTACACTTGCCACCTCACTGCCCATCACCTTGCCGGCACCCTGTCCTCCTATTTTCCCTGGGGTTCAGCGATCTGCCTACAGTCCTATTAGTGAGCTTTCTGATGTGACTGTCCATATTCCACCCTGTGGTTTGGAGTCCACGGTCATCAAGGATTTCTTCCAATCTGTGTTCAGTTATTTTTTTTTTATAAAACAAAACAAAACAAAACAAAAAAACCCTGTGATAGCCTTCTCTAATGAGGAAAGATCACACACAGGAAAAAAAAAAATTGTTCCAGACCACACTGAGAAGTGATTCACCCACAGAGAAACGGATCAGGAGCCTTGGGCTTGTCTCGCTCCAGGGCCAAGGGCACACGGCAACCAGAAGGCAAAGGCAGGCCAGCAAGAAGAAAGGAAGACGGGATGGAGAGATGGCTCAGACCCACAGCAAACGTGCTTGCTTGCAAAGCCTCTCAGCCTGGGTTCAGTTTCCCCCATACCCACATAACGTCAGATGCTCAAAGTGCTGTATGCACCAGGAGTTCATGGGTAGAGGCAAGCGGCCCCAAATTCTCTCTCTCCTCACAAATAAATAAATAAATAAATATATATATATATATATAATACACATATATATGTATAATATATATATATTTATTTATATATTATATAAAATATATAATATTTTATTAAATATTTATATATATTATATATTACATTATATTATATATTATATAAAATATATAAATATTTTTTTAAATATAAAATATTATATAAAATATATATATATATTTTTTTTAAGGATGAATAGCCGGGCGTGGTGGTGCACGCCTTTAATCCCAGCACTCGGGAGGCAGAGGTAGGAGGATCGCTGTGAGTTCGAGGCCACCCTGAGACTCCATAGTGAATTCCAGGTCAGCCTGGGCTAGAGTGAGACCCTACCTCAAAAACAAACAAACAACAAAAAAAAGGATGAATAGAGAATTTCTGTCTTATTTTTGGTGCTGTCAAATCCTTTCGTATATGTTCCTCACATGGTCCCTTTATGTGTGCACTCCTTATTCCATGGTAAGATGCTCATAAAATCCATTAGGGGTATGTGGTATTCAGAAGGGCGATTAAGAAAGAAAATTCTAAAACAAAGATCAGACTGCTTTTTTTTTTTTATATAAAGATATGTAATTAGCAGGCAGTAACTATGCAAAGAATAAACCTGTGGAGGAAGCTTTGTCATGCATTATTTTTACTCATTCAAAGAACAGTTTTTATATCCTTTCCTTCCAGTTTGAGTGGATTTTAGTGATTTTTGACATCAAGTTTATTAATGTAGCTCATAAATTTTTTAAATGTGGCTACTTAGTTCTATTTATTTATTTGCAAGGAAGGAAGGAGGGAGAAAGAGAAAGAATGATAGAGAGAGACAGAGAGAGAAAGAGAGAGCGAGTGCACACCAGAGACTCTTACCTTTGCCAAATAACCTCTAGATGCACAGAACAGCTGGCTCTACATTGGAACTGGAGAAGTGACCCCGGGTCATCAGGCTTTGCAAGCAAGTGCCTTAACAGCCTAGTCAGCTCTCTAGCCCCTCTTTTTTTTTTTTAATTTTAATTTATTGATTGATTGATTTTTACTTCTGTGGTGTGTGTGTGTGTGTGTGTGTGTGTGTGTTTCTGATCTTGAGACAGGATCTCAGTTAGGCCAGGTTGGTCACAACCCATGGATGGTGACCTTGGATTCTTGCTTCTCCCGTTTCCACTCTCCCAGTGCTGGCTTTGCAGGAGTGCGGAGAGCACAGGAGTGTGGGCCAGCAGCTTGTGCTGGTGAGATGCTGGGGGCGGTGGGGGGGTACGTGGATCTAATCCAGGGCCTCTGGCAAGCTGGGCCAGCGCTCTACGAACTGGACTACGTCCCCTGTAGTGGACTTTTAATACATTTTTTTCTAGTTGCTCACCCTGATATTTTCTTACACAAAATCCTATTCCCAGAACCAAAAGGCCTATTATTCTTTTTTTAAAAAATTATTTTTGAGAGAGACAGAGAGAGAATGGGCACACCAGGGCCTTCAGCCGCTGCTAACAAACTCCAGACGCGTGCGCCCCCTTGTGCACATGTGTGACATTGAGCACTTGCGTCACTGTGTGTATGGCCTACGTGGAACCTGGAGATTCGAACACGCATTCTTAGGCTTTGCAGGCAAGCGCGTAACTGCCAAGCCATCTTTCCAGCCTTTCTCCTAATCTTTTAGTAGCCTTATTGATTTTTAAGATTCAGGAGGAAGAAAAAACAGGTGCTGAGCATGCAAGCAGTACTCTTTTAATTCACTGTTTTTCCTTCTCCTGATCTCTACTTCTGTCTTCCTCTTCCTGTCTTATCTCCTTCTCTCTTTTTCTCTCTCATTTATTATTATATTTCTTTATTTCAGTGCTAGTTCCACAAGGCATCAGAGATTTCCATCCCTGATACCTTCACATTCTTTCTGTAATTTTCCTACAGAAAGCTTTAGCCAGAAAAGAGGAGGTAGGATTTGAAGTAACTCTTTACATTTTAGACAGTCCATACATTCATACATTGGCAATTTATATTTTTGCACGTGTATGTGTGTGTTGGTGCACAGGTGTGTGTGAGCACACACATGCAGAACACGGGGCTTCTGAAGCATTTTCTGTGATTACTCTCTACTTTCATTTGTTGAGGCATGGTCTCTCACTTGAATCCAAGAGCTTCCTGAACTGGCTAGTCTAGCTAGCACGCCTGTTCTGGGGATCCCCCATGTCTTGGCATCTATGTGGGTGCTGGAGATCCAAATTCTAATCCCCACACTTCTATGGATGCATCTCCCTAGCCTCCATATACTTCTATAAGAGAATCATTCCTCACTGAAAGAAGAAAAAAAAGGAACAGAGAGAAAATGTAGGTGGAGTAGTTGGGGCATCTGCTCATGCCTTGGTCATGAATGTTTTCAACACCAAAGTAAAATATTTTTGCCTGCCTGGATACGTGTCGTGCTACTGAGGCACAGCCCTCATATAAATTGAAAGGTAGTAACTAGCTTTTATCAGGATCTTCAAAGTACATAATGTTAATGATAGAAAGCATGCAAATACCAAAGTAGAAAGAAAGAATATTCTCAAATAATAAGTAGAGGTGGCGTTTAACTTTCCATTTTTTCTACATTCATGTTCCATATATTAAAGACAAACTAATTCTCTGTCACAAACTATGATTCTATTTGCTCTTATGCTCTGATTCATTTCCAGTGTTTTTATATAAACTTTAGAAACCTGGGTCTAAGTAGTAACATAAGAATAATTTATTTATTTTTTATTGGCCAGGCCTGGTGGCACACGCCTTTATTATTATTTCTTTGTTTACTTTTATTTATTTATTTGAGAGCGACAGAGAGAGAGAGAGAGAGAGAGAGAGAGACAGAGACAGAGAGAAAGAGAAAGAGAGAGAATGGGCGCGCCAGGGCTTCCAGCCACTGCAAACGAACTCCAGACGCGTGGGCCCCCTTGTGCATCTGGCTAACGTGGGTCCTGGGGAATTGAGCTTTGAACCGAGTTCCTTAGGCTTCATAGGCAAGCGCCTAACCGCTAAGCCAACTGTCCAGCCCAAGAATAATTTATTTTACCAATCACCTACCTATGGCTTTTCTCTTTCTTTGGGGGGGGTATTTTTATGAGTATAATAAATGATAATATAAATACCTCTTTGCATGGCACTAGATTTTGGGGTTCTTACGGTCATGTATCCAGTCAAAAATGAAGGCTATGATTTTACACTTCTAACTAGAGGGCACTCGTTCTCATATCTTTGATCCCTGTAATAGTTTTACAATTGTTATTTTGGTTGACAATTTTGTCTTCTATTTATTTTCTCTTCCCAACTTGGGGCTGGATTTTTCAAGCAATTATTTTTCAGTTTTCCTATTATTTTTTATTTCTCTTTTGGTATTTATTATGCATGTACATTTAAATCTAGCATTTGCTTGTGAGAGAAAACACGAAACATTTTTCCTTCTAGAGTCGAGCTAATTTCACTCAACACAATGAACTCCTGTCTGGCCCATTTTCCTGCAAACCATTTGCTTTTGTTTTTAACACATTTATTTTTTAAAACCAATTTGTGATACTTTTACTTTTAAAACAAAAACTTTTTTTCTTTTTTTTTAAATATTTTAATTTTATTTATTTATTTGAGAGTGAGAGACAGAGAGAAAGAGGCAGATAGAGAGAGAGAAAATGGGTGCTCCATGGCCTCCAGCTGCTGAAAACGAACTCCAGACGCGTGCGCCCCCTTGTGCATCTGGCTAACGTGGGTCCTGGGGAATTGAGCCTCAAACCGGGGTCCTTAGGCTTCACAGGCAAGCGCTTAACCGCTAAGCCATCTCTCTAGCCCAACAAAAACTTTGAAAGTGAGAGAGGCAGGTAGAGAAAGAGAGAGAGAACCCCAGGACCTCTATCTAGCACTGCAAATGAACTCCAGATGCATGCATCACCTTGGGTGTCTGGCCTATGTAGGTCCTGGGGAATCGAACCTGGGTCCTTTGGCTTTACAGGCAAGCACCTTAACTGCTAAGCCATCTCTCCAGCCCTGCTTTTACTTTTATTCCTTCAAATAAGTATTTTTTTTTGTGAAAAGAAAATTTCTCATTTGCCTGCTTTTAATTTTGTTTATAGCATGCTTTAGACATACTTTCCCCCCATTTTTTAATTAATTAGTTTTGTACTCAGTCAATTTGGTACCATTGTTAGGTCATCCATGACCTACCCCCTCCCCCTGGCCCCTCCTTGTTGAGCTATATGGGTCATGCATTCTTAATTTGATTTCCATTTTTGACTATAATATATTTTGTTCTTATAACCTCCAATTACCCTCTAACTCTTACAGCCCATGCCCCCTCCCATTAACATCTGTCTCCTTCCACATTAATCAACATCTTATTTGTATACCTCTTTTTTAAAACCATTCAGTTAAATCAGGGTTATTTGCATGATCATGGATGGAATATTATTTTTCCATGGAATGGGCGCAACTTGTCAGTAGTTTCACTACTGATGAACTTGACTCTCCCAGTAACCATTAGCTAGTCTAGGAAGTGTGCAGATTCACGTGTCCTGCCCTCCCCCCATTGCTGGTGAAGCATTGATGGGGTTGATCCTGTGTAGGAAAATACAGCTGCTATGAGTTTGTAAGGGGCGCAGCTACGTCACATCCAGAGCATAGCACTTCTCCGGCCTCCTCCTCATCCCTCTGCTCTTACATGGTCTCTGCCCCTCTTCCATGAAGTCCTGAGCCTTGGAGGAGGTGGTTTAGATGTCCTTCCTATTGGAGGCTGGTCACACAGCTGTCATTTTCTGTTCTTGGCAGTTAATTCATCTCTGCGTTAGCCGCTGCCCATTGCAGTAAAAAACTTCTGTGATGGAGGCTTCCAACAGCTAATCTACGGGAACAGATAGGGATGTTTAGAAGACAGTTTGACATGCTGTGGCTGTACTTCCTTTTGTAATCTTTTAAATTTATTTGAGAAAGAGAGAGAGAGAATATGAGAGAAGGAATATGAGCTTGCTATGGCCTCTTGCTGCAAACAAACTCCAGACATATGTTTCGCATTGTACATCTGGCTTTACGTGGGGGTTTGGGAGCTGAATCCAGGCCAGCCTGTTTGCAAGCAAGTGCCTTTAGCCACTGAACCATCTCTGTAGCCTACAGTGTGTGTGTGTGTGTGTGTGTGTGTGTGTGTGTGTGTGTGTGTGTGTATTATATATAATGTCTATATATATAATATATATTTTAGAAATGAAAATAGCAAAGGCATCTATGAATTCCTTAAAAATAAGCAATATCAACAGGAGCCATAGTAATACCAAAGCTATCAATCATGAAATAATGCATGCACCCTTGTTCTTTTGACATTGTAGCCTACTTTATAACTGTGTGTGAAGTACAAAGGGAGACAGGGAATTCTATAAAGTTTTGTAATCCGAAGAACAGCAAGGCCAGAGCAAAGACACCGAGTTCAGAATGGAAAACAGCGGGGAGAAGAGGACCCATGTCTCCTTGGGCATCAAGTGTGCATTAACCTTTCCAAGAATGTGGAGCCCTGTTAGAAGCTCTGAGTGGCCGAACATCATCACTTGGAATCTTCTTTTCTGTCCAGTAGACCTATGCAAGCAGGTCTCCCTGAGGCCCCGGCTGGGCTCTGTGGCCTGTTTCTAACGTTTAACCACAGCCGTATTGGCAGATCTGGGGTGCTCAGGGTCTCCCTTCAAAGCCACCACCCTTGCCCTTGTGTAGATGTGTTCTCTGGCGGATCAGCCGACCAGGTCTATGCAAGGACAGCCTGGAGGTGCAGTGCCACATCCCCTCCTTTGCTGATAGTCCAGAATGGCCCTCAACTAACAGAGGGTCAGAGCCAGTGGATAAATCCTCCAGCCTTCCAACTTGTAGGTAGGTAAGTCTAAGATTTCCTATGTGACTCTGAGGAGATTGTAGTACTTCTGAGACATCCTTGTTCACCAAGGAGAGAGACAAGGAAGAGGGAAAATAAGAGAAAAATGAAGTTTTATATCACTTTGGTAATATATCTTTATGAAAATATCAAAGTAACGAAACACATACCATTCTTCCTTTTTTTTTTTTGAGCGTGTGTTTGTATGGTGTGTGTGTGATGTAGGTGCGTGTGTGTGTGTGTGTTCATATGTGAGGGGCATGTGTTACCATGCAAATGGAAGCCACAGTTCAAAATGATGTGTCTTTTCTTGATCACTAGATGAATTTGAGGCAAGGTGTCTGAGCAAACCTTGAACTCACCAATTAAGCCAAGATTACGTACAGTGAGCCCCAGCCTCTACTTCCCTCATCGTCTCAACCTCCCCAGTACGTGGTTTACAACTATGCACTGCTTCATATATGTGAGCTCTGGGTCTCCACATCCAGCTCCCCATGAGCTATCCCCCTGGGCTGGATAGCATATCTTTACATTTTATTCTTCTCATCTAATTTGTTCTGTGTGTGCTGTGATAACGAAATACCAGTGTATGTACTTGAATACTAAGCTTATTTGTTAACATCCTGGAGTATGTGAAGTCCAAGGCAAAAGTGTTGGTAGACTTGCTTTCTGGTTAAGGTACTCTTCCTGGCTTGTAGATGGCCACCTTCTTCTTGTGTCCCCATGAGACACACAGGGAAATGGAGGGGTTAGGAGAGAAGGGGGTTCTAGAGAGGGGGGGGATGTGGAGAGAGAACTCCATGGAGCTCATGAGCTCTAATCTCTCTTCTAATAAAGATGCTAGCCTCAGTATGGGACCACCTTCTTATAATCTCATCTAAACTGGTCATCTCCCAGAGATGCCTTCTCCAAATGCCATTGCATTGGGTTTAGGGCTTTAGCAGCATATGGATTGTGGAAGACAGAAATAATCAGTGTATAGCACTCATGTTTCCCACTATGATCTATCAATCAAACCAGCTATTCCCAAGTTCTCTTTCAGGCAGTTTGTGGAGTACTGAAAACTAAATGCTGCATACTTTCTTGTTATTGTTTTTGCTTATTTGCTTTTGGTACAGGGTCTCCCTACATTGTCCATGTTGGCCTTTGACCTCGCTATTGTAGCCCAGACTGTCCTTGAACTCAGAATCCTCCGTCTTCCCCCTCTTGGGTGGTTGAATTATAGGTCCTCCCACTTCGTCTCCCCCAAGTCTGGGTATAAATAATGTCTTCCTGAAAGCATTTATATGCCAATGACATTTGGATGATGTGAGATCCTATTTTCTCAAAGACCAGTTTTATAATCACAAAGTCCCCCCGTTGCTTCTTCCCCAATCCTGTTTCCTTGGCAGGGGTTCCCATTTCTTCCAATCATTGTGCCCTCTGGTCCTGGTAAATAATCCGTGACCTGAGTATACCAGAAACACTCACTCTATGTTCTTTCACGCAGTCTATTCTTCCCGCAAAGGCACACTTCATTCCTGCTGTCTTCCCACCGTATGCTTTCTGGCCAACCAAAAAGAAGAGGCAGCGAGAGGGGCAAATCCTCCTGAGTGCGGTGCCCGTCTCTTGGCAGGAAAGGCGCTCTGGCACTGGCAGTAAAACCCCAGAGCTCTTCTGCGGTGACCTATATATCTTCCAGGAAGATGAATGTCATGTCACCCAAAAAAATTCCAAAGTGAGGTAGTTCTCTCTCCTCTATTCTCCCAAACCCTACACCTTTAAAACAACCTTGAGTGGAGGGTGAAGAAGGCAAGATTCAGGCAGACTAGAGAAATCACTTCAGACTGGCTTATTCCTGCTTGGCTAAACATCTATTCCCACAGATGCAAGGAGGGGCTGGCAATCACCTCTGCAGAGCGCGGGCACAGCGTTAAAATTCATGAGCCGCCATGCCATGAGGAAGTAATTATAAGTAATAATCACTTCCACGATTCTCTGTGCTGCTTTTATTTGGGGCGGCCTTGCTTCAGGTGGTATATAAGATGCTGCTGGAATCTGTGACTCTAAAAATACTCTCACAGGCATGACCAAGGGATGCTAAAAATGCATGAACGGGTTACAAGATCAAATGTCTTCCAGGGACAGTGACATCAGAGAAGATGGCCTCACTGTAGAATGAGGACTGACATTTGTTGTGTATAAGACAGGACTTTCATGCGAGTTTATAGTGATACTTTTCAAGTATGTGACAGAGGAAGTCTTCCCTTTCAGTTGAGTTACATTGTTGATATTCTGCACTCTTGTTTTAGGAACAAGATCTTACCTTCAATTTAGATTTTATCCCATCAAAACTGGCAGCCTGAAGTCTTGTTTCTGAACAAATTGCTTTCGCCGCCTCAGGGGCTGACTGTCGTCAACTATAGTAAAATGCATATGATAGAATCCGGTTTGATCTGACATCTTTGTGTTAAAGCAAATGACAGACAAACAAATGAATAAGTAATAGGTAAATGAGTTGGCACCTACAAGAAAGGAAGGAACAGGATTTTACAGCTTCTGATAGTGGGCTGCTTAAACAACATTTTTCTGTTCATCAAGATTTCTCACTTCTTCCCTCTTGTCTGAGAATATTAAAGAGCAGCCGTGCCAATTACTATGCAGATAAGCTCGGGAAGAGAAGCCATCCAGAGAAACTGGGATAATCTGTTTGCAACAATAGGAAGGATTATGGATTGTACCTTAATTACGCTGCACTTCAAAAATGTACATATTACTCTCAGAACTCCAGATTAATGATTTAAAAACCAAACCACCAATATTGTCATCATTCAGTGTGCTAGAATTTTCAGGATAAGTCTTCCATGTCTCTTACATGCAACCCTTTTACTCGATCAGTGTGCCCAGATTTCCAGATGGTCGTTTTTGTATTATTGCTTGGAATTTAGAATGTATTTTCCCACTTTAACGGGTTACAAAAAATGTAATTATCTTCCGAGTAGAACTACAAAAGCTTATGCAATTTATCCATTGTCTGTGTATCATTCAGTTTTGAAAGAATTGTGGTTCACTGAGTTTAACTGTGGTCATTTATCAAAGCATGGGCACCTTAGCAGAGGCTCTGCCTCTGAAGAAAATGCTTACTCTCCCTCTTCCACAGCCATGGACCACAGATAGCTGCTCAGGGAGGGGCAGCCCCCCCACCCCCGTGAGCTCCTTTTCCCACCCATGATGAAGCACTGATGGGCCCAGCCCTGAGCAGGTTAGCACAGGTAATCACAACTGTTGAGAGTTTATGAGTGTAATGGCTATGTCATGCCTGGAAGAAACAAAACATCACAAAACAAAAACAGCATTCCACGTTGTCCTCTGGCTCTTACCTTCTCTCTGCACTCTCTTTTACCATATACCCTGAGCTGTGGAAGGGGTGAGATTGATGCCTCACTTAGGGCTGAGCACACAACAGTCCCTTAGTTGCAGAACTTTGAGACCGGCTAACTGCCCGAAGCAGCTTGTCTGACCAAAGCTGAGAGAATCACTAATCTGTGGCTATAAATGTAAATGATTCGATGGCAGCTTGACACGTACAGTGTGTCCATTTTGCAAGGCAGCATTAATAGCTTCCCCTGCTAGGGCCATGGCCCTCCCTAACCATGGGATTTTTTTTTTTTTTTTTTTTTTACAGTACCAAGCATGATTTCCTTTTAGTGCATTGGGCCTCCAATTCAATAATAAAGCAATTGGTTGCCTCCTTAACAATCATGCCACTATTGCACCAGTTGGAATAGCTTGTCTGGAAGATCAGTTGTGTAGCATGCATGGTCTGCAACTGGGTAAAACTACTGATGACTGTGGTCTCCTAGTAGCCTGCCTGGAACTACAAGAGCTTCCAGATTAGTTTTATTTATTTTTATGAGAGAGAGAGAGAGAGAGAGAGAGAGAGAGAGAGAGAGAGAGAGAGGGAATGAGAATTGGCTTACCAGGACCACTGCTGTCACACTCCAGATGTGTGTGCCACCGTCTGTGTGTGTATCACCTTGTGCGTCTGGCTTACATGGATTTTGGGGAATTGAACCTGGGTCCTTAGGCTTCACAGGCAAATGGCATAACCACTAAGACATCTCTCCAGCCCCCAGCTTAGTTTTTTTTGTTGTTGTTTATTTTTATTTGAGAATGACAGACAGAGAGAGAAAGGCAGATATATAGAGAGAGATAGAATGGGCACACCAGTGTCTCCAGCCGCTGCAAATGAACTCCAGATGTGTGCACCCCCTTGTGCATATGGCTAACGTGGGTCCTGGGGGAATCAAGCCTTGAACCGGGGTCCTTAGGCTTCATAGGTAGGCACTTAACCTCTAAGCCATCTCTCCAGCCCCAGCGCCCCCCCCAACTTGGTTTTTAAACTTATTTCTCAATGTCCTGCAACTAAAGTATGTGGTTTCTTCAGCACAAAAGATCTTAACTTTGTAAAGGTATTAGTTATGTGTGCAGCCAAGAGCAAAGACAACATTGTTTTATGGGGCCTTGGGTCCCTTCCTGAGGCTCCTACTTTCTAGAAAACAGTACAATAGAAGAAAAAATCCTAAATATAAATACAAAAAGGGAGGGGAACAATCATCCTTTATTTTAGTCCTAAAATAGCCACAGAAACACAATAGGTGATCATGCATGAAAATAAGCTTTCCAACTGAGATTTGAGTCTTAAATTCACCGGGGAAAGATTATGCTTAAGGGATACAAAGGGTCGTAGAGGGACAGTGATCTCTTAGCTACTAATAGTCTCATTTTTTTGTCAGTTGCCAAACCACATGGCCTGCACTAGGGAAGTCTTAGGCTACAACTTGACATATATCAGAAGCTCAGTGAGACATAATTGGCACTTTCCTTCAGTAGACATATTATTGGCAAGTGTGCCCTGTTTGCATTTTGGAAATCCAGGTACATTTTACTCTGTTGAAAACATACATTAAAGTGTCTGATTTAGCTTCCATATTTACATTTGATTGAAAGTAATGATTTTCTACCCTTCTAGCCATTCCATGTGACCTTCTGAATTCCCTAGTGTGAATGTTTCTGTGTTCAGACCTTCGTGCGGCAACATCCAGTTAATTGCCACAGCACTCCTGAAAAGGTTTCCTGTCTCATTTTCCACACACAAAAAAGAAAAAAAAACTTTCATTAGCTTTGCAGGGATTTTATTTTTATTTACTTATTCGCTTCAATGGTATGTTTAGTTCACACTCCCTGGGATATTGCAAACAGAAAAAATGAGCTCCCTGGGTGAAGAAACAGTGGGGTTCAAAGGATAATCAAAAAGTGTCTGGGTTTAAAAATGTTCCCGGGGCTGGAGAGATGGCTTAGTGGTTAAGCGCTTGCTTGTGAAGTCTAAGGACCCCAGTTCGTGGTTCGATTCCCCAGGACCCACATCAGCCAGATGCACAAGGGGGCACACACGTCTGGAGTTCGTTGGCAGTGGCTGGAAGCCCTGGCGTGCCCATTCTCTCTCTCTCTGTCTCTCTCAAATGAATAAAAAAAAAAAAAAAAAAAAAAAAAAAAAAAAAAAAACCATTCCTGGTTATGAAGGACAAAGCAGTACCACGATGCTGGAAAGTCAATGGCATTTCTTTTCCTACCTCGAGGCAAGTCTTCCCTCAGCTTTCTCTAACAGGAGAACTTGCTGCGGGGCTCCGCTAATAAAACCATTATGTTGCTTCAAATTTGGCTGAGGCTCGAAACTCAAGCTGGTAGGCAAGACATGGTCGGTGACCAGACCTGGTGAAAGCGTTCAACGGGCAGACCGGGTGGGTGTGACAGTAGCAGTTTGCAGAGGTCATAGTCATAGAAAAGAGGCTGTGGTGGGAAGGGACTTAATTGACGTGGCCATTTGTCATGCCCAGTCACTGTGTCACCAGGAGAACCTCCTGTGAATCGGCTGTGGATCTGCTTCGTTTCCCACTGGACTAGAACTTTAAGATCTCTCAAGGCTCCTGTGTTTGTTACTTTCCCGTGGCTGTGGTCGAATACCTGACAGGAAGCAAATTAAGGGAAGCAGGATGTACTTTGGTTTGGAGTTGAGGGTGGCCGTGCCTCGTAGCTGGGAAGAGGGGGTGGCAAGGCCGAGAGTCAGCTGGTCACATTCTGTCCACAATGAGGCAGGTGAGTGAAGGGAATATATATCTATATATCATTATATCTCATTTTATATCATTATCTCTCTCTCATTTTATATATATATTATATATATATATATACAAACATATATATATATATATATCATTATATATATATATATATATATTTCTCATTATATATATATATATATAATGAGAGAGAGAGAGAGAGGATGGGTGCACCAGGGCCTTTCAGCCACTGTGAATGAACTCCAGACACGTGCGCCCCCTTGTGTGCATGTGTGTTATTGCATGCTTGTGTCACTGTGCGTCTGGCTACGTGGGACCCGGAGACTCAAACGCGTGTTCTTAGGCTCTGCAGGCAAGCGCCTTAACCGCCTGCTAAGCCATCTCTCTAGCCTGAGGTTCCTCCTTTTTTTTCCTACTTCAAATAACTTAATCAAAATAGTCCCTCACAGGCACGCCCAAATGCTAACCTAGTGGTAATACATGCAGACCATGCAAACTCTTTTGGGTTCTGGGGTTCTGTAATCCGTCAGTGTCTGTGGCTAAATGTTTGTATTGAGTCCCATCAAGGAAATGGTGTGATTGGGTGATAGTAGAAATGGCGTCCAGACAGGAGTGCTAGCCTCGCTCACGTGCGGCATGTTTTTTTCCCCCCAAAAGGGAACAGGGACACAAGTCAGGGCTTGGGCGTTGCTCAGTTGGTAGACTTCTTGCTTCACATGCAAGCAGCTCTGGGCTGGATACCCAGTACTGCATAGAAATAGCATTTAGGTTCACATCTGTAATCTCGGCACTCAGGAAGTGGAGACGAAGGAGCCAATGTGCAAGGTCATCCTTGAAGATGTGGAGGCCAGTGTGAGATCCAGGGGACCCCTGTTAAGAAGGAAGAGGAGGGCTGGAGAGATGGCTTAGCGGTTAAGCGCTTGCCTATGAAGCCTAAGGATCCCAGGACCCACGTTAGCCAGATGCACAAGGGGGCGCACGCGTCTGGAGTTCGTTTGCAGTGGCTGGAGGCCTTGGCGCGTCCATTCTCTCTCTCCTCTCTATCTCTCTCTCTGCCTTTTTCTCTCTGTGTTGCACTCAAATAAATAAGAATAAACAACAACAACAAAAAAAAAAAAAAAAGAAGGAAGAGGAGGAGGAGAAGCAGCTACGTGCCCAAGAACACGTTGCTGATAATTGGAAGAGCCAGGTTAGCAACCCAGGATGTCTGTGTCGTGAATGAGCCAACGTTGGCCAGATGTAGCATAATCAACGTACAGTGAAAACAGCATAAGTAATAACTGTCTTTCCTACTTGGATTACAAAATATGAAAGAAAAGTAAACACAAATGGCAATAGGTGATGCTCTAACTACTGTCTTCGTTAGTAACATGGCTGACGTTGGAGATGGTGGCTCAGGTATCAAAGCTCCCGAATTGCATAGATTTCTCCCCAGTTGTAGACTGCAGTAGCCGGTCTCCGTCGTTCAGAGAGGCACCTGTCTTCACGTGGGGCGGAGCGGGGCGCCAGCTGCTCCGGGATTGTGGGGTTTTGTTTCTTTGCCTTCAGCTCATTAAGTAGATGGGTCACGCCGGGAGGTGCTTGGCGAGGAGCAGAGAGATGCTGGCGACCCCCATGGCCCTCCTTGGAAAAGACCGAAATCAGGAATTGAGTTTTCTGCCTTCTTCCTGGCTTAACACTTAGAACTCTCCATATGCATGGCACGTCTGGTGCTTAACATTCGGGATGTTTTTGACTAAGATGGAAAGAAATCATGACAGCCCACAGGCGTCTTTGCTTCCTTCCATCTCCTCACATGGATACATAGCCCTGGCAGGAGGGCAGGCTCTACAGGAGCCCACAGTGAGGAAAGGGTGGCCCTGAAACTGCACCCAGACAGCTCCTGGACATGGTGGATTTGGCTGTTTGTTGGTTAGTGGCCAAACTGATCAGTTCAGAAATCAGGTCACAGTCACGAAGTAACTCACGGTCAAACAGCTGTCATTGAGAAAACTTAACTTTGCAAGACAGTGTTGAAGCAGCAGAGATATTAGGAAGATAAGCAGCCAAAGCTTTGAACATGACCAGGCACACATGCAGCCCACAGACACAGTGGGCTCCAGGGCGGCTGAGCAGGTCTCCTTCACAGGTGGCGAACAGCATGTCAGTAACTGCTGTGGACTGATTAATACCACAGAAAACAAATTGAGAGATCCCCGAGTCCTAATTTTTCTCTTGTAGCTTTCCTAAATGGATATGTACGGCATATATTCCCATGACCAATCATGGGTCTCGCTTCTAATAGGAAAACATTTGTTTTAGATTTATACAGACACACAAAATCATCTAAACAGATGAAAGAATGGGGGGAGAGGGGTACCAGCTATCCTCCAAGGAGAATAATTGTTGGGAGTTGCAAGGGTTCTTTAAAGGCAGCAGAAATGTGAGAACACAGCATTTGTCCATCCATCCATCTACCTCCCCACTTCACATTCACCTTCCCCAGTACCGTCTAGCCTACAAACTTGTGTTTGGAGTGACACAGGAATTTGGGGTTCCTTGTGTGCCAGTGCACCAATAATTTGGGGTTGTTCCCAGATCCTTGTCCTAAAAATTGAAGAATGAAATCCACAGACCCGAGGAAGGATTTTATTACAGTTTAAAGCTTTAGGAGGATGAAGAGAAGGGGCCTTAAGCCTGGAACATAGGAAAAGGCAGCAAGGTGGAGCTCTGGTCCAGGGAGGCAAGAGGGCTTTGAGAAGCCCACCTCGAGACTCAGTCTGGGTTTTCACGGGGAGTGGCTGCGTGAGGAAGACCAGGTTGGCAGGCTGCTGCGGACAAAGACCAGATCTTACAGCTTCGCCAGTTGTCTTAGGTGAGGATCGGAGTTTCTGTCCTCTAGGAAGAGTGCAAGCTTAATCGAGACATCTTTCCCGGAGGTGTGACATGCAGGTTTCTGCAAGCTTTCTGTCATTTCCTGTGTTTTGTCATGGAAGAAGAAAAAAAAAAAAACATTCACCTTTGGGGGTCCTGTGACCCTGACTGCCTAGCTGGTTTCTGTCTCCTCTCAGGGGCGCACACTGCTCGCTAGGCAGTGTTCAAAGAGGAGGAGGAGGTAAATCTGTCACGAGTGGAGTATGACAGGATCAGTGTCCTCTGCAGAGACAGGAAGCAACCAGGTCATGGGTGGATGTCACAGGGACCCTTTTGTGGGAGCCACACAGGAGTGCTTTCTGAAAGAGCAGGTAGCGCTTTAGAGCCAGGAGGTGAAGTCAGAATTACCTGGGGAGGAAAGGCCTGGTGGTAGCGAGCATTCCAGGCCAAAGATATACAAGACACTACTCCATGTGGGTGTGCGATGGCGGACGGGCCAGCCAGAGAGTCAGGGAGAGAGACACCCGGGAAAGTAGAGGGTGGTTTCAGGTACAACCTTCACTTGGGTCGGCCGTGATTGGTCAGGGCCACAGCTGCTCTGTGTGGCCTCCTGGTCCAGAATCTCCTGAAATGCCCTTTGCTGAGGAATTTTTTTTTACAAGAAAGGTGATTTGCCTACCGGAGAAGGTTGGGGGGGCCTCTGGGGTTCCACCTATACCTATCCCAAAGCCACCTTGTGTGCTTACACTGCTTGACCATCTTGCACAGTGTATTGTCTCTTGTCCTGGAAAGCATCTGTGTCAGTGTGAGAAGCTTGAAAGGCTGTAGCTGTTCTCCACTCTTGCATACTGGACTCCTGGCACTTACAAATAAAGGTTCGTTGAGAAAAATAATCTGTGACTACAGGAGTTAGATTTTTTTTTTTTTTTTTTTAGGTAGGGTCTCACTCTGGTCCCGGCTGACCTAGAATTCACTATGTAGCCTCAGGGTGGCCTCGAACTCATGGTAACCCTCCTACCTCTGCCTCCCGAGTGCTGGGATTAAAGGCGTGCGCCACCACGCCCAGCAGAGGAGTTAGATATTTTGATGCATTTTTTAAGAAGTCTGCTGTGCATGAGGCATCCTACGCAGATCCCTATTAACAGGGCAAGCTGCAACCAAGCAATCTATCAGGCAAAGCAGATATAGGGTTCTTGTGGGCGCTGCCTGCCAAAAGGTTAGGGTAAAAAAAAAAGGGCAAACCTTTTACTGGTGTGTGCCAAGCTCTTTCAGGTGGGTGGGGAATGCTCTAAGTGGAGGGTGGGGCAGCTGGGGAGATTTGTAAGTAGAGGGCAGAGCCTATAGTGGAAAATCAGTTTTGCTCGCTTCCCAGTTTTAGCCCCAGCCTCTTCTGCTCATCCCCCGCCCTCACTTGTGGGGGCTGGGCAACCCAGCTCCACGCATCACTCGCCTGGGTTTCAGCGTGTTCTATTAAGTAGCAAGACCAGTGATCAGTCATGGCCGACATATTCAATTAGGAACCATGCAAATAATTCTCCACAAGCTGCCCCCTGGCACGTTCTGCTGCATCGTTATAAAGTGTGCGGAATCCGCTTAGAGGGAAAAATGCTCATGCCACATTGCTTATCGTACGTTGCAGGATGTGCTCATAAGCTCCAGTTCGTCCCCAAGAGTGGTTGAGTCAAATGAAGTACTGTATAGAATTTGGAGAAACTGGCTCTTAAGTTAAATCCATATCCTCCACCTCTTCATTATTATTATTACTGCCATAATTATTTTTTGGTGCTCTTGGGAGGGGAACCTAGGGACTCTTGAAAACTTGGCTAAGTGCTCTATCACATGAGCTATTTACCCCCGCCCATCACAGCTTCTGCTTTGAAGGGTTGGATAAGATGCCTAAGCCAGTTAAGAAAAGTCAGCCTTCTAAGTGATAAACCTCCCTAAAAGCCTAAAGACCCAGGTTCGATTCCCCAGGACCTACATAGGCCAGATGCGCAAGGTGGCACATGCATCTGGAGTTTGTTTGCAGTGGCTGGAAGCCTTGGCATGCCTGTTCTTTCTCTGTTCACGTCTCTCAAGTAAATAACTAAGTAAATAATTTTCTAAATATGCCTAAACTCACCTTTATGATTGGTAAGATGCTTCAGCTATTTTATGATGAATAGAATATTGATTTATTTACTTAAAAACTTCTAGCCCGATACTTTGGCTAGTTATTTATGCCTCAGGCAACCTCACAAGCATGTCTGAAAGCAGATCGCATAATGTTGAGTTTAGGAGAAATATACGCCACTGGATGTTTTGCAGTGACACAGTGAAATTAAGAATATCTTTAAGAGTAAAAGTTGCCATTTTCCTCAGATATTGAGTATTATATAGTGCATTGCAATCACCTCCTATTCTCTTTACAACCGTTTCAGGTAAAATGAATGGTTTTTATATGTTTTTCTGATAAAACAGCTGAGAATAAAAACTTACACATGATACAATGTATAGACAGTACTGGTCTTATTTTATGATAGCCAGCGTTTTTGTTTGAAGTGTTGATATGAAATTGTTTCTTGGTGTGAGCTGAGCCCTTTACTTTCCTGGGACTCCATTTCCTTGCTGGAAGGTGACAATAAGTCCCATAGTTGCTGGAGTCCTTCTAACAAATAAAGTTTAATGGGTCCTGGATAATTCTACATCATAGTATTTATTACCAGAAGACCCCAGCTTAATTTCCAAAATTGCCTTTTAATTTATTATTTGTTATCACACTGCTTTTCTAGTAGCAATGACAATATTTTTTTTCTTACAGTGCTGGTGGGTATTGAACCCAGGCCTTTAATCATGCTAGGCAAGCGCTCTGTCACTAAGCTATAACAACAGCCATATTCATTTGAGTTCATCAACACTTACTGTACTAATCCCATAGACTCTGGACTATGAACAGAAAGATGAACAAGATTCCTTGGTGTCTCTCCCTTTCATGGGATCACAATTTGATCTGTAATTATTTTTTGGGGGGGGTACTGGATTTTAAATTGAATTTGTGATTCCACCTTACAGCCTCAAGATCTTCCAGAGAACAGTGACAAGATGATCTTAGGCTCAGTGCTTAATTATCTTAGCTGTGAGCAAGGCATTCTCTTCCCTTAACATTCATTTGCTGAGAAATAGCCACATGGTCCCACTTTGCGGAAAAGGGAGTAGAGATGTCCTTACTGGGTGGTCACTTTTTTTTTTTTTTTCTGGGTGGCCACTTCTTAGCACACATCTTAATCATCGCCCATATCGACACATGGTGAATATTTGCTGTCTCAAGATCCAGAGGTAAGTGCCCTTCCACTGGCTGGTCCAGTGGTGCCTCAGAATCCCCGCTCAAAGAGGAGGTGGGCGCTAGTGCCCTGTGGCAAAGCTCTGCATGGCATCCTCTCTGATCGGTTCACATCCATTTGGAAATGGCTTTTCAGTGTTTCTCATATCCCTTTCAAATCCAAGGCCTATCCAAGCTCAATTTTGCAAATACGTTGACTCTAATTGTGTGTATGGATGCTATCTCAGATCTCTAATTTCAGTTCTCCTACCTGTGGTAGGTAGCTTCCTTCCCTGGCGTTAACTCTTGACATCATGATTGATACCTTACTGATCTTCATCTCCTCTTGCCACGACACAGATCTGTTTGTCTCACAATGACACTTAGAAGCCATAGTCCACCCCCACCTTTTTCCATGCCCAGTTCCTTTCCGAGTCTACTAACCACCAAGGGGAAGAGTCCAGTGTTCTCTCTGCAACACACATAATCATGGTCTTGGCTTTCTCAGTGCCTCACTGTCCTGCTTCACCATACCAGACCCTGGCTCCTGGCTTCTTTGCCCTTCCGTCTCTCTCCAGCATCCCTTCAACAAAGAGATATTTCCGCTGCCACCTCATCACAATTTGTCTGGACAATATTGCATTTCCCAGGCACTCTGAACTCTATTAGCAACGAACATATCTCTGCTAATGTGTTAATGGTCTGCCTGGCTCAGAGAACGCCTTTGCCTGACGGTTGGGGATGGCTGTACACGAAACCTCTGCAGTTCTGCCCCTTGTCCTCCATTGCTATTCTGCCCCTGTCTACGACAGGCTCTTATTTACTCTCTTTTCTGTTTCTTGACTTCCTGCTTTTTCGTTTTATAATTTACAGTTTACATGCAAAGGACTTTCATCATACGATCCTTATAAGCAACAACAAAAACCCTTGCATAACATTGTCCTTATAATCCTGATGTTAAATCCATAGATTTAAAAATCTCAGTTCATATAGCCAAGGACATTTCAAAAGAACATTTAATACGGTCTCTGCACCAGTTCACATTTTCTTAAATATGGCTTAGGCATTTCTAACTCTGGTCTCCATTCAAATTTAAGATGTGAAATATATCTTGGGTAGTGATTTAGCAGACCCTAGGGAGGAATAAAAGAGAGAGGAAATGAGGGAAATGAAATGAGAGGGCAAGAGAGGTTAAGGGAGAGGCTGGTATAGTTAGAGTTAGTTTAGTAGTTAAGAAAGATGGAAAGATCCAAATGTAAAATTGTGGCATTTCAATGAAGAACGAGGAATAATGAAGGATGGAACCAGTGATCTGGTAAGCAGTTGCAGGAGGAGCAATACTGAGAAAATTTATGTCTTAACTGTCATATGTGTGCTAAATGTTATCAGGGAAACATAATGGGTCTTTCCCGAGCTCAAGGCATCTGCTTTCTAATTACGGTGTCAATTATAACCAGAGAAGCCGGTCCTGGAAAAATAAACGTGCTCACATTTGCTAAGCTTTATTTATTATTATCTCTGGCTCTCTTGTAGCTTTATTTCTGTATATGGTTCAAGTGGAGGCTTAGTATCTACAATTCTCTTATGAATTATTACTGAGAATTGACCAGGAAATCCTTAAGACCCACTTGGAAAAAAATGATTTCCATCATATTCTTGCACATTCCAGTCTTGAAAAACAACAATTTGTTCTCAGATGCAAAGCAAAAAGGCAAACTTGGAATTAAGTAGACACAGGGTTTGACTCTTTAGATGAAACAAAATCACTCACATTCCAAAATGTTTCTTTTCTCTGATGAACCCATGAACCGGGCATTTGCTCCCATAGAAGCTAGTCATATCTTTCCTTATTTAGGATCAGTCTATAATGCTGCCAATATGGGAATATTGATCTTGGAAAACTCAAATCCTACTTAAAACCATGTTGTTTCCATTTTACCCTAGAATTGTAAGAACTACAAGAGTTCTGGCCCCAGGGCTCTGACATAAATGTCATCACATGACAGAACGGTGAGATGGGGAAGTTTGCCTCACTGGCTGTGACACAGAAACTTAAATGCTTGGCTTAGTCATGACCGATGCTGACTGCATGTTTTCTAGCCACCTAGCTCTCTTGCATGTTTGCTGTCAGTGTAAGACTGCTGGTCCAACGTTGGACCAGTCTTCCTCAAAGATGGAGTGAATGGAGTTGAGGGAAATGATAGAGATAGCTTTCACTACTGCAGAGTGTGCGGTCGTCAATAATTATGAAACATGAGTTCCCACTTTTAATTTATTTTTGTGTTTCCACATTTGTATAGGTTCCCATAGTCATGATATATTAGTATAGAACCCATACGTCTAATTTATTGTGCATATTAACTGAATAAAAACATGTCCCATGGACTGGGGAAATGGCTTAGCAGTTAAGGCGTTTGCCTAAGGACCCAGGTTCTATTCCCCAGGACCCATGTAAGCCAGATGCACAAGGGTGTGCATGCATCTGGAGTTTGTTTGCAGTGGCTGGAGGCCCTGGCACACATATTCTCCCTCCCTCTCTCTCTCTCTCAAATAAGTAAGTAAAAATATATGCCCCATGAAGACTTTTAATTTTAATTCCAATGCATTTATTTAATTACAATTCTTCAACATCTTAGAACCTGTTTTATGCCAAGCACTTGGTAGGAACTGAAGATATGATAATCAGCAAGAGAAACATGAGTTTTTCCACCAAAAGTCAGACTGTACTTGGAATAGTAATTCCAAGGGTGGGGAATGCAATGTCATCCATTTACAGTACCACTGGGTGCCTGGTCTGAGGATGGACACTGTGAGCTAAAGCTTCTCAACTGCGATTATTTCAGTTTTCCTCCAAAACTGGAATACATGTTATGATATTCTCTAATGAATTGTTGAAAAAAAAGCACATTTATAATCTGTTTATATTTTATGAGTAAAATTTTATGAACTTAATGAGTTTTATGCCCTTTAAACCCATTGTCTAGAGATGAGATGAAATCCTATATGAACCTCATGGTCAGAAGTATATCTAGAGCATGGCCCAGGGGATGCCTTATTCCTCTGGGAAATAACAGGAGAGATGCAAATACCTAGTGCCAATCTGTATAGCTGCATACAAGTCCATACAGGGAACAATATTGTTTTTTTGCATAATAAAAAGAGAGAAAAGTTGTGAGGGCTGGAGACATGGCTTAGTGGTTAAAGAATTTGCCTGCAAAGCCAAAGGGCCCCTGTTTGATTCCCCAGGACCCATGTAAGCTAGATGCTCAAGGGGACGAAAGTTTGTTTGCAGTGGCTGGAGGCCCTATCATGCCCATTCTTTCTGTTTCTTTCTCAACTAAATGAAATATATTTTTTAAAAGATATAAGAAACATGCCGAAGGAAAGTTATGAACTATTACATATCTAAGTCAAATGAAAATAACTACATTAGCTCATCTAGTACCTTCATATCACTGTTATACACTGCTAATATATTTTATGGTTTGGCCTATTTTCCCTTTTGAATTTTAGTTTGACAAGTATCTGTGCAAAACATGAATATTCATTCTCATATTTTTGAAGGGAAGTTTTAAAACTTTATATGTTCATTTCATAACTACTCTGAACATGTAGCAATATAGAGACAAAAGATAAACTGTATATGAACTATATATTTATATTTAATATGTCATATATATGAAATTAACTCTGTAGTCTCAGGGTGGCTTTGAACTCATGGCAGTCCTCCTACCTCTGCCTCCCAAGTGCTGGGATGAAAGGCGTGCGCCACCACACCCAGCTGAAACATATTTTCTAATTCTTTCAGGTATGTTTTTAGACTTGTCGAAGTCAGTGTGTCATCTGTAAAAGTTGCGTCTTTACACGTAGTCTCAATTCTGACATTTTGCTCAATACTCTTTTGTTGATATTAATGCAATTTCATGTTTGCTAAGGATTTTATTTTACTTCTCTTTTGTTTTGTCGAGGTAGGGTCTCGCTGTAGCCCAGGCTGACTCATAATTCTGTACTCCCAGGCTGGCCTTGAAATCATGGCAAACCTCCTACCTCCACCTCCTGAATGCTGAGGTTAAAGGCATGCATGACCACGTCTGGCTGGGTTTTATGTATTTTAAAAATATTTTATTTATTTGTTTATTGGAGAGAGAGAGAGAGAGAGAGAAAGAGAGAGAGAGAGAGATTGGGCACTCCAGACCTTCAGGCACTGCAAATAAACTCCAGACACATGTGTCATCTTATGCATATGGCTTATGTGGTTCCTGGGGACTCGAACCTGGGTCCTTAAGTTTCTCAAGCGAGTGCCTTTAACCATTAAGCCATCTCTCCAGCCCAAGATTTTCTATCTTTGATCTGCAAATTGCAGATATTTTTTTCCAACATTTCCTTAATTATCAATCTTTAATTAAAAAATAATCCCTAAAAATATTTAGAAGATAATATGCATGTAGCATTTTAAATCATATCTATCTGGGTTTTCTTTTACTGATTATTTTACTTTTGCATTTGATGTTTTAATTCACATAGCCTACTCTGCTTCAATTCCATGCCATATTGATTGAATAATCATTTATCCCCTATTGTGTTGGAGTACCATCACTGCTTTTATTAAGCTTTGGGCCATTTCCTCATACTACGTCCATTAAGCTCCCTCATCCTTTGACATAATTTTGGCTTTGCTAGCCGAGCCTTATCATACAGTTCAATAACTGTAAGGATGTGCTCTCTCTTCCTGTTGCTAGCAGTTCGCTATTTTTGTCTATGCTTCCTCTATGTAAACTTTAGGAAAAAGTATAACAACTTCCAAAATAAAATCTGTTGGAGTTTTATTTTAGTCACATTGAATTTTTATCACCGACGATGATAATATTGCTAGTTTAACAATATTCTGATGTCAATAAGATATGCATAGGAGCCAGAAAACAGAGCCTTGACCATTGTTGACTATTAGATTCTAGTCATGGGAAGATAAATTTTATTTTAATGGAAAGATAAATAAAACCTATTTTAGTTTTGTATATACTAGGCTCTATAATTCTCCACACATGTTGTCTACTTATAGTTCCCAAAATCACAATAACAGCCTGAAGAATACAGCATTATATTTTAAACAACTCCAGAAATGAAACCCAAAACTATAAAAATCCAAATTTCTACATAATTTAATACTTTCCCATTTGCTTCTCCCTCATCATCTTTCTGGATTATTCCTTCATGTTGTTCTTTAAGTCCAATGAGCAACTTTGGTCCAAGCATTTGACTTTAACACTTGGAGTAATTTAAGGGATTCCAGAATATTCTGAGATCTACTCCTGGGGTATAATATGCCATGCAGGTACTGAAGTCATACTTGGAGAGTGCAATTCACCCAAAGGAAATTATTTTTAAGGGCACATAACAAAGAGCTCTTTCTGGAGTGTTCTGCAAGCTAGAATGCAGTTTTATTTGGAATATATTTTAAACTGAATCAAACAAGAAAATTTTCAAAGCAGTTTTAGTTTACATCACGAGATTTAAATTTTACTTTTCAAGTAAGTTCTATGATATAGCATATATCTGGCTATGTCATTAATAATCAAAATGTAAATGTTTTAAGTCACAATTTCTGCTATAGGCAGTAGCTACATAGTTGATTGAAAGTATATTTTTTGAGTTTTGAATGTAATCATCAAACATAGATGAGAAATTATTTCAGGAAATGCTCATTGTGATAAAAACCTGCTAAAAGGTAAAATACATAAAGGAGCAACAGTGAGGTCTTTGTACTAGTTCTGCCTCACACACATATACACATGCACTTTTTCTATCACATCTCAAAATTGCATTTGAAAATCTTTTATAACTATCTTTTCCCAAAAAATATCTAAACACATTTCATAGTGATGATTAAAAAGCACTTGTTGGGATGGAGAGGTGGCTTGCCGGTTAAGCACTTACCTGTGAAGCCTAAGCACCCTGGTTCGAGGCTCAATTCCCCAGGACCCATATTAGCCAGATGCACAAGGGGGTGCACACGTCTGGAGTTCATTTGCAGTGGCTGGAGGACCTGGCGCACCTATTCTCTCTCACTCTATCTCCCTCTTTCTTTCTCTCTGTCTGTTGCCATCAAATAAATAAAAATAAACAAAAAATTTTTAAAAAAGCATTTGTTTAAAAAAGAATTCAACGACTGGAGAAATGGCTTAGCAGCTAAGACATGTGAGTGCAAAGTCTTTAGGGTTCAGTTCTCTAGGACCCATGTAAAGCCAGATGCACAAAGTGGCCCATGCATCTGGGGTTCATATGCAGCGGCTAGAGGCTCTGGCATGCCCGTCCTCCCCTTCCCCCACTGTCTGCTTACAAATAAATAAACATGTAAAAATTAAAAGGACTTGGTCATTATTGTTTTATTTTACTCTTCATTTCTTGAGTGCCCCTTGTGTCTCAGGCAGGGTTACAAGTGGTGGAATGTGGCATAAACATGACTCAAAGAGCCTTTTTTATTTTTTGTTTTAAATATATTTTTTATTTATTTAAGAGAGAGAGAGAGAAAGGGCATGCCAGGGTCTTTAGCCAACTGCAAACAAATTCCAGATGCGTGCGCCACCTTGTGCACCTGGCTTACGTGAGTCCTAGGGAATTGAACCTGGGTCCTTAGGCTTTACAGGCAAGTGCCTTAACTGCTAAGCCATCTCTCCAGACCCAAGGTTTTTTTTTTTTTTTTAAATGACCAATACAAAGAATGAACAATGAAATGCAGCAATATGCACATAATTTTAGAGGTGATGAATTACAAGTACACACACACTCTTGTTCTCCCTGAAGGTTCACCTCTAGATTCACAGAAAACAAAGCAGAGTGAGGCTGTGCATTTTCTTTTGTAAATAGTTTAAAATTTATTTACCTAAGAGAGGGAAAGGAAAGTAGAAATGCAGAGAGAGAGAGAGAGAGAAAGAGAAAGGGGTGTGTGGAGAGAATAGGGCATACCAGGGCCTCCTGCGACTGCAAACAAACTCCAGATACAAGCACCACTTTGTGCATCAGGCTTGATGTGGGTGCTGCAGAACTGAATCTGGTCTAGCAGGGCTTTTATTTATTTTTTATTTATTTTTTTGTAAGCAAGCTACCTTAACCTCTGAGCCATTTCCCCAGCCTCTCAAGGTACCTTTCTAGATCCTAAATTTTCTTCTCATCCTGTCAAAATATGAAATTTAGTAAAAGCAAACAACAGTCTCTAAAACTCAAGTTTTCATAAGAATTAGGAAGTAGAGACGTGAAACTTCTGTGAATACTGTAGTCATTTTATTCTGTGCTACTAAGTAGACGTGAACCTCGTCCAATGAGAAAATAGAAGGAGTTGGAAAATGTAGCTTAGCGGTAGAGAGCTCGCCTAGCGTGTGAGGTCCTGAGTTCAATTCCTAGTATGTTGGGGGCCAGAGAGGAAATGAGTGCAAGGTCTTTGGCAAAATAATTTATAATGATCATCGAAATTAATGAAAACAAAGATGACAGAGAGTGGAGGAATTACATGTTCTGACAGAGCAGAAACAGCAAACATAAGAAATGAAGAAGCAAAAGAGATAAAATTATAGGGTAAGCTGCTCTCCATGCAGATAATAGCTGGGAGTGGAAAATGTCCAGTGTAAACCGGACAGCATAAGGCTGACAAACAATGGGTTAGAATGTTAAAAAGGAGGCTGCTAAGAAAGATCAGAATAAAGCTAATCATTGGAACACAATTCTAACCCTCCTAATGAACCGATTTTTTTTAAAGGAGCAGATTATTATTATTATTTTGGAGAGGACTAGAAATTTAGTAAATAAAATGCCACAGGAAAAGTACTTCCACATGATAAGAGACTTGAGATCAAGTATATTAGCATATCAGTATTGTGTGGTCACATGACCTGTTAAAATGAAAACATGTTTAGAACCGCTGACGCAGTGAAACCCAACTCCCTGCCCGCCTGAGAGAGAAAGAGCAAACAAAGGGACTGAGAGAGGCTGAAATCAAGGGACCCACAGGGATCAGGGATCTGTGTCAGTGAGGCAGATGAAGACAAAAGAGAGAGATTTTGATCTGGCTTGCACGCAAAGCAGAATTCAGGCCTGACCCAAAAGTATGAGATAAAGGAATATTTTAGAATGCTAAAGACATCTAGCCCACAGCACAGGAGAGCATAGTTAGTAATAAAGCATTATGCATTTTAAAATGGCGAAGAGTAGAATTTAAATGCTCTCTCCACCAAGCTGATGATTATGTGAGGTGATAGAGTTTCCATTACCTTGAATTAAGTTAATGGACATAGCCTTTCCTCAAAGTATGTACATATATCAAAATTCCACTTTGTGGACTGTGAAAATATGCAATTTTTATCAATTCGAAATAGAAAAGAATTTTTAAAAATTTAAAATATGATGCTAAATACCAGCCTTTAAGATAACTACATAATGGTTTGCGGTATCCCTACCTCAAATGCACAGTCCCCTTTGTCAAGTAGAAAGGGCCAGAGGCTACAAGGAAACACTTTAGCCTTGGCTCAGCTGGGCCATCACAGGGTACGAGGACGGAGAGCAGCTGTGGGTGTTCAGAAATACGGGAACTGACAGATAGGAGATGTGTGGGTGCTGACGTGCGCTTCGAGCGTGTGTCCAGACAGGAGCACACAGATCACAGAGCAGCAACGGCAGCTCTCAGGTGAGAGGAAGGTTGGAGTGCTCACAGAACTCAAAGTTGGCCCCAAGTTCGAGCCCAGGCCACGGGACTAGGAGGGGGAACCTTGATGAGGAAGGACAAGACTCCTTGGTGTGAAGTTCGGACTTAATTCTGTGTGGCCAGAGAAGCTTTTAGAGGGTTTCAAGGATAAGGGTGACATTGTCATACAGGATGCATGTGGGCAAAAAATAATAATAATAATAACAATAATAATAATAATAATAATCTTTGCATTTGATGCAAAAGAAAAAAAGGTCATAGCTTAATGCTTTGCAATTCTTTTAAAAATGTTTTATTTTTATTTATTTATTTATTTATTTATTTGACAGAGAAGGAGGGAGGGGGAGAAAGAGAGGAGGAGAGAGAGAGAGAGAAAGAGATAGAGAAAGAGGGAGAAAGAATGGGCATGCCAGGGCCTCCAGCCACTGCAAATGAACTCCAGACACTTGCAACCCCTTGTGCATCTGGCTAACATGGGTCCTTGGGAATCAAACCTGCATCCTTTAGCTTTGCAGGCAAACATCTTAACCACTAAGCCATCTCTCCAGCCCATGCAATTCTTTTAATGACTAGTTTTATTCTCACCATACATCACGAAAACTAAGGTAACAAACCTACTTTGCGAAAAGACTCACGGAAAATATTTTAATGTAATGGAGAAGTCACCGGAATGAAAATGAGCTAGCCTCTTAGAGGTGTCGATTCAGAGCTAATTACTAATAGCGGGAGATGCCGGATATCATTACACAGCTAAATGTAAAAAAAAGGTTTGAGAAGAGAGAGAGAATGGCTTTGTATGCGTCACATCTGTCATATTACAATGATGGCATTAGACAACTTACTTACAACAAGTAACATTAGGTAATGTAATCAATAGTAATGTAATTGACCAACCCAAGTTGTCACTGTGCAAAAATACACAGATCTTTCTCTCTTTTAAGAAGTTCGAGGAAGCGTTTTATGGTTTACTTTGAAGCTCAAGGGAGAGGCTAATTGCATCGGTCCTCTGACTTTTTTTTTTAACTACTGGGAAAGGAGTGAAAAAGGGATTGTAGAGGTGGCCGATTGGTTCAAGGCATTTGCTTGAAAGCCTGCTGGCCCAAGTTCAGTTCCCTAGGACGGACATAAATCTGGATGCAAAGTGGCGTATGTGCCTGTGATCCCAACATGCTATGGCAATGGAGAATCCAGGCATCTCCAGAAGCTCGAAGTCCAGCTAGACCGGCACACGCGGTGGCAAAACCAGGGAGACCCTTGTCTCAAAGAAGGTGGGAGCAGAGGAAAAACACCTCAGGGATGTTCTCAGATCTCTACACATGTACCATAGCACGTGCAACCCCCCCAAAATAAATTAAAACCTTAAAAAAATAACAAAAAGTAAGAGAGCAGGGAGAAGGCGCCCTCCATCACTAGAGGTGAAACCTCCTCTCCCCCCTTTTTTTTTGTGGTTAGCCCAGGCTGACCTGGAATTCACTATGGAGTCCCAGGGTGGTCTCAAACTCATGGCGATCCTCGGGCTGCCTCCTGAGTGCTGGGATTAAAGGCGTGTATCACCACGCCCGGCTCTATCCCATTTTTTAAAAGCTTTATTATTTTATTTATTTGAGAGAGAGAGGTAGAAAGAGAGAAAAGGAATGGACACACCAGGGCCTCTAGCCACTGCAAATGAACTCTAGACACACGTGCTACCTTGTGCATCCTGGGGAAACAAACCTGGGTCCTTAGGCTTTGCAGGCAAGTGCCTTAACTGCCCCTCTCTCATTTTAATGGAGAGAGTGAGATGTAGGTCTGACTCGGGACAGATGCCTGGAGGGGCTTAAATGATCACCAACAATCTGTGACTTAAAGAGAGATATGTAGAGAAGCTTAATCAATGTGGTGTGTCAAAAGATGGTAACATTTGGCTGAAGGGTTTACTCAGTGGTTAAGGCACTTGTCTGCAAAGCCTAAAGACCTGGGTTCAATTCCCTAGTGCCCATGTAAAGCCATATGCACAATGTGGTGCATGCATCTAGAGTTCTTTTGCAGTGGCTAGAGGCCCAGGCACAACCATTTATGGTTTCTCCCTCCTTCCCTCTGTTTGCAAATAAATAAAGTATTATTTTTTTAAAAGATCGAAATGTATCTGCCTCCTCTCCACTAATTTATTTTTCCTTAATCCATTTCCATTAAATTATTAATTATATTTCATTTCTTGCAGTAAATACAGAATATTAAATGTGTTAGAGAATGAAAATACAGAAACTAAAGGATTTCTTAAAATATAGCCATATATTTGTAGTTTCCCTGACAGAAGTCTTTGATCTGTGACAAGGATCATATTAGTGAAATAAGCAATGTCAAAGATTTTAAAGGACTCCATCAGACATCTACCCATATCTTATTCCTGTTTTCATCATGTTGTTATTAACATGCATGTATGCCCACATTAATAACTTGCTAGGTGCAGAGAACAGTTGATATCCAGATAGAGGCATTGTTAATTTCCTATAAACAAACTATTGGCTATTTACACATATTCTTTGTACATTTTTTTTTCATATTTACTGTAGCATGTGTGGCCAAGCCAATCCACTTTAAGCCAATCTGAACAAATAGAACTGCAGCCAAATCATGGAAATGAGATCAATCTTTGATCCAACACAAATGAACTATCTCCCAGTTGACCTGGACCAGTGTGGTGAGCATGTTTGTGGAGGGCCATGGTGAACAAGCCTGCCTAGAATGTTAAGACAGTGGTAGTTACTGAATCTTCCCCCCCACCCCCCGAAAGTGGCTGACGGCTGGGACTCCTCACTTCTCCTGTGCTTTCCCTGACCCAGGCTTCCTCCAAACGCATGCTCACACTACAGTTCCCTGGATGTCCATCAGAGGAAGAGATGGGCATATGGGTGTAAAGACACACGTGAAAACAGGATGCACATCACAAAATACCAAGAGAAGCCGAACGTTGACCGTTTTCTCTGAAAGCAGGCAAAGATCCATTGAAAGGACACAGCCCACACGAGCACAATTAGTCAGGAGGTGGTCCTTCTTGCTTCTCCTCCTTTCCCAGTGCCCTAGTCAGATCAGGAAAGATGAAGCCTTTTCAGAAGACAGGAAGACTAGAAGGTTCCAGAGTGACTAAGACCACAGAGACCACTCTGAGGCAAAGATGGAAGCTTTTGTTTGGGAAAAAATCACGAGCTGCCAGAACTGACTCTCAAGGGGTGCACTATATAGGGTTCCTCAGTGGGGTGGAGGGGAGAGTGAGGAAGGGAAAAGTTTCAAAAAAAAGTTTCTTTAGGGGAGATCTAAGATAGCCAAGGTGTGACACCAGGACAGTGACCACAAGATAAGAGGGCAGGAAAGGGCTGGAGAGATGGCTTAGCGGTTAAGCGCTTGCCTATGAAGCCTAAGGACCCCGGTTCGAGGCTCAGTTCCCCAGGACCCACGTTAGCCAGATGCACAAGGGGGCGCACGCATCTGGAGTTCGCTTGCAGTGGCCGGAAGCCCTGGCGCGCCCATTCTCTCTCTCTCCCTCTATCTGTCTTTCTCTCTGTGTCTGTCACTCTCAAATAAATAAATAAATAATGGACAAAAAAAAAATAAAAAAAAAAAAAAAAGAGGGCAGGAAACCTGGAGCTGGGGCATTGTTAGGCAAGGAAGAGATCAGGGCTGGGTGGTCTCTTGAGGAATGTAGATGACCCACTTCCCAGTGTCTGTCACCATCCTGCAATCCTCCCGGTGAAGTCATTTTGTCCTGACCTAGCAAAGACCTTTTGTGTATACTCTTCCATGCTCACCTGTGGTTGGAAAGCTCCTCGAGAGTTCTGATCTCTTCCTTGGGAAGGCGACTATAGAGGGTGTTGTGCCCTTTTCCTAGAAAGTAGTTTGGAGGTTTTTTTCTTTCTTTCTTGGAGTTATTAGTTGACTGCCACTAATTCACTTGAACCCAAAGGAAACAGAGGAGGAGGAGGAGTGGAGCGGCAGGAGGAAGAAGAGGAGGAGTCAGATATTCAGGGACCTCTTAGTGCTCTCAGTTCAATAAAAGAACCATCAGGATTTTTAGGGGGGTGGGATCGGGTTTTCTTTTGTGCTGATACTTTCAAAGGACCTCTTGTGCTTGAGGAATAGCTGTGATAGCTGCCATTATCTCCTGGACTTACTTTGGCAAAAGGAGAGTGAGGAGAAGCTCTCGTCACAGCGGCCCCTAGGAGAGGGTCTTCAACCAGACCGTTTCTCAGCTGAGGAAACCGAGGCAAAGTCACTGGCCAGACATCCCTCAGCCTATAAATGGGAGCTTGGCATTCAAGTTCAAAGAAAGAGGTGACTCTCGAAAGCATTCTGCCCAGCCAGCAAAGCCAGATACGAGAATTGTACCAAACAAAATGATCTCATTTATATGAAATCCTAGAAAGGACAGAATGTAAGCTATAGAGATAGACTCAGATCAGTAGTTGATCTGGTCAGGATGGAAGGAGACTACCTTATAAGGGGCATGTAGGTGCTTTCTTGGAATGATGGGTGTTAGGTCAGGACAAATAGAATCACTGAGGGTCACAGCAGGATGGCAACAGAGACATAAGGAAGTGGGTCATCCACATTCCTCAGGGAAAGGCGCCCAGCCATTACCCCTTCCTTGCCTAACAATGCCCCAGGTCTAGGTTTCCTGCCCCCTTATCTCCCACCTGGTCACTGAGCTGCTCTCACACCCTAGCTATTTCCCTTCCTGCCTTCCCCCAACCATAGCTCACTGTCTGTAATCTCAAAGTTGGCTGTGCTCCGCTCCTGACAGTCAGGCCTGGCAGCTCATGGTTTTCTGGAATTAAAGCTTCCATCTTTGCCTCAGAGTGCTCTCTGGGGTCTTGGTCACTGCTGACCCTTACAATGGGCTGGCTCTGCTTCTTAATTTTGGTCATAGTTAGACAAGTGTGTTTGTCAAAACTTATTGAAATGTATGTGGAATGGATTTTTTTTTTGTGGTATGCAATTTTTAACAAATTAAGTCAGATTTTTTTTCTTCAGTAATTTGACCTTGCCATATAACACACTGGATTTCTCGAGGAGAGCCAGTCAGGGCACCAATCACTGCCTGCAGCTACATCCAGGAGGGTGGGAGAGAGAATGTTAACACTGGATCGCTCGCGACCGAAGAAAGTTCTCTTGTCACCCAACTCAGTACTCCACCGTGTTGTTCTTAACACACTGAATGTTTTAACTAATAGGGCCATGTGCTCACTTTAGGTCCATGTTCACTTAGCCTGTGAGGTGAGGAAGCTACGTATGTTGTTTGCTTTTCACCTTTAAAGCTAAAATGAACGCCTGTTTCCAATAATTATTATTTTATATGGATGGCTTTAAATTTTTAAATTTTTATTTATTTATCTGAGAGAGAGGAAAAAAGGTAGAGAGAGGGAGATAGAATGGGCGCACCGCGCCTCCAGCTGCTGCAAATGAACTGCAGACACATGCACCACCTTGTACATCTGGCTTACGTGGGTCCTGAGGATTCGAGCCTGGATACTTTGGCTTTGCAGGCAAGCGCCTTAACTGCTAAGCCATCTCTCCAGGCCATAATTTTTGTTACTGTCTATAGACTTTTGTGTATATGAAGATAAGGTGATGTTGCCTGTTGCTTAGCTCCACCTTGGTAAGAAGTGTGAGTTATAAAACTAATATCAGCTGTATTTAAGTAGTTGGATCTTCTTTAACATAATTATTCTGCCATGCAGACGCATTCCATAAATAAATTTGGATAAAATATTTTATTTGTTCCTTGAAAATTAACTTTCAGAGAAGATTACACATCTTCCTTCTAATGCATTCAAGTTTAAAATATTAAAATGCAACTAAATTTACTTTAGTGCAAGTATGAAAGGGAAAAACCGATTCCTATGCAACTACAGCTAGAGGTAAATATCTCGACAGAAGTTTCATGTAAGAAAAGGGCCAGTAAGGATATGAAAAGATACTTGTGCGTTGGAGAGCTAGCTCAGTGGTTAAGGCGCTTGCCTGCAAAGCCTAATGACTCAGGTTTGATTTCCCAGTACCCGTGTAAAGGCAGATCCACAAAGTGGTACTGTTAGGCCCAATTCTCAGCACCCCCAGTGACCACCAAGGAGAACCAAACCCGTGTGCGAGGGCAAGGAGCTTTATTTCGGGCTTAAGCTCAGTCTCTTGACTTCACCATTGCAGTGGATCCTCACAAGAGCCCTGAGTTGCGGGAGGGCAAGGTTTGCATAGGGATCTGAACATAGAAGAAGGGGATGGGTACAGGATTGGTTGATTTAAACAGAAATTGCACTTGTGCTTTTCTGGTTGGCTTAGGATTTTGGCGGGCAAAGTTGGTGGGCAGGGGCTAGGGGATTCGAACTTATCTATGACTACAGGAATGTATGGCGTAGTCAGTTTCCAGTAACTGTTAAACCCACCCTAACCAGAAGATAAAAAACTTAGATCTTTCCAGGAAACAGAAACTTAGGCCTACTGAGGACTCTGAAGCCTGTCGTGGCGACCATCTGGTTCCTGAGTTCTTCAATACAAAGCTTGTTTGCAGAGGCTAGAGGCCCTGGTGCACCCATTCTCTCTCCTTCTCTGTCTTGCCTCTTTCTTTCTCTCTCTCTCTCTCTGCAAATGAATAAATAAAAAAAAAAATTAAAGAAGAAAAAATACTCGTTATCATAAGTTGTGGAGGCTTGCTTCAGGGGTCCCCCATAAACTTAGGTATTCTGAATGCTAGTCCCCCCAGCTGATAGCAATTGGAAATTAAAGCTTTCTGGAGGGAATGTATTGTTGGGGGCGGGCTTATGGGTGTTATAGCCTGCTTCCCCTTGCCAGTTTTTGGCATATTTACCTGATGCTATTGTCCACCTGATGTTGGCCAGGGGGTGACGTCCACCCTCTGCTCCTGCCACCGTTTTCCTGCCATCGTGGAGCTTCCCCTCGAGCCTGCAAGCCAAAATAAACCTCTTTTACTTTTTTTTTCCCCACAAGCTGCTCTTGGTTGGGTGATTTCTACCAGCAATGCGAACCTGACTGCAACATAAGTCATTGGTGGAATTCAAAGTTTAACTTGGCCATGTACACACTAAAGAACAGTTACAGAAAACAAACCAAATGTACCAAAACCAAAAGGTGAAAATGCCAAGTGCTAACAAGGATGCAGAGCAACTGAAATTTTCATCTTGAATCATAAATTTTCATATTGCATCATAAAATGGTTAAGAGTCACTGGGGAAGATAGTTTGGCAGTTTTTTATAAAACTAAACAAGTATATATTTAATTAATTTATTTTTATTTGAGACAGAAAGGAGAGGGAAAAAGAGAGAGAGAGAGAGAGAGAGAGAGAGAGAGAGAGAGAGAGAGAGAGAGAAAAAATGGGCATGCCAGGGCCTGTACCCACTGCAAACAAACTCCAGACACATGTACCACCTTGTGCGTCTGGTTTATTTGGGACCTGGAGAATTGAACCTGGGTCCTCAGATTTGGCAGGCAAGCATCCTTAACTATTAAGCCATCTCTCCATGCCAAGTATTTTCCTTTTCTGTATCTTCATTGTAACATCATTGTGTCTTGGATGCTATTGGCTTTCTATAGGTGAATTTTTGAAAGGGAAATGTATAAACAAAGGGGATTCCAATTTCTTTCACATATGTAGGAATAAGGACGTTTCACTAAGAATTTTTATACTTAAACATACTGTGATCTGGTCGTAATCATAACCCACCCATTTCCTTCTTTTGTCCCCTCTTTCTCATTCCACTGAGCCTCCTCCTCTTTCCTCTATTTTGATGTGTCTTTATTCTTCATTATCTTCCATCATTCATGTTAGAATGCTGATGGATTTGATGGTGAGCAGGTCTTGTGGAGATAACAGTATTTAATCACCACTGTGAGGTTATGAATGTACCAGTTACTTCACGTACAAAGCATAGTCTTTTTCACCACCCTCTGGGTCTTGTGTTCTTTCCACCCCCTCTTCTGCCATGTTCCCCAAGCCTAGGGGGGTGAGACCGGGGTTTCTCACGTTAACATTGGCTTTCAGAAGCTCATTGCTCTGAGCGCTTGGATGAACTTTGAATCCTTCCAGTCAATTGCAAAAGGAAGCTTCCCATCACCTCCTCCACAATGTTCCCCTTGCCCTGGAGGATGTGATAGAGAGGTCTCTTTCGGTGCAGAGCATTCAACTTTCATTTCTCTTCAGCATCTTGACAAGTCTTGGTTCTCCCCAGAAGTCACCACCATGTGCCAAAAGAAGAGTGTCTCTGAACAAAAGTGAGATCAGCATCCATTGCTGTAAGGATAAATATGTAAAGGTCAATTTGAGAGACACAACATATCCATTTAGTGAAAGTACAGTCGCCTCTGTATATATTTATATATCTATAGCTATCTATCTATCTATCATCTATCTATCTAAATACACACACATGCACAAACACACACACACACACACACACACACACACATACACACGCACAGACATATATATTCATATATACACACACCCCTAGAGGAATAAAAATTTATGTTCACATAAGACTTGTAGACAACCATTTATGGTTGCATTATTCCTCGTTTCAAACTGGAAGCAATCTACAATTCCTCAACAGAAAAGTCACTAAGCCAATGTGGGGAACACAACTGAGCAATGAAGTTAAGTGCACGTTGCTATGCACAGCAGCCTGGAAGGGTCCACAGAGAAATCTGTTGAGTGGAAAGGCCAGTCCTTAAAGATGACACAGTATCGCCAACGTCGTCAGTAGATATGGAGACACCATACATGAGTGGGTGCTCGGAGTTGGCAACAGAAGAGGCCGTAAAGCTGATGGAATTGCTGGGCAATATTGTGGCTCCATCTGTGTTATTATCCAAGTTGTGAGAGTATACTACAGTTTTATTCAGGGCCACTAGGTGAAGGGTACCTGAGGTTTTTATATTATTCATTATAACCTCATGTGTATCTGTAATTATTTTAACATAAAAATGGTTATATTTTAAAAAAATACATCAAATAGCTTCTCCTCAGGGCCATCAGTAACTTCTCATCAGATTCAGAACTCCACACTCCTCACCACTGCCTGTCGGGACCTGTAGGATCTGGACGCGGGCATTTCTTTCCACCTCGTTCCATGCTTTTCTTTCAACATACTTGCCTTCTTCCCGCTTCCCAAACATCCCAAGGCCATTCCCTCTTCAGGTCTTTTACACTTCATGCCTCTGTCGCTGGCTTACTCCTCTGAGACTGTGATATACAATCCACTCGCTCCTTTTTACAGGTCATAGACACCACTTTCTTCATGTCCCCTGCACACTTAATGTCATTGCAAGTTAGGAAGTAAATATGCATCTCTCTATAAAAACTCGTGTATGTAAAATTTCACACAAAAACTATGCACATTGTTTAGTTCTACAAAGGCAGTAAGTATTCTTCTCCCTCCCCCCCCCCCCACCCCAAGGTAGAGACTTGCTCTGGTTGAGGCTGATCTGGAATTCACGCTCAGGCTGGCCTCACACTCACAGTGATCCTTTTACCCCTGCCTCCTGAGCGCTCATATTAAAGGCTTGTGCCACAGCACCCAGAGGTAGATAAGGCTTTTAAAAGGAAAGATATGGGCTGGAGAGATGGCTTAGCAGTTAAGGCGCATGCCTGAGAAGCCTAAGGACCCTGGTTCGATTCTCCAGGTCCCATGTTAGCCAGATGCACAAGGGGACAACGCATGCATCTGGAGATTGTCTGCAGTGGCTAGAGGCCCTGGTGCGCCCATCCCCCCCGTCTCTCTGTCTCAAATAAATAAATAAAAATAAAAAATCTTTTTTTTTTGAAAAAAGGAAAGATATCACATTACGAGTGAGGGAAGAGGCAGAGCCTGATGTTCCACAGTCTCTGGGGGGGTTTATGAGGAGCTGAGGGAAATGCGCGCTGTGCGAAGGCGGCGGCAATTTCTTTCGGCTGCAAACTGTCCTCTGGTCATTTCTCTCAGCGACTGAGAAAGTAAGTGCCATGGACCTGTACTTATGAGAAGCTACCGCAGTTTAGACCCTGCCCGAAAACAGAATGCTGTTCATTGTGTGTGTAAATAGTAACTGATTCTGAACCTGAGTATAATAAGTGCCTCACTAAATGCCCTTGCATCTCTGTGTGTTCCCATGTCATTGTTACTTATTAATTGATGGACCCCCATTTTGGAAAAGAAATGGATTGTCTTAATACAGACCCTGGTGTCGCTTCTCGTTGAGCTCATTCAAACTTTGCTTTTACTCATCTTATATCTTTAGGACATCATTACAATACGCCTTGCACACTAAGGCCTGTCTTTAATATATATATATATATATATATATATTCATAAATATATATATATATATATATATATATATATATATATATATATATATATATGAGTAAGGGAAAAAGTAGACAGCATTTAACTGTTTCATACATTTAGGAATAGGGAGCATTGTTTTTCTTCGTTTTTGAAACTCCATGGAGTTCTGGTTTTATTTTAATTTGTTTTAGAACTTTTAGAAGTTAAGTGAGGGAGTTAACAGAAAATGCTCAGGTCCATTAGGGATCATCAAGGATAACAAATCTCACGAAATTGTTAAGGTGCACAGCATTCATTTTGGGCTTGCCTGTGGGCAAACATCTCTGTATTTTGTTCAGTGGCTTTTTGCTTTAATGACTAAACAATGAGCTGTGCAGTACTTTAACCCACTGTCTCTGGCAGCTCCAACCCAGGGCCGAGGAGGTAAAACAGTGAGCCGATAGCTATTGACTTTAAAATTGGATAAGCAGAAATTCACTGTGGTCAGGGAGTGGTACCACGCGTATAACTGACTTCATTTTATTACCTGTTTTTTAATGTTCATGTTTCCCCAAGTCATCTGTGTTTTTATTCAAGTTCAATTAAACCAGGAATGTATAAAGCACTTTCTGTTGGATGAGCAGTTGTTGACAGAGAACAGGCCGCTCCTCTGCACAGGTGGAAAAGCTGGGTGCAGAGAGTGCCCAGTCTTGATGAGTGTCTGGGCTTCAGATGTGCTCAAAAGCAGCCTGGAGGACAAAGATACATCCTCACAGTCGAGCATGAAAGAGCATCACGTGTGCAACATGTGTTACAAAGCAATGTTCTCGAGCTGTCCTACCAGAGATGCTGACTCCAGAAGACTCAGGTGGGCACAAGAAATTTCACTGCTAACAAACCTCCACGTAATGTCTGATGCTCATTAGCCACATAGTCAAGACCAGTCAAGAACTGCTGGTGAGTCTCTCACTCCAGCTGACGGCTTGAGTCCAGGGAGGAGCAAGAAGGCAGTCTTCCTCAGACGGAAACGGTGACTTCTCCAGAGACAGATGAGGAATGGGAAGCTAATTAAGGGTGAGTGACTCAGAGGATAATGGAGATGACTCATGGAAAATGGAGCTGTAGACTGGAACAGAGACATGAAAACAGTGAGCAGTGACGTCCGCTGGACGTCAGACCAGAGCCAAAGGCTTCTTTCATCGCGTCTGAGCCTTTGAAGCATCTCGTCTCTAGGGAGACAACCAATTGCCATTAGCATCAGAAAACAAAATTATCTGATATTTTTAGATAGACGACATGATGTGGAAGTGCACTGTAGTAATCATTATGGAAGGGACTTGTGGTTGTTTGCCCAATATCTTCCCCCACACCAACAGATCTGCAATATAATAAAAGTTGATGATAAAAGAAAATTAGCTTTATACATCCATGAAAAATAACAATGGGCCAGGTTTTATAGATGCTGGCTGTGTGCTCTGTTACAAAGTTCAATTGCTCAGCTTCTTTTCTACCTGTGTGGACCTACATTTCTATGTTTTAGCAAGTGGGACATAGCAGAAGTTTGCTAGGTAGGCTGTAGGCACCCTACTATTTTCGGTCCGATTATTAATATTGGTGGTGGTGGTGGTTTTTCAAGGTAGGGTCTCACTCTAGCCCAGGCTGACCTGGAATTCATACTATGGAGTCTCAGGCTAGCCTCAAACTCACAGCGATCCTCCTACCCCTGCCTCTCAAGTGCTGGAGTCCTCCAAGTGCATCACCATGCCCAGCCTGCTGTCTCTATTTTAAGAAATAAAGGGGATGAATTGGAAACATTGTGCCTGTGGCCATTTCTTATTTTCTGGATGTCTGTCATGTCTGGATGTGTGGACGTTACCCTTGAAAGAATCAGAAGAGCAGACATGTAGGAAAATGGACAGAACCTGGGGGAACCTGGGTCATGGGACTTTCACACCAGCCCTGGGCTGGTTGCTGCAGAATTTTGTCTCCCAAACCAAGTATGTCCATTTGGTTAGGCAGTTGATCTTATAAGTCTTTTATATGGTGTCGTGAAATGAGTATCATTCATTGTTTTTTCTTTTCTTTTTGAGGCAGGGTCTCAGTCTAGCCCAGGCTGACTGGCCACTTACTCTTTAGTCCCAGGTTGGCCTTGAACTCACAGTGATCTTCCTTCCTCTGCCTTTCAGGTGCTGGAATTAAAGGTGTGTGCTACTTTACCTGGCTCAATCATTTTCTGCATGCCAGAGTTTACTATACGCTGGCCAGTGTTCTAAGAATTCAATAGGCATTGTCGTCTTTCGCCCTGGCAACACGGCAGCTGGTGAGGTGCTCCATCTTACCAAAAGCTTCTGAAGAAAACTGATGTCATTGAAAAAGAATGCACTGAGGGGCTGGAGAGATGGTTTAGTGGCTAAGGTGCTTGCCTGCGAAGCCCAAGGACCCATGTTTGATCTCTCCCCAGATCCCACATAAACCAAGTGCATAGAAGGTGAGGCAAGTGCAAGATCGCACATGCCCACTTGGTGGCTCAGGTGTCTGGAGTTAGATGGCAGTGGCTGAGGTTCTGGTGTGCCAATTCTCTCTCTCCCTCTCCCTCTTTTCCTCTCTCATTCTTTCAAAAATAAAGAATAAATAAAAAATAAAAATAAAATGAAATATAGAGCTGGAGAGATGGCTTAATGGTTAAGGTGCTTGTCTGCAAAGCCAAAGGACCCAGGTTCAATTCTCCAGGACCCACATAAGCCAGATGCACAAGGTTTGCAGTGGCCAGAGGCCCTGGAGTATCCACTCTCTTTCTCTCTCTCGCTATCTGCTTCTTTCTCTCTCTAAAATAAATAAATAAAAATAAACTACTTTTTTGTTCATTTTTATTTACTTATTTGAGAGTGACAGAGAGAGAGAAATAGAAGCAGATAGAGAGAGAGAATGGGCGCGCCAGGACCTCCAGCCACTGCAAATGAACTCCACACGCATGCGACCCCTTGTGCGCTGACTAACATGGGTCCCGGGGAATCGAGCCTTGAACTGGGGTCCTTAGGCTTCACAGGCAAACGCTCAACTGCTAAGCCATCTCTCCAGCCCCAAAATACTTTTTTAAATGCACTGTAATCACACTAAGTTAAATTTATTTGAGTATATTTATAGTTTTAAAAAATTTTCACCTGGCTTCATTCCTATGATAATGCTTTTTATCTGCTTTATATTTATATTATTCTCTGCCTGTATTGACTTGTAATCACCATTCTTTACCTCCCACTAAGATTGAAATTATTTGAAATTTTGCACAAAAGAAATGGTTTTGGTTCTTGTAACATGTAGACAGCCTGAAACTGGATGGAATACGAAAGGCCATATTGCAGGTTGTATCAGTCTATAGCATAACTAATTCTTGCATATTCCAAAAGGAAACAAAGAGACAGTAATGAGCTTGCAAGGAAGTGGTTCACCCGATCTAGAATTTACTTGCAACTTGGCTCTGGAGGTGGAAGATTAGAATTCTAGGAGACAAATTGAATTAAAATAACTGAAAATTTCTTTGACCTTGAGTGTTCTACAAAATCATTACTGATACTTAACTAATGGGCTTAGTGACCCCCCATGGTGAAGTCCCATGTTAGAAGAAGGGTGCATGAGTTTACAAACTCTTGTCCACATAAAGGATGCATTTAAGGGGTATAGTAAAGTCCAGGCAATAGAAATATTAAATTTTAAATATCTCTGAGTATCTGGTTTAATAACTAGTTTGCAAATGAAACTGATTGAAGCTTAGGGGCTGAGGTCACTCCCGGTAGAGTTTAGTACATGATTATAGAATCAGAGCTTCCTACGTTTCAGCTCAGGATTCTTTCTGTTCTTCCATGGTCTTCGAACAGAGAACCCTGTCTCAGCCTGTTGGGTGGCTTAAATTTCAGTCATTCACTTGTTACAGTACGGAAGACTTTGTAAGTCCCAGTTCAAGGTGCTGGTTTATTCATTCCTTGAGATTAGCTGTCTGGTTTGCAAACATCTGTCTTCTTTCTGGGTCATCCGATAATGGTGGGAAAGAGAAGGCTCCTGTCCCCCTTTCCCCTGAAGGCAGTAATCCCGTCACAAGGAACCTTGACCTAGTTACCTCATAAAAAGCCCCATCTTTGTGCATAGTATTGGATAATAAGAATTTTGGAGGGGTTGGAATTCACTCCATAGCAAGTTCCCTAGTATTTTTTTCTTTCAAAATTATCTCACTAGAAGTGTATCATTTTATAACTATATAAAGGCTCAAGCAACTGATGACCTTCAAATATGTCCTTTGCTATTATTGAAACCAAATCCCCATCCCAAATAGGATCACATATGGTGTCATTTCCACATGACAGAAAAAGAGAGAAATTCCTGTTGAGATACAAACTGCATGGCCTCGGAGCCAGCTGCCCAGTCACACCAGTCCTCACCTGAGTTTCCTGTCCTATATCTTCGGGTGGAATCAGCATGACGATGGGCTTAAACGTGTCTGGTCCGCACCGCATCTCACCAGTGTCCCCTGGGCCCAAACCTAACATAAAACTGATTCAAAAAAAAAAAAAAAAGGAATTAAAGTCCCAGGCTTGTGTCAACTGGTACTTCAGGAAAAATAAGCCTTGGAATGTAGGTGCTGGCTAAGGCATCATTGTATCTGGGGGACGGGGGGTGGGGGAGAGGTACAAATCCATTCCATTGATAACTAGGTTTTATTTTTTTTCCAATTTGTCTTAAGTAAGCAGTTTTTTTTTTTAATTGGCATCGTAAGTAGCCTGTCCTCTCTGTGCCTTGAACTTGTAAGTTGAATCTAACAATCCTAACACCATAGAGTGATAAAAAGATCAGATGAATGACTTCATGCGTTGTCGTGCTTGACAATAGGTGAAAACCTGCCATGACCCTAATTTCTAATCACTTGAGCAAGACTGAGGCTCAAGTCAACCAAAAGCTTGTGCCCAGACCTCATCAGAAATACACATTCCTTCAGCAATTTTTTCCTCTGTAGGTTAAAGTGGAGATGTTTGAAATGTTTAAACTCTCTGTGCCTTCATCATTTATTTTAAAGGTTTGACAAGGAGTTACTTCAAAGGCATTCACGTGACCTGTATGAACAGTCTCCTGTTAACACACGTCCACAGTTCATCTTTAAGACCCCGCCCCCACCAACTTTCACAACTGGTTTGATTTAAAAAACAAATTGAGGCAAGCCCAACAGAGTGCCCTCTCCTTTTTTTGTATTAGAGTGAGAAAGAGAGACCAAGAGAGAGAAGGAGAGAATTGGTATGTCAGGGCCTCCAGCCACTGTAATTGAACTCGAGACACTTGCGCCACCTAGTGGGCATGTGATGGTTTGCGCTTGCATCACCTTGTGCGTCTGGCTTATGTGGGATTTGCGGAGTCAAACATAAGTCCTTAGGCTTCGCAGGCAAGCGCTAAGCCAGCTCTCCAGCCCTGGTTTGATTTTTGATGAAGGAGGAGTCGTTGACTCAAGAAACTTTGAAGGTGCCAGATGACAGCTCTTCAAGATAAAGGGATAGGCTAGGACTTTCTGAAACAGACCCCAGCACCTTGAGGAGTAATAACAGGCGCTGGCTGATGGGATTTTACGAAGTGTGAAAGCTGCTGCACAGCGAATGAGACAACCAAGTGAAAAGATGCCTGCAGAATGGGGACAAAAGTTCTGCCGGCTGTGCTACTGTAAGGGGATTAAAATATTTATGATCCAGCCGGGCGTGGTGGCGCCCGCCTTTAATCCCAGCACTCGGGAGGCAGAGGTTGGAGGATCATTGTGAGTTTGAGGCCATATAGTTATGAGACTACATAGTTAATTCCAGGTCAGCCAGGGCCAGAGTGAGACCCTACCTCAAAAAACTATATATATATATATATATATATATATATGTGTGTGTGTGTGTGTGTGTGTGTGTGTGTGTATGTGTGTGTGTGTGTGTGTATATATGTGTGTGTGTGTGTACTGTTTATATATATATACATTGTATTATAAATTATATATTATATTATATATATTCTGTATATATATATATACATATACATATACATATATATATATATATATATATATACACATACATACATACACACATACACACACACACACACACACACACACACACACATATACATACACTGGAAAAAATCCAAAAAGCAAATATCAAAACCTCAGTCAACTTCCAATCAATAAATTGGCAACTAAAATGAACAGATAGGTCTTAAATGATGAAATACAAGGGGTCAATAAACGAAATAAATGAAAAATATTCTCTAGTTAGTTGTGGACTGTGCAAGTTACACAAGTGACCACCTAGGTAAGATGTGTCCACCAGTGCAGTAGTGGCATGACCATTATTGGGGATGGCCATCTGCTTTCTGATGGGATGTGAGGCCTGCTGCATAGGCGGGAATTCATGTCTGGCACTATAGAGCTGCTAAAAATGGAAAATCTAAGGAATCGAACCTAGGCTGTTGGATTTTGCCAGCAAATACCTTTAACCGTTGAGCCATCCCTCCAGACCTGCTTTTGTGTGTGTGCGTGTGTGTTTTTCCTAAATGGATATGATGAGCCCATCAAATTGCATTCTGAAAAACATAGGTTTATGGCCCTAGTCAGAAAAGCTTCTCTTGGCAGTGGGCAGTGTGGTCACTGCAGAAACTCATTACTGGTCAAAGTGCTGAGAATGAGTGGACGTTTGTTGTTTGGCTCCATGTTGCTGGGATGAACATCCAAACCGGCCACAGTTTACTGGGAAAAAGGATTTATTTCAGGCTTACAGATCCAGGGGCGGCTCCATCAATGGCAGCAAAAGCTGGCTCCCATTTATAAATCCAAACAGTAGCCGCAGGCTGCCTGCTAGGAGCAGAAGCTGAAAATTAATAAAACACCGGAGTCTATGAGGTTCAACCACTCCAAGTACCACACGGTTGAAAGCCAAGCCCCAAAGAGGTCATCAATGTCACCCCCTCCAAGGGTCGGGGAACATCACAGGAGGGAAGACACCGAGCATGTAAGTGTTGGAACAAGGGGTGGGCTGGGGTGGACTGCTGTCTTTGTCAGGATTCGGCCTTTGCACTCTTAAACGCACAGCGGCTCTGAGTACCTACCTAAGATTGACAGAAGGTTGGGCCAATCAGCATGTAATAGATCGTGAATGGGGGAGGGACTCAAAAAAGCCCCTCCCCTCCCTGAGGATTTATGCATAATTAATGGTTGGCTTGGAGAGAGAGAGAGAGACAGAGAGAGGCTCATAAGGCTACAGCTTTCCTTGAGGGCATATTGGTGGCATTTAATGATTCCTGGGGGATGGGAGAGACTTTTTTGTTTTGTTTTGTTTTTTTTCCAGTGGTATAGCCACTGGTTAGTTGTCCATGCTCCTGTAAATAATCCCCATCTGTTGTCCTGTAAACAACCCTAACTAAACTCACCGAGTTACAAGAAGAAAACAAGAAGACCTAAATGCAGGAGGAGGAGTCGCTGGGTAGAAGGAGAGAGTGGATGAGAGTGGGAGGGGACAAGACAAGGTAATAGGAGTGAAAATGATTTTTTTCATCTTAATTCTTTTTTAAAATTATTTACTTATTGGAGAGAGAGTGTCATCAAGGGAGAGAGACAGGGGGATAAGGGGCCCACCAGGGCCTCCAGCTGCTGCAAATGAACTCCAGATGCATGCACCACCTTGTGCACCTGGCTTACGTGGGTTCCGGGGAATCGAACCTGGGTCCTTTGGCTTTGTAGGCAAGCACCTTAACCGCTAAGCCATCCCTCCAGCCCATGAATATGATTTTTTTTTAAATGCCCAACATCCTTAGGTATCAGGGATTTACAAATAAAATACATCAAGATTCCATTTGCCCCCCAGTCAGAATGGCAATTGTTAAGAAAATAAACAGTAACAAATCCTAAGGAGGATGTGGGGAAACAGGTACCCTCAAACAATGGATGAGGGACAGTCGTATGGAGTAGAATAAACCGGAGTCAGATCAACAACTATTGCATGCTTTCTCTCATATGTGTACCCTAGATTTTTTACAGGGGGGGGGGGAGAGGGAATGAGAGAGAGTGGAAAGGCTGGAGAGATGGTTCAGCTATTAAGACACTTGCCTGCGAAGTCTAAAGATCTGGATTCAATTCCCCAGAACCCACGTAAGCCAGGTGCATGAAGTGGCATGTACGTCTGAAGTTCATTTGCAGTGGCTAGAGGCTCTGGCATGCCCATTCTCTCTCTCTCTCTCCCTCCCTCTCTCTCTCTCTCTCTTTCTCTCTCTGCCTCTTTCTCTCTCTGTCCCTCTCATAAATAAATAAATATATAAGAGTCACAGTCAATGACTGCCCCAACTACTAGTGTTGATAAACAGGAGCCTGTATGTTCAGTACACTGGTGCAATACCTAAACTGCAACCCACGTTCTTATTTTTATTTTTTTGTTCTTTTGTGGCAGGATTTCACTTTGGTCTCTCCCCTTCCCTTCCCATCTCTTCCCTTCCCATCCCTTCCCTTCCCTCCCCTCCCTTCCCCTCCCTTTTCTTTCCTTTCCTTTCCTTTCCTTTCCTTTCCTTTCCTTTCCTTTCCTTTCCTTTCCTTTCCTTTCCTTTCCTTTTCCTCTTCCTCTTCCTCTTCCTCTTCCTCTTCCTCTTCCTCTTCCTCTTCTCTCCTCTCCTCTCCTCTCCTCTCCTCTCCTCTCCTCTCCTCTCCTCTCTTTTTTTTCTTTTCTCGGTTTTTCAAGTTAGGATCTCCCTCTAGCTGACCTGGAATTCATTAGGTACTCTCAGGCTGGCCTCAAACCCAACAGGGATTCTCCTACCTCTGCCTCCCAAGTGCAGAGATTAAAAGGCATGGGCCACCACGCCCCACAGCTGTGTGGAATCTTAACATACATTTGCCTATTTGGGGAAGCTTTGCTGAAAAATTCTGAGATAGGAATTTTTTTTTTCCCACTACCTACAGATTATTATTATTTTTTGTAATTTTTAAGGTTTAGAGAGACTTTATTAGATTAAGAGAAGGAAAGAAGAGGTTGTACAGAGAGCTCCTACCATGAGGTAGGCAAGAGGGCGTAAAGCCCCTATGTTATTTTTTATTACAGGCTCAAAATTATCAATAATATTTACTGTCTCTGAATATTATGTTACAGATGGGCCTTCCCCACCTATGTTAGTTTCTAGGGTCACTGTAACAAAGTACAGTGGCTTATTAAAGAAGAAGAAGAAGAAGGAGGAGGAGGAGGAAGAGGAGGAGGAGGAGAAAGAAATCTGTTGTCTTTAATCCTAGAGGCCAGACATCTGAAATTCTGTCCTTAAGCCTTGGGCTCACTGCAGGTTCCAGCGAAAGGTCTCTCTTAGGGTCTCTCTCCGTGGGTCTGGTTCTTTCTTGACTGGGACATGGAGACTCCCTTCTTGGGGCTTGCATAACGCTGTCAGATTTCCCCTTCTTATCAGGAAACCATTGGACGGGGCCTGTGCTGCTTTCCTGTGATCACTATAAATTCAGTAATTACATTTGTAAATGACCCCCACGTCAAATTAAGATCACATACTGGTCTACTAGGGACTGGCTTTTAAACATGGGAATGTTGGGAGAAAGCATAATTAAACCTATAATTGATTGCAATGTCATTTATTAATCTGATTTTTTGAAACAGGTCTCATCTCTTACTCAGAGATAATGGCTAGATTATTTGGGTGTGTATGTAGCCTCCTTCCCTTCTTCTCCCCCCCCCCTCTCTCTCTGTGTGTGTGTGTGTGTGTGTGTGTGTGTGTGTGTGTGTGTATGGAGGGAGCAGGCAAGAGAAGGATGACCAGAAACAGTTATGGAAACTCATGAAGATATAAGCAACATTTTAGAGCAATGATAATATAGCAGTTTGGATTAATTTGAAATCATGAATGATACAGAATAAACCTGTTCTACGTTGCTAAATTCCTAAGTATCTTTCTTATAGGACAGAAAATTTTTTTTAAAAAGTATTCAAAATTGAGTTTTAGGGACTGGAGAGATGGCTTAGCTGTTAAGGTTCAGTTCCCCAGGGACCCACGTAAGCCAGATGCACAAGGGGGTGGATGGTCTGTAATTCATTTGCATTGGCTAGAGACCCTTTCTCTCTCTCTGGCTCTTTCTCTCAAGTAAATAAATAAAAAATTTAAAAAAACAATTTAAAAATTGAGTTTTAGTGGCTATTAGTGAAAGTTACATTATGTTTTTTATAGTTAAAATATATATATGCCGAACATGGTGGGCGCACGCCTTTAATCCTAACACTCGGGAAGCAGAGGTAGGAGGATCACTGTGAGTTCAAGGCCAGCCTGAGAGTACATAGTGAACTCCAGGTCAGCCTGGGCTAGAGTGAGACCCTACCTCAAAAAACACATATCTATTTCATGTGTATAACAGGTCATTTTGATGAAACAGTATTTTGTCTCCTTTTTTGAATTTTTTTTTCTTTTTTTTTTCATTTTAATGAATCTTCCATTCCTGTCTTGGGGAAAAGTGTTAAAATGCTAGCTTATAGAGAAATTTATCTCCTTTCAGCACTAGCAAATGTTTTATTTCTTTTTCTGACTGTTTAGAAGGCTTATTTTAAGCTGCATACAAATTTAATGCTGATCTTTGGTTTGAAAATTAGAATCAGAACTAGAAAGTCCAAATCTGAAATCGTCAGCAAAGTTTACAGGCTTTTCTTTGCACAGCGAATTAAGTAAAGGAAACATTTTCTTTCAAGTAAGGGACCAGCAAGCACATCTTCCAGAATATGGATGGCTTGGCTTTCGGTACAGAAATGCATGCTGAGTTCATTCTTCTAGAGGTTAAACTTCTCAGCAGATTTTTGTGTCATTGACATTTTTGCTTGCTTCTTTAGAAATCTAAACTCTCCCCATCTGGATCTTTTACATGGCAGGTCGCCACCACTTTGGGAACTGAAGAAAGGAAGGAAATTGGTCTTTGTTGTAAACAGCACGATGGTTAATCAAAGAAAGGGAAGGAATTATTTAACTTTTGTAGGATTCCGAGCTTCCCCTGTTCAAAAATATTGGAACAGCCCAAAATCAACGCCGTTAAATTTTGCTACTGGTTAATTGGTTCATTGTTACTTCCTTCAAGATCCTAGAACCTGAAAAAAATAAATAATTGCCTTTGTTTACTATGTCAATGTCAGGAATCCAAAATGAGTGTCACTGGACAAAAGCCAGGGTGTCCCCAGGGTTTCCTTCCATCTGTGGGCTCTGGGAAAGAATCAGTCTGTGTGTTCCTGGGTTCAAACCTTCTCCCATACCTCACTACTTTTCTTCTCCCCGACCTTCTTGTGACCTTATTGTGGGGACCCTTATACTTATATCTGGGTCCACTTAGATAATCCAGGAAAGTTCTCTTAATTTAGTCACATTTTCTAAATCCCCTTCCCTGCAAATTAGTATCATTGTGGGCTGAGGGGATTTAGGTGTGGACATCACTGGAGGGTTGTTATCTAGCCTACCATATTTCTCTTGCCCCCAACCCCCCTCCACGGCTTGCTTCCCTGGGCTATTTACATAGTAATTACCTAAATCTTAAAAGGAGAAAGGCTATTTTCTTTTTCCTTAACCATCATAGGTCTAATAATAGAGAAGTGTGTTTATGTAAGCATTGCTGAAATCAAGTCTTGCTTGTTTATAATCATCAAACAGATGAAAGGTATGACCACAGAAGGAAGCAGTATGTTTTTTTTTTTAATGTTTATTTCATTAAAAGGTCTTTAATTGACAAAACTTGTATGTATTCAAAGCAACAAATCAAGAACATTTATAAATATCACAGCAAGGAACATTGGGTTGTTGCCAATGTGAAGACTTGCTTTTTTCCTTAAAGGAAATGAAGCTGCTACTAAAATAGAATATCATTTTGGAAAATTGAGCAGGCAGTTTAGCCAGAGGGAACTCTGCCTTGTGACGAGGTCCTTTTATTTCCCACAAGAGAACTTTACATTTCAACAGTTACTCTTAAGCAGTCTTCGTATAAATTACAATGATAAAGTGGTTTAGGGCTTCCAAGTGAACAGATACTCCTTCTTTTGCTTGTTCTGTATCCAACAATAGTGAAATCCAGCTGTTGGAACAGATGTTTATGTGAACTTCCGTGAGGAATGAGAAGTGTGGTATGCGTTTGGGTATTGTGGTCGGGATTAGAGATAATATGAAACAAAAAGTTGGAGATGAAACTGTTGCATCTATGGATTGAATTCTTACACACCAGGCTATGAACTGACATTTAGTTCAGCGGGACATGAGAGGAGTTAGCGATGTTCAGTAAGATAGGAATGTTTAAGTAAGATCGGGACGTTTTCCGGGGATAGGACTGCCTTGTCTCAGGCACAACGTAAGCTGATAAGGACCTAAGAAAATTGTAGCGGAGTCAATGCTGGAAGACAGGAATGAAGACACCCGAAGCTGTGTGGAGGAGAGTCTTCATGGAGAGTGGGTCTGGAAGGTTCCCGTGACAAGAAGTGGGTTATAAGGAAGGCAAACCTTTGTGTGCTTGTCTTGGAGACGTGGAAAGGTTGAAGTTGGCAGATGCTGAGTTTAAGGTGTTTCCAGTTATGCTGTTGGTAATGGCGGCTAAGCTAGACATGGGATGTTGAGGAAGAAATGCCAGGGTGCGAAATAAAATGTGAATTTTCTACTTAGAGTTTCATATGCTTAAGTGACTAAATATTACAGTCGGCATAAGGTAAGCTTTGTTACTCATTCGATAACCAAATAGCCTTTTAAAACTTTAGTTAGTTTACACTTTAGCCATGTTAAAATAGAATGAACAAGTTTCCTGGGGCATTATCATTAAAGGTCAGCCTTGAAGACTGTCTCAGACACTTAAGAAGGCCCAAAGGTGAGCCGGGCGTGGTGGCGCACGCCTTTAATCCCAGCACTCGAGAGGCAGAGGTAGGAGGATCGCTATGAGTTCGAGGCCACCCTGAGACTACATAGTTAATTCCAGGTCAGCCTGGGCTAGAGTGAAACCCTACCTCAAAAAAAAAAGAAGGCCCAAAGTGTCAGTTTCCCCTATACTGGCAAACTTTAATTCTTAGCAAAACCAGGGTACTAAATGATGCATTACTGTTAGGAAAGACATATAAAGAGGTGTGTCATTCAAGCGAGTAGGAATATTCGAGATCATTTCAGGAAATCCGTATGACTATACGTCCATATATTATCTCAAGATTTTCACATTTACTCACGTTCTTCTGATGATTTACAGCATCCTAAAAGGTTTCGTTGTGTTCAGTAATAACTGCCTTGAACCAAATGATTCCTGTCTTAAAGTAGAATTTTCTTTCCTCTTTGCTCTTAATGAATTCTCTGTGTCATACATTCAGCTGACCTTAAGAAATACTATATGAAACAGCCATTTGTCACTTGTTCATGTAAATGTGTACATACTATATTCTTGAGGAAACATTATTTTTAATATTTTATTTTTATTCACTTATGAGAGAGAGAAAGAGGGGGTGAAGGGAGAGAATGGCTATGTCTCCAGTGACTGCAAAGGAACTCCAGATGCCTGCATCTGGATACGTAGGTCCTGGGGAAATGAACCTCGGTCCTTTGATTTTGCAGGCAAGCTATGCCACCTCTCCAGACCGAGGAGCCACTGTCAAGTTGCACAGCATCGTCTCTGAAGACTCACTGGGAACAGTCTGTCTCTGGTCTCGGGGTTAAGAATACATGACTGTCAAGGCACACTTAACACCACCAAAGACCGACTCTTACAGCTCTTTGTACCGTGCACGTCTTCATACATTTGCTGTAGCAAAGCATACAAACCAATCTGTGCCCACTTTGATGAATTTTAACACATAAACGCATGCAATTTGGACCATAGTTTTCAATGTACCGTTTCCTCTTTAGATTTTTGTTCTTTTCCTTCAGGCCTGCATTCTTGTTAGTTTCTTAAAAAAAAAACAAAACTTAATTCTATTATTTATACTTTATGAGCAGCTCAGAATTATTTATGGAGCCAGTTGCACATGTCTGTAACTCAGTTACGTCATATGCAGCCAGGTTGTTTGCAGTGGCTAGAGGCCCTGCCGTTCCCTCTTCCTCCCTCCCTCCGTCCCTCTCTCCTTCCCTCTCTGCCTCCTTCCCTCCCTGTATTGCTATCAAATAAATAAATAAATTCTTTTGTTGTTTTTTTGAGGTAGGGTCTCACTCTGGTCCAGGCTGACCTGGAATTCACTATGTAGTCTCAGGGTGGCCTCGAACTCACAGCAATCCTCCCACCTCTGCCTCCCGAGTGTGGGATTAAAGGCGTGCGCCACCACACCCGGCTAAATAAAATACTTTTAAAGGACTACCCGTGGAATACACCCCTGGACTATCCTTTGGCCAGCACCTGTCATCTTGAACACCCACTGCAAGGCTTCCTGGAGACAACTACACAAAGATCGTAGCTTTTGCCATGACTCCAGAAGGATTGACTGTGATTGCTCTTTGGCTGTAAGAGGTTGTTCAGGCTCACTGATTTGAATTGGCTAATAGACGCTTCTTTGTGGCTTCCCCTCAGGTTGCAACCTCAGGTCCAATCAAAGCATCCCTGGAGTTTTCTTTTCTTTTTATTTTCCCATAGACAACAGAGAATACGGGAGGTGGCCGGGCCAACAGCAGTGGAAATTTGACAGCTGATTGGCAGCTGAAAAAAATATCCTGCATCTTTGTGGTGGCTTGTTTTGTGGAGGCAGATGACAGTGGAAGAAACAGAGACACTGCCCAGGCGCCCAGTACTTCTCCTTTCTAATCCCTATCAGATGCCCAGCTTGCACAGAGTGTCTGGTTTCTGGGTGCCCGCCCTGACTTCTGAGCGCAGTCCATCAGCAAGCTCTGTGCAACAGCTAAAGGTCCAGCGTGGCTGCTGGTTCACTGCCAATCTCACTCACCGTCTGGCAAGCCCACCAGTGCTGGGTGCCCACGTTGAAGCTAAGGTGCTCCAGCTCCCAATTGGTGGTAATACACTGGCTCATCTCGTGTACTATCTATGGGCTCTATCTATCATGATGTTTAAATTGCAGTTGATCAAACTGAACAGATTTAAATGTTACGTTTCCTGTTTTCGCTTTTATTTTCCCACTGTAGTGTTGAATCTTACCGCAGGACAGGTTCTTTAATTGGGACTTTTCTTCAGCAAGACTTTGTCTAAAGATGGAAGTTATAGGGAAAGGGGCTAGAGAAATGGCTTAGTGGTCAAGGGACTTGCCTGTGATGTCTAAGGACCCAGGTTCGATTCCCCAGGACCCACATAAGCCAGATGCACGAGGGGGCGCACGCATCTGGAGTTTGTTTGCAGTGGCTGGAGGCCCTGGTGCGCCCATTCTCTCTCTGTCCATCTGCCTCTTCCTTTCTGTCTCACAAATAAATGAACAAATACATAAAACATGTTTTTTAAAAAGAAAGTTATAGGGAAAATTGAAGTAATTTTCTGTATAATTTAAGTGAAAAAAAAACATAACTACTATGCTATAAAATTACCCATAGAAATGTCGACACAATTATAAATACAAATACCAAATATAGTAATTATCTCCTAAGTGGTTCTTCTTTTAGATGTAATTTAACAAAAATATCAACAATGGCTCCATATGGCCCTAGCTGTCTATATCTACTTCTTTTCATTATTCCATTCCTCTTTCTTTTTTCTGCACTCTTCTCTCTATTTTTCTTTTTCTCTCTCTGTCTTCCTCTTACCCCATCCCTGTTTTCCTTCCCTACACACACACACACGCACACACGCACACACGCACACACGCACTTAATCCTGAGGTCTGGTTCTCCTAATCAAATTGAGGTGAAGAGGTGAAAAGACTCATGAATGCTTTTGACCTTGAAATAAATTTATAAATAGTTGAGAGCTCTTGGCCCATCTAATTGTCCAGCTCAGTGACCACTAACATGGTCAATAGGAGGAAAGAAACTTCAGTCTATTTAAGAATGTGTTTTCTTTTTTAAAAAATTAGCTTATTTATTTATTTGAGAGAGAGAGATAAAGAGGCAGATTAAGAGAAAGAGAGAATGGGCACACCAGGGCCTTCAGCCACTGCAAACAAACTCCAGATGTGTGTGCCCCTTGTGCATCTGGCTTACGTTGGTTGGGAATTGAACCAGGGTCCTTTGGCTTCACAGGCAAATGCTCTAACTGCTAAGCTATTTCGCCAGCCCTAAGAAGATATTTTCAACAGCACTACTAATTTATTTTTCAAAATTTGTTTTAATTATTTATTTATTTGAGAGCGACAGACACAGAGAGAAAGACAGATAGAGGGAGAGAGAGAGAATGGGCGCTCCAGGGCTTCCAGCCTCTGCTAACGAACTCCAGACGCGTGCGCCCCCTTGTGCATCTGGCTAACGTGGGACCTAGGGAACCGAGCCTCGAACCGGGGTCCTTTGGCTTCACAGGCAAGTGCTTAACCACTAAGCCATCTCTCCAGCCCAGCACTACTAATTTTGATGAAGATCCAGTAATCTTCAAAATAGACTTAAGTAAATAAGTAAATAAACCTTCACTTTTAAATCTTAGCTTGAGGACCAAGAGACCAATGCCTTTTACTGTCAATAACAACTTGACCTCCAGCTCCCTGATGAATGATAACGACATTCTCGTCATCTCTGGTTATGTTAGTCGTTAGTGGGGCAGAGGATCGTCTTGTCAGCCTTCATGAACTTCTGGATATGCTTGGGGTTCATTCTGTCCACCCACTAGAAACCAAAATAACCCACCGTCTTCTCAAAATGTGAATTCACTCTTCAAATCATGTTTCATTCCAAGTTTTACAAGCAAGGGAGCCATGCCAGGATTGGCTTTATATTAAGTTCTTTTTTTTTTTTTTATTTTGTAGAGTGAGTGGCTGATAGACTGCTGGAAGGCAGTTTCATTTAAGTTTTTTCTTTTTTTTTCTTTGTCACTGTGTCTTTTCAGATATGAGCTGGCTAGACTCATGATAAAAATGAAGTTAACTGATCCCAAAGTAAAAAGAACAATGAACAACAACAAAAGTAATTGCAAGTCCATAAATCCCAGTGATCATTCTAGTTAGTAAGATGTTTTGTGTGGCAATTAGCATTTTTCATGCGTTCAGGAAATATCAATGATGGATGTCACAGCCTGGCATGGTGCACCACACCTTGAGTCCCAGAACTCGGGTGGCTGAAGTAGGAAGATTGCTGTGAGCTCAAGGCCACTTAGAGTTACATAGTTTCAGGTCAGCTTGGGCTAGAATGAGACCCTGCCTTGAAACTGCCCCTCAAAAAAAAATTTATGAATGTTATCAAACCTCACATAAAAAATCTAGGTTCATATTAATGTGACATACGCTGATAAATAGAACATAAAATAAGAGAATCTTATCTAGCTAGTGAGAAGGTATGTTATTGGTACCAGTGATATGTACTGTTAATAGCTTAACCCAGATTTTAGTGCAATTGTTGCTGCACATGAGATGGGCTCAGAATATACCAAAGACAGGATGTAGTTGGTCATTAAGTTCTTTCCAGTCACCATGTGATATTTCTCCTTCTATTGTTGAGTGCTCTCGATTTTACCATGAGAAACACTTGTGATCTAAGTCTAGACATATGTTGCTATAATGTGATTTTGGTTTGTGATCTGAATTTATTCAACAATTCCTCACCTTTCACCCGTCTTTGACATTGGTTAAGACATTGTTTTATTCTGATTATTCAATTTACTCTAATTCTGGTCAGTGCTTTAGAAAGAATAGGATGCTTGTTGCCACGGAAATGCCAAAACTCTATTTTCTTTTTTTTTTTTTTTTTTTTTTTTTGGTTTTTCGCGGCAGGGTCTCACTCTGGCTCAGGCTGACCTGGAATTCACTATGTAGTCTCAGGATGGCCTCGAACTCTCGGCGATCCTCCTACCTCTGCCTCCCAAGTGCTGGGATTAAAGGCGTGCGCCACCATGCCTGGCTCCAAAACTCTATTTTCTTGAGGCTAATATTATTGAGGATTTTTAAAAAAATTTATTTGTTGTTTGGTAGAACCTAGAGTTCTCTGGCTATAACCATGGAGATGGGCATTCTCACTCTTGTCTCTAAACCTTCTATAAAGAAGGAATCTCCTAAAAGTGCAGCCAACTTTGTGAATACTTTTCAATTCACTTCTCTTGCAAACATGAAATGGTCCCCATAGCTCTAAGTGGCTGGCTGAAAGTTCTTTATGTGAATATCACTAGAGATTTATGGCCTATCGCTGGAGTCGCTGTGTGTGCCCTGGATCAACCCTAGGACCCTGTTTTACACTTTAATGTAGTATCCAAAGACCCAGGATACATCAGGAAGAGTCTGCAGTTGTTTCAGTCTTTGAAAAAGACTTTCTGCTTTCAGATGCCTACACACGGGCTTACCAGATTGTTTTTGAAGTTTTGTTCTTATTTTATTTTATTTTTTGGTTTTTCATGGTAGGATCTCACTCTGGTCCAGGCTGACCTGGAATTAACTATGTAGTCTCAGGGTGGCCTCGAACTCACAGCAATCCTCCTACCTCTGCCTCCCGAGTGCTGGGATTAAAGGCGTGCGTCACAATGCCTGACCATTCTAGTTTTTATTTAAGAACAACTTTTTTTATGCTCCTAAACTATAAGCCCTTAACTGTTGTGACATTCTACTCATAAGGTTTACTCCTCAGCTCCCGTGAGGGTGTCAATCCTACTGTTTTAGGGTCAATTATTCAATAAACAAATCATTAAACTTGCTATTTATCACTTTGCATTCCATTTTACTTACCTTGTTTATTTTATTTATTCATTTATTTATTTTTGAGGTAGGGTCTCACGTTAGACCAGGCTGACCTGGAATTCACTATGGAGTCTCAGGGTGGCCTCGAACTCACCTTGATCCTCCTACCTCTGCCTCCCAAATGCTGGGATTAAAGGCGTGCGCCATGACGCCCAGCTACCTTGTTTATTTTTTATCAAAATTTCCTTGGCCTTTGAATCTGTGGGCATGAATTTATTAGGGACTGAGCTCTATGAATGCGCTGAGCATCTTTTGTTATTAATGATGATAACCAAACAGAGCTGAAGAGTCAGCAGAAATGATCTGTTGATGCATTCATTCATGATTCCAGTGAAGCAGAGAGTGTCTGATAAGAGATTTTCTTTTATAATTTGTCCTTGAGTAATTTGTTACCAATCACTGGTGATGTGGGTATACATCCTCAACCTTGGAGAACAGACATAGCAGACATTTATTATCGTTCATGTAGGCTAGCCATTAAGGTGATCATGCTGTATAGTCAGTCCTGTTTTAACCCCCACATGAGTTCCATGAAATCTGATGTCATTTTTGTTCCCGTTTTCCACAAATGAGTAACTTCAGCCTATATGACAGAAGTAGCTTTCCTTAGGCAACACACACACACACACACACACACACACATCAGGTGAGATTGAAATTTAAGTCAGTCAGTCAGTCAGTCAGTCTCCAGGGTCTGAGCTCAAGGATGAGTCTCACTGTCTCTTATGTCATATGTCATGATAATACTGTTTTTATTTTCTTTTTTTCCTTTTCTTCCTTTCTTTTTTTTTTTCCAAGTTGGGTCTCACTCTATCCCAGGCTGACTTGGTATGGATGCCTTATTTTGCTTCCTAATTCCAACATATTTCACAACAAGTATGTTGAAGGTAATTTGAGCAACAAATACCTAACATTTATGCAACTTTGGAGTGGCATCCTATAACTCCTTAGATATTTCAGTTGCATAGATATGTATTTTGTAATGTTAGCTTAGAAGGCACCCCAAGAGGTAATGTTGCTCAAGATACATTTAGTAAATAGATGTTTGATTATGGAAAAGAAGTACAGATTATTGCACTTGGAGTGAAATTATATTATACACTTAGCCTTGAGCAATGAACAATAGGAAGGTGTAAATACAGGATTATAATTTATTGGAGGCCCCTCAATTATGACCTACCACAATTCCATCAGGCTATAATATGGTGAAAGATTTTTAATAATTTCATCTATTTATTTGAGAGAGAGAGAGGCAGATAGAGAAAGAAAATGGGTGTGCCAGGGCCTCTAGCCACTGCAAATGAACTCCAGATGCATGTGCCCCCTGGGCTTCACGTGGGCACTAAGGAATTGACCCTGGGTCCTTTGTCTTTTGTCAGCACATGCCTTAACCCATGGAGCCATCTCTCCAGCCCTAAATGAGATTTTTCTTATGCCATTTATTTAGTGTTTAAATATAAAATAGATCTATGTTTGTTACAAATACCTACAAACTGAGGACATTTGTACCACTTGCAGTTTTTAAAAAAAATCACCTATCTCACCTTTGAAGGACTGCCTATATATTGTCTCTTACGAGGTCTCTAAGTGGAGCCAGTGTGGTGGCGCACGCCTTTAATCCCAGCACTCAGGAGGCAGAGGTAGGTAGATCGCTGTGAGTTCAAGGCCACCCTGAGACTGCATAGTGAGTTCCAGGTCAGCCTGGACCAGAGTGAGACGCTACCTCAAAAAACCCAAAAGAGGCCTCTAAGTGAACTGAGGAACAAAGAAAGATCATGTCTTGTGCTGGGATCTGCTTCATTTTGGCTGGCTGAATCGTGGTAACACCCATGGGAATGGAATGCTAGGGAAAGGAGCGAGGGAGGATCGATTTCCCTCTCTCAGCACTGACGCTTGTGTGGGGGAAATGAGCGACCCCTTCACAGTCTCTTCACACGCTGACTGAACGACCTGGCTGCGAGGGGAGTGTGGGGGGATTACTGACACAGCAGACCCCCGGGAAATCAATCGGAAGGGAGAATCCTGGTTTCACAACATCTTCTCAAGCAGCGTCCATGTCACCGGCAGCTCGGGGTACGCAGGAGCAAGACTCTGCCTCCTGTACTGTGCCTTGTACCTAGACCCAGGCGAGTGCACAGCAAGCTGGCATTTCTCTCCTCAGCTCATGGATCTTCTTGCATAACATGCTTTTGGACTTCACCCATTTTCTATTCACCTGTGATGTCATTAAAATGCATCAGCTAGGGCCGAACAGATGGCTCAGCAGTTAAGGCAATTGCCAGCAAAGCCTAATGACCCGGGTTCAATTCCCCATACGCATGTAAAGCCACATGCCCAAGGTGGCACATGTATATGGAGTGCCTTTGCAGCGGCTAGAGGCCCTGACATGCCCATTCTCTCTGTCTAACTCTCTTTTCTCTACCTCTTTCTGCTCACATATAAATAAATAAATTTTGTTTTGTTTTGTTTTTGTTTTTGTTTTTCAAGGTAGGGCCTCACTGTGGCCCAGCCTGACTTGGAATTCACTATGGAGTCTCTGGGTGGCCTCGAAGTCATGACAATCCTCCTACCTCCACCTCCCGAGTGCTGGGATTAAAGGCGTGTGCCACCATGCCTGGCAAAAATACATGTTTTTAAGTAAAACAAAATTCATCACCTAAATCTCATTTTGTGATGTGACCAGTGTGAAGAACTTATCCTTTTGCTCATCAGTGACAAGGGAGTCATCCCACTCTTGTTTACCAAATGCAATCAGGTTCTAGGATTCATTGACTCAAGGCATATTTGGGATTAGGGTTTACAGTCTAGACTTCAGCGAAAGCAACAAAGCAATACATTGTCCCCTCAAGGTCAGAACACCCACGAGCAAATAAGCATGCTTCACAATTCCCATGTAATAGACTCACCTGTGATCGCCATACAGATAGCTCCAAATCGTTGGATGTTTTAAAACCCAATATGTGTTTAATGTAGCAATAGAAGCTGAATGTATTATGAAGTGAGTGTATAACTTAAAAATATCTCCAAATATAGATACTTGTCTTCCTGCTGTATTATTTTATAAGTGTTCGAAAATATAATATTAAATGTGTCTTAAAATGTTTAGATAATGTGTTTGTCAAAAACCTATGAGAGCTAGGTATGGTGGTGCACGCCTTTAATCCCAGCGCTCAGAAAGCAGAGGTAGGAGGATCGCTGTGAGTTCAAGGCCAGGCTGAGACTACGGAGTGAATTCCACATCAGCCTGGGGAAGTGTAAGACTCTACTCAAAAAAGAAAACAAAACCCATGAGCTGATATACTATTAAGCAGAATATATTTGTGCTGAAAAGAAAACTCAGGTTTAGGAAAAAAAACAGTAGATTGATCTCATTTATAAATGAATGAGAAATTCACATAAGGACATCTTTGACCAGGAACGAGATTTCATTTGGATATTAAACATAAGGTGTAACCACCTAGTTGCTCTTATTATTCTAGGAATTTTTCTCTCCTTTTCCCATGAGCCCATTGTGAGTCTGCATTCTTCCTGACCCAGCAACCAATCAAGGTCCTCTGTATGCATTTGAACTTAAGTATCCTCACCAGGGTTCTAATTTATATCCCCAAGGTTATAAGAAACCTGGATCCAAGCTGGAGGGATGGTTTAGCAGTTAAGGTGTTTGCCTGCAAAGCCAAAGGACCCAGGTTCAATTCCCTAGGACCCACATTAGCCAGATGCGCAAGGGGGCGCACGCATCTGGAATTTATTTGAGTGGCTGAAGGCCCTGGCATGTCCATTCTCTCTCTCTCTCTCTCTCTCTCCCTCTCTCTCTCTCTCTCTCTCTCTCTCTCTCCCCCTCTCCATCTTTCTCTGTCAAATAAATAAATAAAATATTTCTAAAAGATAAAAAAAAGCCTGGGTCCAAATCACAACGTGTATGTGTGTGTATGGTCTGTTTTTTTAAATGGACATTTCTGTTTGTTAATGGTTAGCCAAAAACATCAGCTCAATATAGTACACATTTCACATTTTTGTCACCAGGGTTTTGGTGGGCCTGGCAAAACCCTGGATGTTGATTGCTACTGTATGGATAGGTCTTCAAGCAGTTAAAGAAAAGCACCTTCCATGGAGTCTGTCTGTCTGCTTGTTTTTGTGTGTTCTCATTTTTATCTCAGAATGCCTTCAGAGTCTCTGTGGCCACATTTTGGCTCATGAAACATCTCTCCCAGGATATTGCAGTTGCCTCCTTCTTAAAATTACTTTTTAGAGTCTAGGTTCCCTACAGAGAATCCATTCTTACGGAATTTGTCTCAGTTTCATTCTCCTGTAACAAAAGTAAGTGCAGAGTTGGTGGCTTTAAGTCACTCAACATTACCATCCTACAGCCTTGGAGGTCAGAAATCCAAGTAATGAGTCTACCAGCCTGTGTTCATTCTGGAGTCTGGAGAGGAGAGAAGTCATTGCCTATTTTCTTACTTGCCCTTATGTTCAGAGCTCACCACTCCTCTCTAGCTTTCCTGAGCTCTTCCCTCCTCAAAGCCATGATCATAGTACCCTCAGATGCGCCCTTCCCCGTCTTCGGGTTTTATTGCCACATCTGATTCTCTTGCCTTCCTCTTTCCCTTTTAAGCAGTATTCCGATGAGCAGAAATCCCTCTATAACCCAAAGCAATCCCCATCGAGAGACCCTGAGTTAAATCACACTGGCAAAAGAAAGTCCCTCTGGCCAGGCAGTGCATTCACAGGTTTGGGGGTTGCAAGATAATAGACCCTTGGCAGATCCACCCTTGCCTGTCACCCAGCTATAGTGACCCCTGGGGGCACTCGTGGCTTTCCTGGCCTCAGCAGTAGCTTCAAACGTTTTCTGACTACAACCCACAATAGAACACACATTTTCACATCACGAATCAGATTTTACACATGTGTGCACACACACGGGTGCATGCAGACACGCATCCCCACACACATATATTCAAACCTTCACAAAATACTACGTATTACAGCATGTGATACACTTAGAGGTTTCCTGTTCCATCTTCTTGACTTTCAAAATGCTCCTGGTGACCTTGCTGAGATCCCACGACACATGAGATCACCGGGCACGGCAGTTTCAAGGTGACAGGTTGGAAAGGTTGAGCTCGGAGTGTCCAAGCAAACTGCAGATGGATCCCAGATGCTCGGTTTCATCCCGTGGCTGGTCCACCTTATCTGTTGATCCTGCAAATCTTTCATACGCTCACCTGCTGGCAAAAGCCGACTCGTAAGCATTGCCTCCTTGAGGTCACCTCTCCGGTGTCCATTAGGCATTCAGGGAGCTGCAGTTAGGCCAACTGCTGGGTCTAACCTAGATGAGATGGATGACTCTCCTGGGGCTCTTGCTGAAGCCCGTGTTCTCTACCCTGAGCCTCCCCGCTTTGCCGTTCTCCTTCCCTGCTCTCCGTCCTCTCTCCCTTCCTCTCTGCATGATTTCAATATCTCTTTACCTCTTCTTTCTTTCCTTTCTCTCCTTCTATCTCTTTTTACGTCACTCATTTCTTCACTCTTATCTGTCTGTCTCGTCACTCATTTCTTCACTCTTATCTGTCTCTCTCGCTCTCAGCACAGCACACTCCACACTCATCCATCTTTCCCATCTCCTTCTCTTTCTTCTCTTTCTTTCATCTCCACTTTCCTTCCCTCGCTTTTTTTTTTAATTTCTAAAGAGATGCTCATAGTGGACACAACAGCCTTTGTAAAAGAAATGAAAACATGCAAGAATAAACAGAACACTAAATTTTCCCATGAGCAAATCCTCCAGAAATGGCTGCTAGGACATGTTTAGTAACTAGTTCTTTTTACTTTGACGAAAGTGAGTTCATACTATAGAACTTGGTAACTTAACTAGGAACAGATTTGACATTGATCTGGAGCATGATAAGGGTTATCAGCCAGAAATTTTTGATGGACAATCATTCCAGAGCAATCTACAAACTGTCTTAGTAGACATGTAGTAACCAAAAGTGACAGCCTATAAAATAACTTTATTTTTTGGTTTCTTAAAATATTTTTATTTATTTATGAGAGAGAGAGAGAGAGAAGCAGAGAAAGAGGTAAATAAAGAATGGGCACACCAGGGCCAAGCAAACTCCAAATGCATGCGCCTCCTTGTGCATCTGGCTTACATGGATGCTGGGGAATTGAACCTAGGTCCTTTGGCTTTGCAGGCAAGCACCTAAACTGCTAAGCCGTCTCTCCAGCCCCGAGATAACTTTTAATAAAGAAAGAAAATGATCGCCCAAGGATTGTACTATCCAAATCTGGTCATTCCCCATGAATAAGATCAGATATCTGTAATCATATTTCTGAGCAAAGAAGATTTTTTTACTTGGACTCATCACTGCGACTTAATATCCCGTTGAGGCACTTTTCCAGAAGTGAGTCTTGCATTGAGAGAAGCTGTGTCCTGCCCTCCTGCCATTGTTTCAGCCCAGGCAAGGCCTGTGTTGCATCTGCAGCGGTGCTTTGGGGGGGGCTGCGGAAAGTGCACATACCCAGGGCCACGCCTGCTTCTGCTGTTAGCCTACAGTGGGGATCCTTTGTAACAAGTTTTGCCACGTCCAACACATTTTGCCACAATAAAGTTTGAGAATCGCCGCACTGGAAATTGTAAAGCCTTTGAAAAATGAGTGCAGGGCTGGAGGGATGGCCTAGCTGCAAAGGCGTTTGCCTGCAAAGACAAAAGACCCAGGTTCGATTCCCCAGGACCCACGTTAGTCTGATGCACAAGGGGGCGCACGCATCTGGAGTTCGTTTGCAGTGGCTGGAGACCCTGGCATACCCATTCTCTGCCTCTCTCTCCCTCTCTCTTTCTCTCTCCCTCTTTCTCTGTCAAATCAAAGAAAAAATGAGTGCAGCCAGGCACAGTGGCACACGCCTTTAATCCCAGTACTCAAGAGGCAGAGGTAAGACCATGGCTGTGAGTTCAAAGCCAGCCCAAGACTATGTAGTGAATTTCAGGTCAGCTTGAGCTAAAGCAAGACCCTACCATGAAAATCCCTCCCCTACCCCTCCCCCCCAAAAAAGCATCTAAATGGCTCTTTAGGGACCATGTAATGTAAATGTAAATTCTCCCTGGAGATCAATTCCTTTTGAACATTATCAATGCTAATGACTCCCTAGAAGTGAAAGAGACCTTAGGCATGTATGACCCAGTCATGGCTACGCACTGAGTCCCCACTCCCAAGTCACACAGCCCCTGTGGAAGAGTTAACACTTTTGCCCCCAGAGGCTCCCTAACAGCAAGATGAAAGCCTTCCCCTCCTCTCTTGCAGACTGGACCAGCTCTGCCTCATGTATTACACAGCCAGCCTCTTCCAGCCACTGTATCCTCACAGCAAAGGCGATTTTAATCCTTGCTTCTTTGCTGTTCGAAGACAATTCTTGAGCTCATCCACACTATCAAAGCACATTGTGGTGTTTAAAGAGAAATGCGCCTGGCTTTATGGTAATTATGGAAGCAGCCGAGCCATGGGGTCTCTTTTGTTAACTGCAGATGGTGTGGGGTTTGCATGCAATTTTGGCCTATCTTGCTTGAGTTTGCCTGCTGGTATATGGAGATAAGAGGAAGTAGCAAGACCTCCGAGTTAAAGTTAATTTGAAAGAATAAACTGCCTAGATAGCTTTACTTACTGGTTGGAGAGGAAGGAATTCTTATTTAAGGAAGTGAAAAGTAATCCAAATAGTTGAAATAAAAATCTCAAATACAGAATTTTTACAGACACTGAGAACTTTGTAGTAAAAGATACAGAAAAATGATATTAATTGAGCTCTCTCTCCTGCGTGTTTGGTGTTGAGATGTTTTTTCTGTTTTTATTATTTAAAAAATAGTTTTATTTATTTATTTGAGAGATAGACACAGACAGAGAATGGGCATGCCAGGGCCTCCAGCCACTGGAAACAAACTCCAGATGCATGTGTCACTTTGTGCATCTGGCTTACGTGGGTCCTGGGGTTCTTTAGCTTTGTAGGCAAGCACCTTTAACGGCCAAGCCATCTCCCCAGCCTCGTGTTTTTTGTTTTTTTTTTTTCATGACAGAACTGTAGCCATTAAAAAATCATTAAAAAGGGCTGGAGGGATGGCTTAGCAGTTAAGGCATTTGCCTACAAAGCCCAAGGACCCAGGTTCGATTCCCCAGGACCCACCTTAGCCACATGCACAAGGGGACACACATGTCTGGAGTTCATCTGCAGTGGCTGGAAGCCCTAGTGCGCCCATTCTCTCCCTCCCCCTCTCTCTGTCAAATAAATTAATAAAAATAAATAAATATTTTTAAAAGTCATTAAAAATACGGTGAACCAGTAAAATGTCTTTTCCTTTGCTGGTATCATTATAGTTGCCGTATTTTCAAAGTTCTTACGAGGGAGAGCCGGCATTACCTCTTGCTTTGCTGTGAGCCTTATGCATCCCTTGAGTGGATATTTAGATCCCTTTGAATGAGGAGCGCAGGCTCTGTTACTTCACCCCAGCATGGGTGAGTTTGGAGACAGAGTTGTGCTCACTGTTTTTTAAAATATTTTATTTGTTTATTTATGAGAGAGTGACAGACAGGAAGAGGCAGATAGAGAGAATGTGAATGCGCATGCCAGGGCTTCCAGCTGCTGCAAACATACTCCAGGCACATTTGCCCCCTTGTGCATCGGGCTTAACATGGGATCTGAGGAATCAAACCCAGGTGGTCCTCTGGCTTTGCAGGTAAGCGCCTTAACTGCTCAGCTATCTGCCAGGCCCTGTGTCCACTGTGAATTGCTACAACAGGAAGACAAAATTACCAAATTAGAGGGAACGTTCAGCTACTTGCGAACCGTGTGAATCTCCTGTGACATAATTTCATACGAGATAAAGTTGGTTGCAGTGCAATGTGATATTCAAAATCACTCTCACTAAAGCAGTGTAGATAATAATACAAATAAAAATATTTTTAGAAAAATATTTTATTTTTATTTAATTTTTTTTTTTTTTGGTTTTTCAAGGTAGAGTCTCACTCTAGTTTATTTTTATTTATTTATTTGAGAGATACAGAGATAGGCAGGTTGAGTGAGAGAGAGAATGGCCTTGACAAGGCCTCCAACCACTGCAAACAACTTCAGACGCATGTGCTTCCTTGTGCATTTGGCTTAAGTGGGTCCTGGGGAATAGAACCAGGATCCTTTGGCTTTCCAGGCAAGCGCCTTAACCGCTAAGCCATCTCTCCAGCCCCTAATTATTATTATTATTTTTTTTTTACAGTGACTAAACTGCTTGATTTCTGGATCTTTGATAATGTGTTTTGACCTATTTGGTCCTTTGTGACGTCACATTAGACATTACACAAAATGATAAAAAGTACCTCTTTATAAAATCTTGGCTGTCAATGTACTTTTAGAAGAAATAACAACCAGAGTAACTATACACATTACAGTTTCATTGCCACAATTACAGGGACATATCCTCTCAGGTACAAACAATATTTTGGCTTATGATGTGAAATTTTTGTAATGTCAGTGTTAGCTAGAATCATCAAAATCCACGAAGAGTTAGCTTCTTTTCATGAACTATTAAAATGTTTGTCATTTTCTGCCTTGAAATTTGAATTCTTTTTAAGGAAGGAAGGGTTACCTTGAGTTCAGAATCTGAGTCTTTGCAAATCTCACATTTTAATGAACTTAAATGAAGCTAAGAGAAGGTGTCTTTTGGAGGGGAGCACATGTTTATTGTTGCTAGATTTATGGAATAGAGTTGGATGACCTCAAATTTAGCATTTGAAGTATTATTCTATCAATAGAATGACTTATTCCTAAGGCAACATTATTCCCAGCATCCCCAAAGTCTTTTCTTCATTTCTTCTTCCCTAAGGAAAGCGGCCCTGTGACTCCTCAATGAATTCACCTTGTGTCTGGAAATGGGGCAAATTGGAAGTTACCTATCATTGTCATTAGGGATGAAGACACTTGTCTTCCTGAGGTGGGGTGATCCCACTGCCCTTGGCACTACATTGCTCAGGCCACCTCACTGTATGTAAACTTGCAATGATTTTCATCCCAGGAGGTATTAGATCATGATCATCATGCTTCTGCTATAAATTGGGGTTTCCTAACTCTTGGGATGTTGATTTTTCTGTGACATTTGGGATTTTTTTTTTAACTACAAATACAAATTATCACGTGTCAACACTTCTGGGTGATCTAAGTGTAATGATCCAGTTTGATTCCTCCCCAGTACCCACATAAAGCCAGATGTACAAAGCGGTTGCGTACAGAGTTCATTTGCAGTGGTTAGAGGCTCTGGTGCACCCATTCTCTCTCTCTCTCTTTCTCCCCTTCCTAATAATAAATAAATAAAAGCAGCTTGGTGAAAAACTCACAATCTATCTCTGTCATTATTTTATTTTATTTTTGGTCTTTTTTCATGGCAGTTTCCAATTTTTATTGGCTTGTATCTTTCATGTCTCTGTTGCTTATGGGCCTTGGGCATTTCATATTGAAGTAGGCCTTTCTGACAGAAAGAAATCTCAAAGCGTATAGATTTTACTATTTCAGCCTGGAAACTTTTGAAGTAAATTGAATGTTCCTAACCACAATCTCATTTGCACTGATATTTTATGATATCAATGATTGAAATGATATTTGAGGAAAGTAAAGCAATTTATAAACCATCCTCACCTCCTGTTCATTCATCATCAAGCAGGAGTGATCAACAGTGGTTTGTAGCCACATCTTTAAAGGAGACCTATTCTGTCTGATTTCACATGTATATCACATATATATCATATCCTTATGTATGTGTGTGAGAGAGAGAGATCAGACAGAATAGTTCCTCTACCATATCCCAGAAAACAGATGTAATGGGGCCATCCCACTGCATTTGTTTCTCCAAGCCAATCCTGAGCTACATCAGAATTTACTGCGTGGCTACAGAAGGGAGGTCACCTCCTCCAGCAGCTTTCACCATCTTTAGGTACCAAGAAGCATCGCTTCATCTTTCCATGGAGCGTGGCAGGGCTGGCCAGATGCAGCCTTCCCCTTTGCCCATCTGTCCCCCACTCATACCACAAGATAACCCAGCAGCTTGGGCATGTCATCTGTGGCTAGGAGCAGAGGGAAGCAAGCAGGGATCAGAGCCTGACCTTATTAGCACAGCGTGGTCCTCAGGCCAGGCATAAACCAGCCAGAGAGGTACCCAGCTGGAGAAGTACCATCTTCCTGCAAAAGAAGCAGCAGTAGATACCAGTGCCTCTGTTCTAGGACTCCGCCATCAAGCCATGCAGACAGCAGAGGCTGTTTACATGGTTTAAAAAAAAAAATGCATTCATCTGGCACTGAAGCCCTAAATGAACAGTTTTGTTTTTTTTTTTGCATTGATAATGTGAATTTGAATTACAGTCAGAATGTAAACGGTCTTCCTAGCTTCTTATGCTATTAGTCATGTTGACAGTGAAATTTAAGTGTGGGAAAAACATTTTTATGGGCTGCTTGATTGTCAAATGATTTAAGTTTATCTGGTCTATTTGTAATGCTGTAATTTCCATAACTCTTTACTATGAAAAAAATATATAGAACCTTAAATTTTGCTTTAGACATGGGTTTTATTTCCATATCAATAATAATTTGTGAGCCCTAGACTATCTTTCTTCTGTTTAAAATACTCTCTCTTTCTACCTCCCCCTTCTCATTTTGCACATGTGTGCGTGTGTATGCGTGTGTGTGTGTGTGTGTGTGTTGATATGGTTAGGCCACCGTGTGTGTATAAAGGCCAGGAGACAGCAGTGAGTATTGGCTTTTCCTTCCTTCTTCTTTTTTTTTTTTTTTTGTTTGTTTATTTATTTGAGAGTGACAGACACAGAGAGAAAGACAGATAGAGGGAGAGAGAGAGAATGGGCACGCCAGGGCTTCCAGCCTCTGCAAACAAACTCCAGACGCGTGCGCCCCCTTGTGCATCTGGCTAACGTGGGACCTGGGGAACCGAGCCTCGAACCGGGGTCCTTAGGCTTCACAGGCAAGCACTTAACCACTAAGCCATCTCTCCAGCCCTTTTCCTTCCTTCTTGTTTGAGGCAGAGTCTATTGTTCACCATTGCGCATCCAGACTGGCTGATCTGTAACCTTCCAGGGACACTCTATCTTCACCTTCCATGTAGCCACAGAAGCTAGAATTGTAGATACACTGTGTTGATAAGGTCAGGCTCTCATCCCTGCATTCACCACCTCTAAAAGGTTTTGGGGATCATACTCAAGTTATGCTTGCCCGTCTAGTGTTTTCACCCACTGAGCCTTATCATCAGCTCCAGCGTTTCTTCTTAAATTTAAAATATTAATATATGGCTGCTTTATAAGCTATAAATCATCCTGTTTCTGTTGATCGATCTGAACAGGGCAGTCTTTGTTCGTTTGTGATGGCGTGTGGGAATTTGCTTTTGCTGACACAGCACAGAATTTGATTCTCAGTCTATAGAATAAATCCTGTAAATGTTATTCTAGGTTCAGATTGTGTCGAGTTGTAGCGTATTTGGCCCTGGGTTTAGTTTTTGCTTTCTTTTGGTTTTATCTTTTTCAAAAACAGCAGCCACCATGATGTTGTGAAAGAGACCCTAAGTGTCACTGGTCCCTCCCCTCTTTGGCTTTCCCACCTCCCTGATGGGGTGCCCCCCTCGCAGCCATAGAGGAAAGCCCACACCCCACAGCCCATCCTCGAACCAGACTGACGACCATTCGAAGCTCTCACTCTTGTAGCTGATGATCAGGTTCGGCCGTGCCGGGAATGAAAATGCAATTCTGCTTCCAGAAATACCTTCAGATCCTCAGAACTGGCTGAAAGTCACTCCTCATTGGCCGAGGCTTGGTTGAGGCCTCCCCTTGAAACATTCCAAGGTTGTTTTCTTTCAAACCTTTCTTTCATTTGCTTCATAGCTGGCTTCACACAAACTTCTGATTTCATTTCCTCCAATGGAAACAAACACCAGTGTCAGCTCTAAGTTGGGGTCTAGTCAGAATTGAAAAGGAAAGGGCAAATGATTTAAACAGCATTCGAGGCCAACTCTAGCTGGCTTTGACACAGCCCAAGAAAACAAGAGACAAAAGTTGGGGTTTGTCATCTGGTTAACTGCGTGATCTTGATGTCTCGTTTGTCTTTAGCCCTGATCTTAGAAGGCCGTGAGTGGCTTTCTTTCTTGTGAAGTTTCATACATCATCTCATGTGGAAGTGTGAGGTCACAAATGCCATATGTGGGCATGCCCCAGGCTATCCGAATGTTGCCCATGGGTTCATATTTTCTCAAAACTTACCAACTCATAAAGTGGACTAAGCAATTTAAAACTGCCTTTGCTGTTTAGGATTCCCCTCACCCAACTGGGATTCGATACGATCTTCATACATTTTTACGATCACTTAAAATGAAAAAAAAATTATGACAAGGTATCAGATCAATGATTGGACTCACATACAAAAGATAAATGTATGTCATTAATAACAGTACTATTTTGGGTCATGCCAAAAATTCTTCTTATAGCTTCCCTGACTTTCCAGTGTTCCTCCCAGAGGACCTTTTTTTTTTTTTTTTTTAATTTTTGTTTATTTGGAGGCGGGGCATTTTCATTCACGGCACGGCCGAACCTGATCATCAGCTACAAGAGTGAGAGCTTTGAATGGTCGTCAGTCTGGTTTGAGGATGGACGAGGGCCTCCAGCCACTGCAAATGAACTCTAGATGCATGCGGCCCCTTGTGCATCTGACCTACGTGGGTCCTGGAGAGTCAAACCAGGATCCTCTGGCTTTCCAGGCAAGCGCCTTAACCACTAAGCTATCTCTCCAGCGCCCAGAGGACCATTTAGTCTTCCTGCTCACACTGGCCTCCCGGTGTGCTACAGGTAAGTGCACCCCTAACTAGAGCACATGGTAAGATGTTACAGTGGCTTCTAGTTCTCTAGCATCTGATTTTTTTCTTTTTTGGACCACATAGTATTTTATTTAGGTTCCAAATAGGTCAAGTGTATGTATGGAGGTAATGGGAGAGAACTAAAATTCCTCCGGAGTGCTTTAGAATGTTTGAGTCCACAGGCCTCATCACGTCTTGGTCTTCTTTTTTTTTTTTATTAGTTATGCACACAGTGTGTAAACAGCCATGTTGGTACCATCGTTAGCTTCCTCCCTGTCCTCCCCCCACCCTGCAGGGCCCCTCCTCGTTGGGGATTGTGGGTCATGCATTGTGAGATTAGCCATCAGTTATGGGGCAGAGGCAATGTCTCTGTGCATAATGTCCTGACGTGTGGCTCTAACCATCTTTCTGCCCCTCTTCCGCGAATTTCTGTGAGCCATGTCGGGTTAGTTTTAGGTCTGCTTCAGTGATGAGGTCTTGGGAGCCTCTGTGTCTCTGGATCTCTGGTTTGGTAGGAGTTGAGAGTTCTCTGTGTCTATCTCCTTCACCCTTGTGCTGGTACCAGGTTCACCAAGAAAGCAGCACTCTTGTTCATTTCCCCAAGTCCTCTGTGGTTTCAGCTGGGGCCCTGGTGAGGTGTGATGGGCTGAATCTCTCCTCAGGTTCTGCGTCCATCTGAAAAAGTGAAGCAGATTCTCCAATGGAGAGTGAAGTCAGCACCAGATAAATGGGATAGCCATTATTATTTTAGAGAGAATTTAATAGGTGTAGGCCCTCTTATAGCCCAAGATCGGTGGGAGCTTAGTGTCTGATTTTTTAAAGTTTTTATTTCCTATTGCCTCTGTCTATACTTTAGAGACTTCATTTATAAGACATTAGCTTTTTTAATGTATTATTTTTATTTATTAATATATGAGAAACACAGTGAGAGAATGAGAGAGAATGGGCTCCCCAGTGCCTCTAGCCAATGCCAACAAACTCCAGATGCATGCACCACCATGTGCATGTGACTTACGTGGGTTCTGGGGAATTGAACTTGGGTCCTTAGGGTTTGCAGGGAAGCACTTTAACCACTAAGCTTATCTATCTAGCCCATAAGCTTATTATTATTATTATTATTTTGGTTTTTCTAGGTAGGGTCTCACTCTAGTTCAAGCTGACCTGGAATTCACTCTGTAGTCTCAGGGTGGCCTCGAACTCACAGCGATTCTCCTACCTCTGCCTCCCGAGTGCTGGGATTAAAGGCGTGCGCCTCCACGCCTGGCTCCATAAGCTTATTTTTAAATGTTCTTACCAACTGAAGTAGTTTGAGCCAGGGGAAACACTGCTTTAATCTCGAAATATCCATGTAATCCATTAAGTGTTTTGCTTCATTAAAGATCAAGGCAATTATAAAAACTTAAGAATGGGCAAAAATCCATAGAGAAATCAATGAACATCGCCAAATGATAGACATGATTGGAATTTAATTGCGTATTTCAGACTTGAGTGTTTTTCCTTTTCTATGGAAGGGCAGGTAGAGAAAATGAAGACGTGTGGGCACTGGCAGATCCTGAAAGACAACCATCCTTCTCTTCTTTCCCTTCTGGTGGGAGATGAGCAAGGGGTCTTGTCCTAGCAGCAAATGCTTTTCGTGTTCCTGCACTTCCTGTCAGGATACTGCAGGCAGGCTGCCTTCCGTTCTTTGCTCTCATGAAAATGACCGATGATAACATGCATTCAGCCCTGTTTGTAAAATACTGTGCCCAGTGGCCTATGCCAAACCCCAAGATACAAAATAAACAGTGGGCATGTGTTGCAGTCCGGTTCACATTGCTGGTAGAAATCACCCAACCAAGAGCAGCTTCTGGGAAAAAGAGATTTATTTTGGCTTACAGGCTCGAGGGGAAGCTCCACGATGGCAGGGGAAAACGATGGCATGAGCAGAAGGTGGACATCACCCCCTGGCCAACATAAGATGGACTACAGCAACAGGAGGGTGTGTCAAACATTGGCATGGGGAAACTGGCTATAAAGCCCATAAGCCTGCCCCCAACAATACACTCCCTCCAGGAGGCCTTAATTCCCAAATATTCATCAGCTGGGAACCTAGCATTCAGAACACCTAAGTTTATGGGGGACACTTGAATCAATCCACCACAGCATGGCTCTCTGACAGCCGATGCAGTGGGCATGACCCTGTGACGGCTGATGCAGTGGGCATGGCGTTATCCTGATGGATGCAGTGGACATGACCCTGTGACGGCTGATGCAGTGGGCATGGCGTTATCCTGATGGATGCAGTGGACATGACCCTGTGATGGCTGATGCAGTGGACATGGCGTTATCCTGATGGATGCAGTGGACATGACCCTGTGACGGCTGATGCAGTGGGCATGGCACTGTGATGGTGGATATGGTACTGTAAAGGCAGACACATGCCATCAGATGAATCCAAAACCATACGATGTCCGCCACAAAGGGTGAATCTAATATAAACTATGGCCTTTGGGTGATGTGCTGGGTCCGTGTGGTCTCACTGCTTGTAACAAAGCCACTACCGGGACGAAGGAAGTTTACAGTGGGGCAAGCTGGGCACGTGTGGCGGTAGGCGGTGATCTCTGCGCCTTTTGCTCACTTGTACTCTGGAACTCAAACCGTTCTGAAAAGTAAAGTCCAGAGCCATGTGTGTTAACTCCTGCCTTTAATCCCAGCACTTGGTAAGCTGACGTAGGAGGACTGCTGAGAGTTCAAGGCCAGCCTCTGCTACAGAGTTAGTTCCAGGTCAACCTGGGCTAAAGTGAGGCTCTGCCTCGAACGACAACAATATCAACAATAACAAATGCTGAAAACGCTGGCTGATTGAGCTTAGCTTTGAAAACCATTGTCATATCCATCTTAGTACACCTAACCTGCCCATACCACAAATCTGGCTACATTCTCAGATTGCTAGTGCCTTAAGAACAGAGGCCTCATCCAGCCTTTCATCCTTTCTGTTACTCTTTTCCCCCATTCTTTTTTATGTGAGAGAACGAGTGTGTGAAAGAGAGAGAGGGAGAATTGGTATGCCATGGCCTCCAGCCACTGCAGTTGAACTCTAGATGCATGCACCCCCTTCTGCTCATGTGTGACCTTTTACGCTTGTATCACTGTACATCTGCCTTACGTGGCACCCGAACAGTCAAACATGAGTCCTTAGGCTTCATAGGCAAGCGCCTTAACCACTAAGCCATCTCTCCAGCACCCTTTCCCCTGTTCTTGCTCTTTTCCTATAAGGGGTAGGATCACTGTTGGAAGATGAGTGATGTCTTCCTAGCTGAACAGACATAAAATTATAATTCTTGTGGCCTTTTCCGAGTCACTTACCTATCCTGAAGCCCATCACAGCTGTGTGACACTTAAGAATACTGGTGTCTCTGTGTAGCATCTTCAGGGGTCCCTTTGGAGTTTTCCCAGGATATAGCACCAAAGCAATGAAATTTAGCCTCCTTTGAGCTCCCTTTAGTATTCCTGTGCCTCATCCAGCAGACAGAGCTCTTGGAGGTTAATGGGAACCTGTCAAATACAGCTTCCTGCTATCAACAAGATGTTAACACCATGTCAACCTGTATGAATTCAAGGTTCTCCTCTTCCTCAGTTCTGTTCCCCTTCTCCAGGTGGCATACACTCCTGTCAAATGCCAGTCAACAATCCCCTTGCAGGTACCTGCCAGCCAAGGGTCTGACTTGTGGGAACGAACACTCCTACCCCCTTGTAAGGAGTCTGCTTGAGTCCTGGTGGCCAAGTTTAAGACAACAGTTAAAGTCTCACTCAGAAATCTGTTATCCCTTTAAAGCTTAATGCATTTGATTATATTGTATCCTGTGAAGAAAAATGATCACCCACCTTGACTAAAAGCACTAAATTGCCTATATTTAAGCATTAGTTGGACATAATCAAAATCCCACTGGGAAGAAGCATGTCAGAAAGCTTAATTAGAAAGAAAACAGAAATGATGTCTTCCTCTATCTTTGTGTCAAACATTCATAGAAAATGAGCCCTTAAATAAAATGACTAAAGATGGCTTTGTATGATTTCAGTCGTCAGTTTTATTAAGGCCATGAAGAGAGCTCATTCGGACATTTCAATCGTGTTTACTGAGAAGCGTCTCTGACTTTCATGAGCAGAAAGACACAGTTGGTAACTGTGTCAGGGTATTACTGACAGCAGAGTCAAGGGCCTCCTATAAAAGAGCTATATATGGCTGGCTCTTCCTGTCTGCCAGGAAAGATGAATTACCATGGCAACACTATCATGAAATAATAGGTCAAGTTTTACCCTGCCTCGGGCTGATTTTCCTTAGAAATTGATGCCATTGTAAAATGAAGGTTTTGGTCTCTCCAAGCTAAACATCATAACAAGAAAATGAGATCAATGAAATACGCCAATAAAAAGAGGGGTTAAAGGACAGCAGTTAGAATACTTAAATTAATCAAATATGTATTTATTTATAGGCTCGTTTATTAGTGTGTTATAAAATGTGGGGCTTGTTTTACATAGGTTTAACAAAGTGTGCGTCAATGAACTCACACTGTCTGCCCTGATCAGGAGACAAACGTGGTTTGTAAAGTTAATTTTAGTGGAGAATTAGCTATGCTAAAGAAAGGAGTTTGTCATCTCCCAACTAAGTAGGCAGCAAGAAAGCATAAAATATTGAAGGTTCTTTCTTTTTGTTTGTTTGTTTGTTTGTTTGCTATTTCCCTGAGACTAGATTTAATGCTGCTACAAGACTATTTGTAGAAAAGGAAAATAAATAAATAAATGTAACTTAGGGAAAGTAACATCTTACTAAAGAAGTGATGTGCCTTCACTACAATCTTGTTCCTTTGTTTGAGGGAGTTTCTCCCCATAAACCACAGCACTAAATGTTTACTTTAAACAGTAGCTCAGTCATTTGGGGCTGACGTTTCCAACACGAAGTAGTATATAGTTTGTCACATCAAACATTGTTGCTTTATTCTCTAATAAGCTATGCATTAGCATCGATAGACAGTGGGTGGGTGTGTAGATACACAAATCCAGCTTTACAAAAAGCAAGATCGATCAGACCACTGTTAAAACCAAACAGTGTATGATAGTGCCTAAGCTTCAGATCATCCCCGGCTTCACAGTGAGACTGCGCTAGACTTGCCCCTTTAATTTTTTTTTATTGATTTCTTTTTCCCTTGCAGAAACCTAATAAAGAACGTGTGAGTAGTTGTGAAATTGATGTTGCTCTCATGCAGCTGATGAAAGCTGCAAATGGAGGCCTGTGACTGTGCTCGGGTCCCACGGCTGTCTGCAGGGGAGGGCCAGGAGATGACTTAAAAACCACAGCACTTACTGCATTATGTTTCTGGAGGCTGCGAATCCCCCACTGGAGAATGGGCAGGGCCGTGTTCTCTAGGTCACCTTCTCTGCCCCTTCGCAGCCTCGGAGATCGCCACGAATCTTGGCGTGTTCTTGTCTTGCAGATGCATCACTCTGCTTCCTGCCCGGGCTGGCAGCCGCCTCCCCTCTCATCTTCTGTGACTTCTAATGACCAAACTAGTCCTATGAGACGAAATCTTCGACACAACGCTTTAGGGGGCAGAATCCAGTCCCTATCAGTAGCTGTGAATCAAAGGGCCTCGTGATCTGAGTAAATTTTAAATGGCCAGGCTGTCTGGCTCTTTAGAAACGTTTTTTGCTTCATAATTTTAACCTTCAGTAAACCTGTTGGGAATAGGGTCTATTCTTTGAGTTGTGTTTGATTTCCTTTATTGTAATTAAGTTACTTAATTGGACCAGTTAACACTAATGCCTTTTGGTTTAGGTGCTTCTTTTATTATTTATTGGATATTTTATTTTTTAGAGAGAGAGAGAGAGAATTGGCACACCAGGGCCTCAGCCACTGAATTGAACTCCAGATGCTTGTGCCACCTAGTGGGCATGTGCAACCTTGCACTTGCCTCACCTTTGTGCGCCTGGCTAATGTGAGAGTGGAACCTGGTCCTTAGGCTCTGCAGGCAAGCACCTTAACTGCTAAACCATCTCTCCAGCTCTGGGTGCTTCTTTTTTATATACCAGGATTTTCTATCCTCTGATATATCTTTCACTATCTAAACAGTCCATAAACGTATTGTGATTGCAGTGACATTATTTTCACTGGGTTTTTATTACCTTCCATTTTCTCTTTAATTTGATACTGAAAAAAAAAAAAGAAGCAAATGAAAATATAACCCATACATGGCAAATGAAAGCTATCTCCTCAATCTTAAAACTGTATATTATCTCTGCATGACTTCCGAAAGGCGGGAGTGAATGCTGCTCTACGTGGAGTTAGAGTTTCAACAGGGCGGAAAACATGAAGGTGAAAAGAAAGACAGAAATGCCAAAATTCAAATTTAAAAAGTTCTTAGTTACTATTTCTTAAAGGTTTGTATTTATTTATTTATGTATTTATTTGAGACGGAGAGAGGGAGAGAGAGTGGATAGGCATGCCAGGGCCTCTAACTACTGCAAACCAACTCCAGATGCATGCACCACCATGCGCATCTGGCTTACATGGGACCTGGAGAATCGAACCTGGGTCCTTCAAATTCTCAGGCAAGTACCTTATCCACTAAACCATCTCTCTAGCCCCTTGGTTACTATTTATCAAGCTGCTGATGTTTTTCATTTTCCAGTACTTTTCTTGACAGATAGTCAGGTATTTGCTAATCAAACTTACTGTACAAGGCAAAAAAAGAAGTCTGAAAACATGTTATGGATTTCAAAATATTTGAGCTAACTAATATGGTTTTTTTTTTTTTAAGAGGAACAATAATTCTGTTACTCACAGAAGAAAATTTTCCATCTTGTAGTCACATTTCTATCTCTTGCTTATTTCTGGGAGGAATTTCCTGTTGTGTTTTTCAGTCATTAGAAGATTCCATTTATAGAAGGTCTTCAAATATTTCCAGCTATTATAGTCAACCAGAGGGGAGAGCCATGCCAGTGTATGGAGCAGTTTCTGGGCACAGTGAGGAGAGGCACCATTTTTTTTTTTTTTTTTTTTTTTTTACTGTTGTTTGGTCAGTCATCTTCTGAGACGATTCCCAGTCAATTACATTCGTGGCACTTGACTTTATAAAATGCTCCTTTCTTTCAAATATCACCTTCTATCATCATTAGTAAATGTCAAATATAATGAAGTGTTTTTCTGAGTTATTTTCTTCCTGATATAAAGGAAGAGAATGGTAATGAGTTTGCAATGCTGAAATTGTTTTCACTATCCAGAACCAATAAAGAGTGAATTGGATGTGGCTTTATTAGACTAGATTTATCCTTTATGCTCTCCTTGTACTGAGTACTAAATTTCCTCTTTGTGTTTCTTTTTTATAGTTCTCTTGGCTGCTACAATTTCTTATTCTACCAGAGAGCGTTTAGGGTTCCAAATGCTTCCAACTGCATTATTATTATTATTATTATTGGTTCAGATCAGAGTAATGTTGGAGACCTGGCCCCTTGCTGTGACTTAAATCCTATCTGAACGGTTCAATTTGTTTTTCTTGAAAGCTACTCTCTTGTCCTTCTCTGGCCTTCAATTTTGATATATAATGTCTGCCCAAATCCAACCCTGTGGTTTCTAGCAGCTTCCTGTAACATTTCAATCACAATCTAATGGGACCATGGTTTCTGCTCTCTTATACATTAAAAATACCCACAGTGTAAAGCTGAAATGTTTTACTATACCATAACAAGTTTCTTTGACTGTCACAAAATTAATATCTTATGTAAAGGGGACGCTGTCACGGAGAAAGGTTAGGAGGATAGGGACACAGCCACATTTTGCCAACACGAGACTTGGTGTCTCTGCAGAAGACATCCTTGACAGGACCAGTCTAGGTCACTTCTTAGCAGCATCTACCGTGTATGCATTGTTTCCTTTTTTTTTTTTTTTCTTGGCATCAGTAGCAGTTTATTAATTCCCTAAATTAAAAGTATTAACTCCACAATATGTGATGTGAATTAAATTTTGCAAGCTTCAGAAAAATTACTAAAACAGTATTTCATCTCAGGTGGGCAAACCCCAAATCCAGGCCTACAAATTAAGACAAATGACGATAAATTTGTTCCAATAGACCACAACCACAGCTATAAAACCCCAAACATAAGCTGGGCATGGTGGTGCACGCCTTTAACCCCAGCACTAGGGAGATAGAGGCAGGAGGATCGTCGTGAGTTCAAGGCCACCCAGAGACTACGTAGTGAATTCCAGGTCAGCCTGGGCTAGAGTGAGACCCTACCTCAGGGGAAAAAAAAAAAAAACTCAAACATAAAGTAAAACCTACGAGATAAATAAGAAACTGCTGGTCAGAATTGGTAACAGTTGCTTGTGAAATCTATACTTTTAGGCCCTCCTGTTTCCAAAGTCACGGCAGGATGGTAGGAGGAAGGTAAATGTTCCTTGCTGTTACCTAATTTACTCTATGGGGTCATCTGCACATTTTTTTTTTGTTGTTGTTTTTTCAAGGTAGGGTCTTGCTCTAGCCCAGGCTGACCTGGAATTCACTACGTAGTCTCAGGGTGGCCTCGAACTCACGGCGATCCTCCTAGCTTGCCTCCCGAGTGCTGGGATTAAAGGCATGCGCCACCACGCCCAGCTGCAAGGCATTTTTTTATATCCAATTTTTGGTATGAACTTATGACTTCTTGATTGTCCTCAAAGCACTGACATTAACAAACTAATGGATACATTTTCATCCTAAGAAGAAAAGAGTGTGTGTGTGTTGGTAGAGGACTCAGGCACTAAACGGAAGGAAAATGTAATGTCTTCATGATGTATTATAGTGGATTCTTTTCTTTAAATTCTTTTTTGTTTATTTGTATTTATTTATTTGAGAGTGACAGGGGGGAGCAGATATAGAGAGACAGGAAATGGGTGCACCAGGGCCTCCAGCCACTGCAAGCAAACTCAAGATACATGCACCACCTTGTGCATCTGGCTTACATGGGTCCTGGGGAATCGAGCCTCAACCTGGGGTCCTTAGGTTTCACAGGCAAGCACTTAACTGCTAAGCCATTTCTCCAGCCCCTATAGTGGATTCTTGAAATATAGCAATAACACAACTCTTGAAGCATATGATATAAGGCAATTTTGAACTGGGAGTCTTTCCAGACAGTTTCCTTGAAGGCCTTTCCCCACTCTCCTTCGCTGTTGAGATTAAGGAAAATTGTTTTCGGAAGCAACCTTTACACCAGTGTATATGTGGCATTTTCTCAGTCAAGATAGGGACATCTTCCTTGTTTCATCCCTTTTCTTCTCTTACCTCTTATTTAGCCTTGCCTGAATGTAACTTGGTCACATCAAAAATATCAAATCAACTGTTTTCCTTTTTTTGAGAAATTAGAGAAAAGGCATCAGACACAGAGTTCTCAACCCATGTCAATGCTCCTCAGTCAGCACCCAACACTGGGAAGACATTTTTCCAAGGGCTGCGGGGGGGGGGGGGGAGGGGTGTTGCCATTTAAATGTACTTAAACATGGGGGAATTGGGTAAGTTATACATATCCACAGTATGTTTGAGAAACTATGAAGTCAAGCCAAAGGTGGAGACGTTTAACATCGATTGCTTAGTCATAAGGGTTCTGCTCCCCAGAGAGCCAAAAGCTAATGGAATCTCTGGATGAACCTTGTTGTTTTTAGCACGGTCTTCAGATACTTGGATCTGACATTCCCTGTGTGTTCTTGTCTTTCAGTCAGCCACAAGCTTCACTAAATTAAACCCAGTCAGAATATGCGCAGAGGTTCAAATATTGACTTCTTTCTGCCTAAACTCTGTGCTTGTTGCAATGATATCCCTAGAATCTGCATTGCATAATTCCCATAAAATAGTAAATAAAACATTCAAATAATTGCCAAATAACCTTTATTATGTCAAAATGTAATTAACAAGCTTTTTATTTCTGTTATGATGGTTTGGGATTCAACTGCTTTGACTAATTTGCCAGTCATGACTCCATTTTTAAAGAAAATTTACAATTGAAATGCATAACATTTTTCTTAAAGAGTTCTAACGCGATTTTGCCCATCCAAGAAATTAACCCTTGCTCTCTGGTATGAGGCAAACATATTTTGCATTATGCCTTCCTCTTCTTTGCTACTAGAAGTGTGTTCAGAACAAAGCAGTTTTATTCTTTTTTTTTTTCTTAATTTTTATTAACATTTTCCATGATTATAAAAAGTATCCCATGGTAATACCCTCCCTCCCCTCCCCACCTTCCCCTTTGAAATTCCATTCTCCATCATATCCCCTCCCCATCTCAATCAGTCTCTCTTTTATTTTGATGTCATGATCTTTTCCTCCTCTTATGATGGTCTTGTGTAGGTAGTGTCAGGCACTGTGAGGTCATGGATATCCAGGCCATTTTGTGTCTGGAGAAGCACGTTGTAAGGAGTCCAACCCTTCCTTGGGCTCTTACATTCTTTCCGCCACCTCTTCCACATTCAGGTCTACTCTTTTGAGGAATATAATCTTTTTCACCCTACTTCTGAAACCTTATTTTCCCTCAGACTGCTGAATAAACATCTTCAAATCAGGGCATCTTCTCCCTGATCCAAGAATAGGATAGATCCTTGTTGGTTTTATGAACATACATCTTCAAATCAGGGCATCTTCTCCCTGATCCAAGAATAGGATAGATCCTTGTTGGTTTTATGAACATATACCTGTGACTAAGTGTCAAGTCTGTTTCCTACCCCATGGGTTCTGACATGTCCGATGATAACCCTCTTTCTTTGACCATCCGTCTCTCTAAAACCACAGAAGCCCGAGGGGAATGGCACACCAGTGTGGCAGTCTTGAGTTTCTCACTGTTGCCATGCTGAGTGTGAGGCTAGAAATGGGAAGATGCCTGTGTGTGAAAACCACGTAGCTGACCTGTGCCAAGCCCAGTAGCCTGTTGTTGTGAGCTGTAGATTCCATTGTGAGGGAAAGAGAAGGGTTCTTGGGTCATCCAACACGGCAGCTTTCCCTTTAAGGGCTGCTGAGTCTTCGAGGGAGCTGGAAGGCCCTGTGCATGTGAAGCAGGCCCCTTGGGCAAATGGAGGAAGAGGCTGTGCATGGGCATTGTGATAAAGATCACCAAACACCTTAACGCTACAAGACAAAGACGCTAGACCCAAACCGCCAAGCAGAGTGGAAAGGAAGCCAAGGAGGGCTTGGAATATAGATGGTGCCCACCGTAGGTCCTGAAGGGATCAAGGAAGAGTTAGCCCTGAGTGACGTGCAGGACAATCTTTTCAGCTACAAGTACGAACGACGTCGCCATGCTATGTCACCTTGTCATCCATTCCCAGATTCCACTGTCATCCGCCAGCTCGTGCAGAGGGGGAACCCCTGTATTTTGTGAGCCATTACATATTCTCCAGTCCTGGGTTAGCCTGCCTCTCCACATTGCAGGGACAACAGCCAACTCTTGCCATTTTTTTCCTGGCTGTGTGAGAAACTTGGAGCATGAAATATTTCATGGAACCCTAACTTGCTAAGCTTTACATAAATAAGGTTCTGTGATAGATGTGGTTTATGGACTTACCCATAAGCCATAGCCATCTAGTACCTCCAACTCAGATCTGTTTGTGTAGGTCAGATATTTAAGAAGATATTTTCATTCTCATTGATAGTTGACCAAGCTGAGGTTCAACCATAAGGTCTTTGACATAAGCTCCATGACTTCCCGTTTCCCCCACACCACTTTGTATTCATGGATAGCAAATGCATTATGATAGAACTAATGTATTCCTCCAGTTGCTAACTGTACAAAAACTCCAAGTTTCAGATAGGTCTAAATTTTCCTTTTATTTTCTATATCTTATGGTGCTTTACAGGAAAGAGCATAGGAAGAAGGTACTTTGAGGTTTATCTTGAAAAGCCAGTGGGAGTGTGGCTGGTTAGATGGCTCAGCTGTGAAGGCCTTTGCCTGCAAAGCCTAACAACCCTGGTTGGATTCCCCAGTACCCACGTCAAGTCAGATGCACAGAGTGGGGAATGTGTCTGGAGTTCATTTGCAGTGACTAGAGATGCTGGTGCACCCATTTTCTCCCTCCCTCCCTCCCTCCCTCCCTCCCTCCCTCCCTCCCTCCCTCCCTCTCTCTCTCTCCCGCTCTCGCTCTTGCTCTCTTTGTCTCTCTATTTGCAGATAAATAAATTGAATATTAAAGGGCCAGGTGTGGTGGCGCACGCTTTTAATCTCAGCACTCTGGAGGCAGAGGTAGGAGGATCACCATGAGTTCAAGGCCACCCTGAGAATACAGAGTGAATTCCAGGTCAGCCTGGGCTAGTGTGAGACCCTACCTCAAAAAGAAAAATTCATTAATTAATTAATTAATTAAAGGGAATTTTTTAGAACACTGCAGCCCTACCTAATGAAAAATCACTTTTCAAATTACACTGCCTTATTTACAAGAGGTTGTCATTGTTTTTTTTTTTTTAGGACACAGCAGGCCAGGAAAGATACAGAACAATCACCACAGCCTATTACCGTGGGGCCATGGGCTTCATCCTAATGTACGACATCACAAATGAAGAGTCCTTCAACACTGTACAAGATTGGTAAGTTAGAGCAGACACCGCCGTCACTAACGACCACAGCTCTCCTCCGCTCCCTCCTGCCGAAGCAGTGACCGCACGGCAACGTCACATGCACGTTTCTCCTATGGCCCATCCCCGCCCAGGCTTCGTAAGCCAGAGAAATGGTGGTTACGCTCAGAACCATCCTCAGAACTGTGAGAAACCATCTCATTCACTTCAGCCCTTTTTAACTGATGACTCTTCCTAGTATTGAGATGAATGTACTGCTTCTGATTTTTTTTCTCAATTTTTATTAACATTTTCCATGATTATAAAAAAATATCCCATGGTAATACCCTCCCACCCCCCACTTTCCCCTTTGAAATTCCATTCTCCATCATTTCCCCTCCCCATCTCTATCAGTCTCTCTTTTATTTTGATGTCATCATCTTTTCCTCCTATTATGATGGTCTTGTGTAGGTAGTGTCAGGCTCTATGAGGTCATGGATATCCAGGCCATTTTATATCTGGAGAGAGCACATTGTAAGGAGTCCTACCCTTCCTTTGGCTCTTACATTCTTTCCACCACCTCTTCCGCATTAGACCCTGAGCCTTGAAAGGTGTGATCAAGATGTTACTTAGTACTCAGGACACTTCTTTCCAGCACTATGATACCTTCTGAGTCGTCCCAACGTCAACACCATCTGAAAATAAAAGGTTCTCTACCCAAAGTGAGAGTAGCATTAATATAAGGGTATGAATATTAAGAGAAGTGCTTACTGGGCAGTTTGATAAGCATAGTATATACATTTATCCAGACATATATCAGCAGATGTTACACCCTTAGGGCTCATGACTACCCCTGTTTTAAGTTTTCAGTATCAGGGATGTATCTGGCCATTTAAAGGCATTGTTTGCTTAGCTTCTCTTGACTTGCCAAGTAAGGTATCGAAACTGAAAAGTTTAACAGGACCTGGGGTTGAAAGAATGACCAACCCTGAATACTTTCTGACTCGTAGCTATATCAGACCCTGTGAAAATACTTCTGCCCGCGATGGGTTCAGTGGTGGCTCTCTGCCGTGCCATGGCCTCCTGCATCCTGTTACACAGGCAGCTCGGAATGAGACGGAGTAGCGGATTACGGTAGCCGTGAATTCTCATGGCAGGGCGGAAAAGAGCAGCTTTGCTGTGGAAAGAACCAGAAGGGAGCTGAGGTTTGCTGTGATGTGGGCAGGGAGGTGGGGCTCCCACTGTGGGTGACCTGGGCTGACTGAGGAGATACCACATCTTATCACAGCTCAGCTTAAGTGAGGAGCAATATATTGGTAAAATAAACAGCATTTAGTTTTTTTTTTTCCCCCGTTTTCTGTGATAGGCTTGCCCACTATGATTTTTATATGCTAATCACTAGTCTAGAGAAGGTCAGAGGTTATTAAAGACCTGAACTTGCTATAGGTTCTTTCTGTTGTTAATTTTTTTTCTTTTTGGGTTTTGAGGTAGGGTGTCCCTCTAGCCCAGGCTGAAGTATGTAGCTAAGGGTGGCTTCAAACGTACGCCAGCCCCCACCTCGGCCTCTCAAATGTTGGGATTACAGGTGTGTGCCATCATGCCCAGCTTATTTTTTTTTTAATTTTGTTTGGTTTTGGTTTTTTATTATTTATTTATTTATTTGAGAGCAACAGACAGACAGATAAAGAGGGAGAGAGAGAGAGAAAGAGAGAGAGAGAGAGAGAGAGAGAGAGATTGAATGGGCACACCAGGGCCTCCAGCCACTGCAAACAAACTCCAGATGCGTGCGCCTCCCTGTGCATCTGGCTAACGTGGGTCCTGGGGAATCAAGCCTCAAGCCGGGGTCCTTAGACTTCACAGGTGAGAGCTTAACTGCTAAGTCATCTCTCCAGCCCACTTTAAAAATTTTTTCTAAGACGTATTTTATTCATTTATTTATTTGAGAAACAGAGAGAAAAACTGGGTGTACCAGGGCACCTAGCAGCTACAAACAAACCCCGGATGCATGCGCCACCTTGTGTATCTGGCTTACATGGAGCACAGGACAGGGGAACAAGAGAAGATTTCTGGGCCTGGAGAGATGGCTTAGCAGTTAAGGCGCTTGCCTGTAAAGTTTAAGGAACCAGGTTTGATTCCCCAGTACCCATGTAAGTACCATGTAAGCCACAAGGTGGAGCATGCATCTGGAGTTCATTTGCAGTGGCTAGATGCCCTGGGGCACCCAATCTGTCTATCTCTGTCTCTTAACTGCCCCCTTTCTCTCTCTCTGTTAAATGAAAAGAAAGAATATATTCCACACTTCATTTTTCCATTGAGATTTTAGCTAAGAAATGAATTAATGAATAATTTAATAAATAAACAGGTCCTAAATAGGTTAATTACCAAGATTTACAATCAGTACTGAAACCGCTTCCCTCCCTGGGACTTCAGGTCACTTCTGGGTCACAGTTCAGAATGTGACATCAAGTACATGAACTTAGATAAGCTGTCCAGGTTGTCTCCGAAGGTCTAGAACTGTGACTTACCATTGCGCATATTTTGCAATGCATTTTAATTTGACTTAAACTTGACCTTGTCCATCCGTGACCTCAATACATTCCTGCTCAAAAGTGTCACATGGCCTGAGGCTACTGTCGATCCTCTTATAGAATGACATTGGATTGTGTAGCGTCCTTATCTTACTTATTTACATTCTGAAACTTTATGACACAGTGAAGAACTATAAATATAAACGTTTTGGGGGAAGTAAATGTGGTGAGCAGATTGATTTATTTTTAAGCCACCAGACTGAGCCTAAAAGCTTCCCACCATCTTCCCACCAGTTTCAAGGGATCACGTCAGTGACGTCGAGGGTCCCCCGGCAGACATGCCGACATGCTGGCACTGGAATAAAACCTGACCTTCAGGCGCTCTTGCTCTGTGGGTTTCTCACTTCCTTCACTTTCTAGATGCTCCAGGCAGTCATAAGATAGTCTCATGCTAAACATGAGAGCCCTTCACCGTGGTAACAACTGAGATCTGGTGAGCGGTTGCGAAGCTTTGCTTCAACACGTCTTAATCGCCTTCGGCGTCATTTCACCTTCTAACGAGGCTCGGTCACAGCTCAGAAGGGACAGGGGTAGAATGAGAGCAAGATGTCTGGCTCCGGATTTCCACCACTTCTCCACACAGGACCTTTTTTTCCCTACATGATCATGACACCTGTGTTTCTTACTGCTGGTCTGACTCAGATAGAAAACGTGTTTGTACTTATGTACCTGGCCCAACTTAGACTCAAGTCATTCTCAGAAGAGAGTTGTCTGCTAATCCATGACCCCTCCAAAACAAAACAAAAATGCCCCGGGTCCTCCATTCTCTTTTCCATGTTAATTAACGTCTACAAAACATTTAGAGTTAATTGTCGAAACTTCTCATTGTCTCAGAACTCACCTCAGGGCCAGCCCATCAGGAATAAAACAAATAGTTTCCTTTATTATTCTCTTTAGTCATCATAGTTATATCTACCAAGTCGCTATGAATATTGAATTAGCAAATTATTGCTGTATTATTGTCTCATAAAGTCAGCCTAGTGTTGCATTCCTGCAGTTCCTTGGTGACAACATTTGGTCAAATGATTAGTAGCCATGGTTTAAATCTGTTTCTACTCTGTTTCTGTTTCATGCTCACACATGAACATTGAACTGCTAACCATCAGCAGTGCTATGACTCACGCCTAAAAGAAGTTCGTCAGACACATATTTTTTCCATGAAACACATTACAGCCTTTTAAAAATATATTTATTTTCAATATAATGATTTGAGAAAGGGAAGGAGGCAGAGAGAAAGAGAGAGAGAGAGAGAGAGAGAGAGAATGGGCTCACTAGGGCTTCCAGCCACTGCAAACGAATCCAGATGCATGAGTAACTTTGTGCATCTGGCTTGCGTGGGTACTGGGGAATCGAACCGAGGTCCTTTGACTTTGAAGGCAACCGCTAAGCCATCTCTCCAGCCATAAGTTACAGCCTTTTTATGCACAGAGAACTAAGGCAGCAATTCAGTGCTATGTTAGGGAATACTACTTTAAACAGTGAAGTCAGAAACAGGCAGGCACACACACACACACACACACACACACACACACACACCCCACACATACACACACACACACAAGCGTGAGTGAAGTGGGTATTGTTCTTACAATTGACGTGAGTAGAAGATACTGATTTTTCTTTCTTCATCATGGTATGATAATATTAGAGCTGCTAGTCATCAACGTTGTATAAAAAAACATAGCATTGACATGTATCTGGACTTGTGTTAAGCTAAAGAGACCTAAAATGAATAAGACACAGGCTTACCTAGTTCCCATTACGTCACCTGCATATTCATCCACCTGACTAATATTTACCAAATTTGCTGTATGCACCAGCAACTATTCTAGATCTAGAGAATGTAAGGCTGTATGGGAGGGACAGAGATTCCTGTTCAACTTTGTGTTTTGGTGCTCAAGTAACCCTCGACCATACTTTGGAAGTGGCAGCATTTCTTAAATATTCTTACTGTCACCAGCTTCCTTGCGTTCTTGTCTTGTGACCCTCTAAGAATGAGTGCAGACACAGGAGAAGAGCAAGCTAAGCCAGATTTTATTTTTTAGAAAGTCAAACAGAAACCTCCCGAGTTTGGGCGGGTTCTGGGCAGATAACCCACTCGGTCACTTGGATTAGGGGTCCTCAATACCCCCGTGGATGTAAATGAGGCATCATGTTAGAATGGGTTTGGTTGATTATTTGAGTGTATGTGGAGGTTGATGAAATGGGCAAAGAGTGTGAGTTCCTACCAAAAAGTTCCAGGAAAGAAAAAGAAGGATGAAAAAGTAAAACAAGAAGAACAGAGTCTGGTGGTCAGTGGCACCTTGGGAGTCAGGGCCTTTTTGATTTCAGTTCCTGGACTCTGTTCTCTGGACTTAATCATTAGTAATATACAATTCATTGTGAAGTCTCCATGTCCATAGGCTATGCTGGGACAGGTAGATATCTATTTATTACCTTTGGGCCTGTCACCCTGTCTGGCTACATACAAAATGGATGCTAACTCACTCCTAATTCCCATCAATTCTAATGTGAAAACTAGAAACCAAATGCTAGTAGATGTTTAACAGCACTATCCTAATCAGTCTATACATGGACTTTAAAGAAAACTTAAAGGTTGAACTATTTCGTTTTAAAATTTTTGTTCATTTTTATGTATTTATTTGAGAGTGACAGAGAAAGAGGAAGAGAGAGAGAGAAGAGAGGATGGGTGTGACAGGGCTTCCAGCCACTGCAGACAAACTCAAGACATGTGCGTCCCCTTGTGCATCTGGCTGACGTGGGTCCTGGGGAATGGAGCCTCAAACCAGGGTCCTTAGACTTCACAAGCAAGCACTTAACCGCTAAGCCATCTCTCCAGCCCAGGCTGAACTCTTGAATAAAGAGCATCATGTATCTATGATTACTTTAAAAAAATCTTATTTATTTATTTGAGAGAAAGAGGCAGATACAGACAGAGACAGAGAGAGAGAGATAGAGAGAGAGAGGAAGAGAGAATGGGCGCACCAGGAACTCCAGCCACTGCAAATGAACTCCAGACGCATGTGCCACCCTGTGCATCTGGCTAACATGGGTCCTGGGGAATTGAACCCGGATCCTTAGATTTCACAGGCCAGCGCCTTAACTGCTGAGCTATCCCTTCAGCTCTGAGAGTGCTTTTTTGACTGTTATTTGCTCTGCTCCACTTGTACCCTGAAAATACATTTCCTGAATGCTCACAATGTGCAGCTTGTTATCATAATATTTATTGCAAACACCGATGTTTTCTAACAGATTACCTTTAGTCACTATCTATGACAAAATGCTATGTATCTTTATCTTGAAATCTGCTACATGCCTTTCAGGAGTAGATTTGTCTCAAAATATGATAATTATACCTGTCACATAAGTCTCTGGGGAAAGACTTGTGATAAAAGCCCACATTCTACCTGTGCACGTTCAGTTGCTTTCTGGATCCCATCACTATAAATAAGACCAAAGCAGCAGGATTGTTGAGGAGCTGATTTTTCTCAAAAAAAAAAAATATATATATATATATGTGTGTGTGTGTGTGTGTGTGTGTGTGTGTGTGTGTGTGTATGTATATACACATATGCATATATACATACATACATACACACACATATGAAACACAAAGAGAATGGGTGCATCAAGCCCTCAAAACACTGCAAACAGACTCCAGATGCATATGCCACTTTATGCATCTGGCTGCATTGGGGGCATGGGGGAATCAAACTCAGATAGCTAGGCTGTATAGGCAAACACCTGAACCGCTGAGCCATCTCTCTAGCCCCAAGGAGAATCCTCTTTAGGAAACAGAGTTTTAGGCTTGTGAATGGCGCGTGGTTCACTTGTGACTCACAAGACGTTCTTCAGTATCTTTAGACCCGCCGTCCACATGTACCCAGCCAGTCTGAATCCTAAGCTGGGTGAATATGTTGCGTTACTGCCCGGTGTTGATTACTTGTTGCATCGTCTGCCCAGAGTCTATTACTGCAGCTCCTTATTTTCAGCTTGTCCCATCAGCAAGTAAACATGCAGCCCCTGCATTGTGAAGAGGGTACAGTTCGAATGTGGTCCAACTCTAATCTTACTTGTGCTGATTGCCAAATCTGTGATACTGTTTACGGAATCTAGGACCATTTTACTGTGGGCGGGGAATACTAGAGCCCATTCATCTGTCTTTGGGTGGGTTGGGCCATTTAACTTTGCAGTTCAGTTCATTAACATAATTATCTTTTAAATTATTATTTTTTTTTTTGAGGTAGGGTTTCACTCTAGTTCAGGCTGACCTGGATTCACTATGTAGTCTCAGGGTGGTCTTGAACACATGGTGACCCTCCTACCTCTGCCTCCCGAGTGCACTGATTAAAGGCGTGCGCCACCATGCCCGGCAACATCATTATCTTAATTATCATTTGTGTAAAACAATCCAATTATTATAAGCCTGTTGCATAAAAATAATCAAACAACAAGTCAAATTTCAAGGAATCCACTGAGAAGAAAAGAGAATGAGAATAACAATGCAGTAATCATGGGAGGTGGCCTTAACTCACCATGTAATAGCCTTGGCCTACTCAGTCTATACAGGGACTTTAAAGAAAATTAAAGGCTTGAACTCTTGACTAAAAGGCATCATGGAACTATGATTGATGCTAATGATGTCTGATTACATTGATTTCAGGCAGAACCACAGCAAGTATTCTCAACATGCCTTTCCTTTTGTAATCACCAGTTTATCCAGCCACAGTTACAATCTATAGTCTAGTGTTTTCCATTCACATAACGCTATATAGAACAGTTCTCATGTAAAGTCTATTGTTTCTCATAACCTAATTTTCATTTGTAAGTGTCCCATGGCCTTTTCATATTTTTAAATATTTTGTTTATTTATTATAGACAGAGGGCGAAAGAATGGCCATGCCAGGGCTTCTAGCCACTGCAAAGGAACTCCAGATGCAAGTGCCACCTGATGCATCTGGTTTTATGTTGGTACTAGGGACTTGAACCAGGGCCCTTAGGCTTTGCAGGCGAGCGCCTTCACTGCTGAAACATCTCTCCAGCCCAACACCTGACCTTTTTCAATAGGTTTCTATCTCATAGCATGGCAAAAATAAACACAAGGGATGGAAAGGGAGGGAAAAGGCGTCACAGGGCCTGAATGGTTTCCTTAGTGATTCGAAACATGTCTTTAACCAAATCCTTAGCAATTAAATTCTTTGAATAGTTACCCCCTGTGTATCTAGTTAGACTTAGGCAGACACTGTTTTCCACAAGACTGGCCTCACTTCAGATATCAGCCACATGTTTGGTTTCTCCAGGGCTCCTTCCTGTGAAGTATCAGCTTCAGAAATCCCCTGTAACACCTCTCAGAACTCACAGTTTCATTACTGAAACTGCACAGCACACGCCTTTCATCCCAGCACTCGGGAGGCAGAGATAGGAGGGTCGCTGTGAGTTCATGGCCGCCCTGAGACTACAGAGTGAATTCCAGGTCAAACCTGGGCTAGAGTGAAACAAAACAAAACAAAAACCAACAAACAAACAAAACCCAGCAATCAGAACCAAAGAGAGAAGAGAGAGATGTGTAGAATGAGATCTGGAAGACTTCCAAGCACAGAGTCTCTGGGGTTCCTTGTAATGTACCACCCTCTTGGCAGATGGCATATGTTGACATGCAGAGTATTAACAGCCATGGACTTTGGACTTTGGCCAAGCCTTGCAATCCAGGGATTTCACTGGAGATTCATTTTACATTTCATATATATGTATATATATATGCACACATACATACATACATACACACACACACACATACACACACACATACATACACACACACATATGTATATGTATATATATGTATGTATATAATATATATACATATACAAACATATACATATATGTATATATATGTTTATATATAAAATATATACATATAATATATATATGTATATGTATATGTGTGTGTGTGTGTGTGTGTGTGTGTAAGTGTCTGTGGTTGAAACATAGACCACATAAGACCCCAGTTTCCAATCAGCCTTACCTCCTTAAAGCTGTACCTGATGCCACACAACTCACAATTCCAACCCTTGACTGACACAGTCTAGTACACCCAATCCCTATCCCGAGTCATCTCATTACCATAAACCACTGGTGATTCTTCAAGGGCCCACCATGAAAACATGAAGACACACAAAGGGTTCAGAGGTTACCATCCCAGAACAGAGAACAAAGGCTGGTCAACTGACGTAACTGAACAAGGTGTTCGTTTATTTATTGGATAAATAAGAATCATATACCACATGTCAATATTCAATGTAAATTATAATCCATAGAATAGATTTTTTTTAAAAAAGCCAAATTAAACAATTCATTTAGGATGAAATGAAAACCTGAAATGATTGGTTGCAGTATCCTTGTGAGAGGCGCGCTGCCTTTTATAACTCGACCAAAGAGTCCTTGTAAGCTTGATGGCCGTAGTACCGAAGCTGTGGCCGGCCCAGTCTGTCTCGTAGCCTTCTCAGTATGAATTTTCATTTTCGTTTTCCCTTGACAGTCCTTCCCACGCTTGCCCTTGTTGGAGCCCCAAATTTTGCTATTCAAATCAGTGGCTTCATTGTCATCCAAGTGAGGCCTCCTGACGAAGCCAGTTTGACAGAGTCATTTCATTTCAGCCTCATCAAGATTCCCGTTGCAGAGTGTCAGGATGGTCTTGTCTTATTTGCAAACAGGACGGCAAATATTTTGACTCTCTATTCTAGCCATAACCCCATTTCTAGCTAACCCACCCCTTAACTTCACACCTGGTCAGAATTCCACATGGCTGATTGGCAACATGGCAGTTTTGGATCCATTTGCTCCCCATTATTTAGAATCGAATGCAAGGAAACCTAAGTGTGCCCCCAAATCCAGCATCTCCTAATTGCAAATTAGGTCTTTAAGCAACTGGGAAACATTGAGGCTTTGCTACAATTGAAATTATTTCCTTATCGTTCCATTTTTTTGATACATTGTGAATTTTAAATGTGTATTAATATGATAATTTATGCAAATCCTTGCCTGCCTATTTTATATTGTAGAGATGAGTCTTTTCTGAATCGATAGAGTTTTACATCCTATGACCTTAAAAATGCATGCTTGAAGCATACCAAACATGACTAAATTTATGTAACTAGATAGGGCAGCTCGTTAGGAAAATTTTCCTTGAGCCATGAGGTGGGGTAGAGTTCTTTTCTTTTAACTTTCAGATATCAAATGAACAGAGGCAAGGGTCTGGGGAAGAAATGAAAGCAGCAGAGAGCAGGCTGTGCCCATGAGAGCAGGGTTATTTTGGGAAGTCCCATCTGAGATGGGAAGAGAAATGGCAGTGAGCTCACAGACTTGGAGTTCTGGGACTGGCCAAGGAGAGCCGTAAGGCCTTCCAACACTAAAAGTTCCCCTTGCCTCCAGGCCGAAGAAAACTAACAGACTCAGACCTTGCGAGTTTGACAGCCCCTAGCCTTTCTCAACATTATTTGATGTAATTAAAAATGTGGAGACAGAGATCCTAACTTAAAAGATGTGGGGAATAGAAAGTCCAATCGAGCACAAAAGGGCTTTTAGTCTTTAGATGTCCCGCAGACAGCAGTGTTTGGTCAGCATGCAGAGGAGGACCACCTGGACACCTGCTCAAGGCAAGGTTTACTTCTGCCATTTCACTTGGTCTCTACCCTTCCAACTCCAGCATTGTGATATTCATTTTTTTCTCACCAACTGATTAGCATGTGAGGTCACAGTGAACAACAGCAGCTTTTCCCAAGACAAGTTTTGTTTTAAGTATTTTTAAGCTATTTATTTATTTATTTGAGAGAGACAGAGAGAGAGAGACAGAGAGAGTGGGCATGTCAGGGCCTCCAGCCATTGCAAAGGAACTCCAGATGTATGTGCCACCTTCTGCATTTGGCCCATGTGGGCCCTGGGGAATTGAACCTGGGTCCTTAGGCTTTGCAGGCAAACATCTTAACCACTAAGCCATCTCTCCAGCCCCCAAGACAAGTTTTTGGTCACACATTATTAGAATTGGACTCGCATGTATTTCTAACAACCTTCTGGGGAAAAGGCTAAATACATCTCGATTTTTTTTTTAATTATTTGCAAACAGAGACAGAGAGAGAAGAGAGACACACAGACAGAGAATGGGTGCACCAGGACCTCCAGTCACTGCAAACTCCAGATGCATGTGCCGCTTTGTGCATCTCACTTTATGTGGGTTCTGGGGAATTGAACCCAGGTCATTAGACATTGTGAACAAGTGCCTTAACCACTGAGCCATCTCTCCAGCCCCTTGTATGGATTTTTAACCCTTTGTTTAGCCAGATTTGCAGAATGATTTCTTGTTCTCTTACATCTACAACCAGTGCATTATCGTTTGGACTGCATTGCCATGATAAGGATTTGTCAGTGTTTTCCAGGCATTATTCAAAGACATGTGGCATAGAGTTCAGGCACAGATTAGAAATTTAGAGCATCTGGAACAACACAACTCACAAACAAGCATTGCTTATTGTCAGTGGTCCTGACGTAGCCGCTGCACCAGCTGCTGTCTGAGATGGACTTGTTCTAGACTTTTCCCAACATTAGCAAACAGGTTTGTATTCATGGGCTGAATGAAGTCATTTCCCCTTGACAAGACGCAGTGTTGAAGGGATGCAGAGATGGCTTAGCGGTTAAGGCGCTTGCCTTCGAAGCCTAAAGACCAAGGTTCAATTCCCTAGTACCCATGTAAACCAGATGCACAAGGTGGCACGTATGTCTGGAGCTCATTGGCAGTGGCTAGAGGGCCTGGTGCGCCCATTTTCTCTATCTCCCTGCCTCTCTCTCAACTAAAGACATATCTTTTATGGTATTGAGGATAAAGTTGCTTTGTCAGAGGTCTAGCATCAGGGTTACCTCTGCAAAGGCTACCTGACTCCACTATGATAATAACAACAATAGCCAAAGAAGAGCGATTCAGAAAGGACTTGGCAGAAATGGCATCCAACATGTGTGGTCACATGACTTACCAGCAGCCGACGGCTTCTCCAGCAACTCAGCCTGGGATTATCCTCAGGGGCCGAGAGCTTACTGGATGTGATGGAGGGGAACACTGTGTCTCCTCTGGTTTCCTTTCACCTCTGATGACATGATCTTGGAGAAGAGCAACAAGGTCCGAGATTCTGAACTGTGGGCAGGGACATGATACCATCAGTGGCTTTGCAAATGTTGCAGTTGCTACAAACCTGAATATGAAACTCACCGTGTCCTGAAAGGAAGCAGGAAAGCCTTTCAATCCAACAAGGATTTTCATCATTATTTTTTAAATATTTTATTTATTTAAGAGAGAGAAAGAGAGGTAGATAGAGAAAGTATGGACGCACCAGGGCCTCCAGCCACAGCACACAAACTCCAGACTCATGAGCCACCTTGTGCATCCGACTTTATGTGGGTCCTGGGGAATCGAACCGGGGTCCTTTGGCTTCGCAGGCAAGTGCCTTAACTGCTAAGCCATCTCTCCAGCCTTGTATCCTTTTTCTTTTTTAATGGATGGTATCTTACATGGTCATCCCTGAAGGACAACAATTGAAAACTTCCTGCTCTTTTGGACTTCTGAGTCTCTCCAGGGAAGAGTCATGTGGAGCCGAGGACGCCCGGCCAGCATTGCAGAAGCAGCCACATTCTTGGCTTGTCCCATAGCCCTTTCTTTCCGATTAGCCCTTCCTTGACAGGAGGGTTTTTATTCCACCCTACTCTTTCTCTGACTTTTAAAACTCCATCTTCCCCAGCCTACTATTTAGGAACCAGATGTACCTGGCTGGATCCGCCTTTAAATAACTTTTTTTTTTTTTTTAGTTATGTACACAGTGTGTATACAAGCGTGTTGGCTCTTCCCTGCCTCCCCCTTCTTCAGGGACCCTCCTCGTTGGGGATTGTGGGGGTCATGCATTGTGAGGGTAGCCTTCAGTTATGGGTAAGAGGCAATGTCTCTGTGCGTCATGTCCCAACATGTGGCTCTAACAATCTTTCCACCCCCCCCCCCCCATCACTTCTGCGAATTTCCCTGAGCCTTGTTGGGTTTACTAGGTGACATCAGACCAGCAGCTGTCTCTCGACGCTGAATGATACCTGTTGTTCTGTAAGAACGAGGGCCTCTCTATTCCTGTACATTTCAGCTGCATGTGCTTCTTCAGCAGTAAGAGGGCAGTCCTGCCTGAGCCCGTCAAAAGGCAGCCACTCCTTAAATACCCACTTATCCTGTCCTGTGGTCATCATCATCTGCTCCCATAGGTTCCCTTAACAGTGACCCTTATCTGTCTTATGGTCACTTATGTCATTACTTCTGTGCTGGTTGAATTCGAATGAGGTTTATGTCTGCATTACCCAAGGAGTTCTCAAAAATCTTTATGCTTGGTAGGCACTCAGTTAATATTCAGTTGACTGATGAATGAATGAGAAAATGCCCATGCCCAGTCTTAACTCTACCAAGGGTTTTTCTCCTTATGTAAGCTGATTTCTTTGATGCTTTCCAAGAACTAATCCCATTAAGAATAATTCACAGGATCGATACATGGACACTTAATTTGGTAAGGCAGATGAGAAGACTTGAGCTTTGAAATAACAATTTTATGTCTCAAATTAATCCGATATGTAGAAAAGGTTTTTAGATGGGTATAAACAGTGACGTCTTTCGGTCCTGGCTGAGGTTAGGATTAAACAAAACCAACCACGACTTCTTCTTCCATGCAAGTAAGTGTTCATGGCTCTGTAACTCTCCTTCTGTCACAGAGTGAGCCTGTGGAACATTACGTAAGTGACAGGAGATGGGTCTTTTTTTTTTTTTAACTTTCTCTTGTTTATTTTTATTTATTTACTTGAGAGTGACAGAGAGAGAGAGAAAGAGGCAGAGATATATATATAGAGAGAGAATGGATGCACCAGGGCTTCCAGCCACTGCAAACGAACTCCACACATGTGCGCCCCCTTGTGCATCTGGCTAACGTGGGTCCTGGGGAATCCAGCCTTGAACCGGGGACCTCAGGCTTCACAGGAGAGCGCTTAACCTCTAAGCCATCTCTCCAGCCCAGATGGATCATATTTAGACTGTTTTAACTTGGAGCTGGGAAGCCACTAGCAGGGAGACTTGCTGCATATATGTGCGCACACACACGGCCACAGTTACCTCCAGAGAACCGTATGTGGTCGTTCGAGCCGAGCATTAAAGAGTTTGACTTAAGATGTCATCATCAGCGGCCACTGCACATTGATGTGATTCAGTACCCCTCCTGCCCCCCACATTATGACTACCTCATCCATGAAGCCCATGTTTGACAGCTAGGATGGAAAACATCCTTTGCCATATGATGCCTCTGTGGCTGCAGGCAGAATTCAGTTTTTCAGAGAGCAAACGTCTCGTATGTGACATATGCTGAAATCGAAAATGCTTCCTCCAAGTTGTTTCAGGACTCACGTGTGAAAATACTTCCAAACTACTTCCCTGTGAATGTGGAGGTAGTTAATATTGTTGTCGTGACTGGTGATGTCATTTCTATTTCTTTCTGTTTGGAGATGAGAGCTGTCTGGCTGGTTTCTTGCCCATTGATGGCTAAGTTGTCCATCTGGACAAATATACAAAGAAATATTGAAGCACTGACTTTTAAAAGAATATTTTATCTTATTTGAGAGAGAAAGAGAAAGAAAGAAAGAGAGAGAGAGAGAAAGAGAATGGGCTTTCCAGCTGTTGCAAACAAACTCCAGATGCATGTGCCACCCTGTACATCTGGCTTACATGGGTTCTGGGGAATCCAACTTGGGTCCCTTGGCTTTGCAAGCAAGTGCTTTAGCCACTAAGCTATCTCTCCAGCTTGAGACAACAACTTTTAACATTCCTAATTATTCCAAGAGAAACTTCAACTCCTCTTATTCTTCTTGGGAATTAAAACATACCTTGAGGGGCTGGAAAGATGGCTTAGAGGTTAAGGCACTGCCTGCAAAGCCTAACAACCCTGATTCAATTCTCCAGTACCCACATAATGTTACATGCACAAAGTAGCACATGCATCTGGAGTTTCTCTCTCTCTCTCTCTCTCTCTCTCTCTCTCTCTCTGTGTGTGTGTTTCTGTCTCTCTCGGCTTGCAAGTAAATAAAAAAGAAATCTAAAAAAGTAGAAGTAACTCTCATTAACTCTGCATCAACAACAAAACCGTCCATATCATTTTCTTTAAAACCATTGTTTCTAACCAGATCTGTTAGCTAATGGTAAGCACAGAGTATGATTATATCTGAAGGATGGATTAGTAAGATTGCCAACCATAGCAAATTGCATACAAACTATGGTCAAATAGACTTTCAAATGAATAATGAATACGTTTGGAACATAAGTGTTCCTGTGCCATCCTTGGGAAGTGACTATATAAGAATTATTTACTAATTCACCTGAAATCAAAACATAACTAGTTCTGCATTTTCTTTGGTACTGATGGTTTTTAGAAACTTATAGATAACCTGAGTATACTGAAAAAGGAAGTGTTTTGAACACATATAACATTCTATGATTTCTCTAATAACTTCCTTTTCGGTTCTCTTGCCATCTGCCTCTCCCATTTTTTTGGAGGTCACAGCTGGTATTCCAAAATGTGCTGTCATTTAGTCAAAATATTTATTATTTCTGGCAAAAGCATATGAACTTCCAAAGAAGCAATGGCAATCAATATGGCCTAATGTGATTAATCAGAATATAATCAAACCACCAACTCCTTCCTTTCCTCTGTCTTCTGCTCCCTCCTCTCTTCTTTATTTTCTTCCTCCTATTCTCATATTCATATGTATATTATCATTGCTGTGACCCAATACCAGATAAGAAGCAGCTTACAAAAAGGGAAGGCTCATTTCTGCTTAAAGTTCCGGAAGGCATAGACACACACACCATCATGATTGGGAAGGCATTGTTACAGGAGTGAGAGACCAGGCAAACTCTCTCTGTTTTCGTTGCCCTCATTAGTCTTAGAGCCCAGTTCCCAGCGTATGCAGGAATTGTCTCAAACTTTCTGAGAACAATTGCTCTAATGCGTGATTTGATTGGGTTTGGAGGCAAGCAAAACTACTCAGTTCTCTAATTTGTTGAAGAATCATTCCTCTAAATTTTGTTAGCTTGCTTATAGCCCCAGCCTTATATTCCTTAAAGATTTGTAAATTGTGTGTGTGTGTGTGTCATGTGTGCGTATGTGTGCACACATGAAATTCCCTGGATATCTATTTAGTAGGTGTACATGATCATTATGTAATGGAGCTATCTAGCTCTGTGTCTACATCAAAGCAATGGTCCACCTTCTCCCACAGTCGCTGGAAAGTAATTGTAACCCGGGATCCCACCATCTTGAATCTGGATAAAGAGTTGTAGCACATGGAGAGTTCTTCACAGAATGCAAAGGAAATACATGCCATTATCTGCAGACCATGGTGCTTAAGAAATGAACTTGCCTCTGACATCCTCTTTTAATAGGACTAGTGCAAAATCCTGGGGTCCACATGATGAACAAGCTTGGGCCAGAAGATAGAATGGGGCTGGGTTTCTGGAATCAGTCCTGGATAGTCTCTCCCTTAGCCAATCAGTCAGAAGCATACATTTTGGACATTAAACACACAAAGAGTGCTTTTCTATCATGTCTGACCCATGGGATTGTTCACTCTGGAAAGTACATCACTTCGAATATAAGTAGAATTTTTACTTTGTACCAATTCACTTTCTCAAGCAGTCCACCCTCTGTAGGAACAGAAAGTCAAATGAGCTACCTTTATCATTTGTCCTATCTCATCTTCTTTTTTCTTTTTCTTCTAACTCCAGACGCATGTGCCCCCTTGTGCATCTGCCTAACGTGGGTCCTGGGGAACTGAGCCTCGAACAGGGGTCTTTAGGCTTCACAGGCATGCATTTAACCACTAAGCCATCTCTCCAGCCCCCATCATTTTTTTTTTATTGTTTCAAACATTTCTCTAATTGAGGAATCGTAGTGTTCAAAGGGAATGATTCTGTGTGAAATTTTTATGTTTGTGTGTATGGTATGCAGGTGTGTGTGTATGCATGCGCACAGAACACATGTGTGTTCCGGTGTGCATACACACGTGTGAGAGTGTATGTGGAGGCCAGAGAACAACCTTGGGTGGTATCCTTAAGAATAGTATCCACCTATTTTTTAGGCAGGGCCTCTCATTGCTCTGGTGTCACCAATTAGCTTAGACTGGCTAGCTAGGGAGTTCGGAGATCTTCCTGTGTCTTCCCAGCACTGGGATTATGGTGGGATACCAAGCCCAGAATTTTCACACTTTCTGTTCCTACTGAGGGTGGTTAATGGGGGTTGAACGCAGGTCCATATGTACATGAGTTAAGCGTGTCACTTACCGAGCTGTTTCCCTAGCCCTAAGTGTGAATGCCCTTTCCCACTGAACAAACACGCATCTAACGCCCATTATGTGGTGCGTATAGCCTGCTAAGTCTCGGTTCTAGAAAATATTACTCATTGATGAACTTCAAAAGCCAACAGACACACAAAGGACAAGTGGCAAGGAATTTAGCAAAAGTGTGACGATATGAATAATTCACGGAGAACAAGTAGCAAAGAGAGTTGTCTTTAATCCAAGCAAAAGAAATAGAGTTAATAGAAAAGGTGACATTGTGTTAGGTCCTAGGGGGTGAGGGTGAGGCTTTTCAAAGAATAAGAATCATGGTTTTCAACTTTCATTTGTAAAAGGATATCAAACTGGCTTTTGATGTCAGTATTGATTTTTTCATATGAAAGTTTGTTATATTCACAAGAAAGACCTTGACACTATTTTACTTGTGGCTTTTTTCTAAACTTTTTTTTATTGCACTCAAACATATTTTTATTTATATGCTTTTTTAAAGTTTTGAGATTTTTTTCTTATTTTCTTTTTACTTTTATTTATTTATTTATTTTTATTTGAGAGAGAGAGAGAAAGAGAAAGTGAGAGAGAGAATAGGCATTCCAGGGCTTTTAGTCACTGCAAACAAACTCCAAACACATGCAACACCATATACATCTGGCTTATGTGAGTACTGAGGAATTGAACCTGGATCCTTAGACTTCACGCACAAGTGTTAAGCCATCTCTCCAGCTCAATTTAGAGATTTTTTAAGAACATTACTTTTATTTAGTCCATGTAGAATTTGTGCTTTTATGTAAAAATAAATAAATTATTTCATCTATTATAAATTATACTTGATTAGTCAGTTCTTACTCATCTGTCCATTATGTTATTTTCTACTGTGTTCTAATTATTAAACATAATGACCTGCTCACACAGTTTTGACAATTGGCATTTATATTTTTATATATCATGGAACAAACTCTTCAATGTTAGTCTTCCTAATCACATTGCTCAAGTTAACAGTGTTTCCCCCAAAGCAAAGAGTTTAGGAATTGATTAAATGAATAAAGAGTTTTATGGAAAAAGAAATAGCAGGATATATCAGGTGCTTTCTACTTCTTGCTGTATGTAATAAGAGCTTCAAGGGCATCCATCTCATTATTCTTTGTAACTTTTGCAACTCCAGTTATGACTTTGGGGAAAATATATATAATTTATTCATTATCTGGCCCCATTTCTTCACATCCATTACTTTAAGAATGAACTGGGGGCAGGGGGAAGGAGGATTATAGGATGGCTTATCAGCTAAGGCATTTGCCTGTGAAGCCAAAATACCCAGGTTTAATTCCCTGGTACCCACGTAAGCCAAATGCACAAGGTGGCACGTGTGTCTGGAGTTCATTTGAAGCAGCAAGGTCCTGAAATGCCCATTCTCTCTCTCTCTCTCTGTCTCTCTCTCTCTCACTCTCTCCCACCTGTCCTCTCTCTCAAATAAATAAAATTAAATTTAAAGAGAATAAGGTAGGAAATAGTTTCATTCAGTAGCCATTTGTCATAGTTACAGAAACTCTTATAAATACTTATTAGAAAACATTGAAACTCAGGATAGAAAGGGTTTGGGAAGAAAAGAAAATAAGTCTCTGACTCTCTTAAATGAAATTGAGCATAAGATTGTATTCTGGATTCATTTAATATACATGATTATTATTTCCATTAATATAGCCTTCTTAATCAGATAATAAATCTTTTGTTTTTACCTCATATAATGGCCTTTCATAACTTATGCATTCATGTTAAACATTTCAACCAGCAAAGATTTTAAATGATATATTTAAGTGATATATTTATAAAAAATATTTTTAAAGGGCTGGAGAGATGGTTTAGCGGTTAAGTGCTTGCCTGTGAAGCCTAAGGACCCCGGTTCGAGGCTCGGTTCCCCAGGACCCACGTTAGCCAGATGCACAAGGGGGCGCACGCGTCTGGAGTTCGTTTGCAGTGGCTGGAGGCCCTGGTGCGCCCATTCTCTCTCTCTCTCTCTCTCTCTCTCTCTCTGCCTCTTTCTCTGTCTGTCGCTTTCAAATAAATAAATAAAAATAAACCAAAAAAAATTTTTTTAAATATTTTTAAATGTATGCCATCACGTATAGATCTTGGCTATTACTGGATCTGTGTGCTTGCTACCAGGCCAACACGTTTGCCACCCACAACAAGCCTGGCTTATAGGCCAGCCAGGAATTCAAAGGCAGGATTGAGGAGTGCCCGCCATATGAGACCATGTTTACAGGCACACGGATGGCAATAGTGAGATGATGGAGGAGGCATCAGGCATGAGCCACACGTCTCGAAAGCCACTCACAGAAGGACAGATCGCGGGTCTGGGTCAGGGAGGCTGAGAAAAGCTCAGAAACAGAACAAGGGGTAAACAAAGTCAAGAGGTTTGGTAAAAGTTATGGCAGGGCATGGAAGAAACAGGTACATGAGGGAGATAGACTTCTTAGCTTTGGAAAGCCCGGTAGCTGGCTGGAGAGATGGCTTAGCGGTTAAGCGCTTGCCTGTGAAGCCTAAGGACCCTGGTTCGAGGCTCGATTCCCCAGGACCCACGTTAGCCAGATGCACAAGGGGGCGCACGCGTCTGGAGTTCGTCTGCAGTGGCTGGAAGCCCTGGCGCGCCCATTCTCTCTCTGTTTCTCTCCATCTGCCTCTTTCTCTCTCTGTCTGTCACTCTCAAATCAAAGCCTGGTAGCATAACCCCTGCTCATCAAATATAATGACTGTTTGACATCCCATAACTCCTTATGCCCTCCTGTAGTCTAAATACTTTTCTGAACATTGAAGTAAATCACAACTGATCATTTTATTTCTGGTAGTAGCTACTCGCATCCATTTTATTCCGTGAGCTGACATCACTGCTATAACATACTTGATCTTGTATTTGGTGAAGTATTTTTACTCCTTTTCACAACTGAAATGACCCTGTTGATAATTTAAGTGAAGCTGTAGGTTAATGATTTTAAATGAGGTCAGGAAATAATTGTTGGTTTTCTTCAATTTGAAGCCTCTCCAACGTTATCTTTCCAGGTCTATGTCAAAACAAAAGCACGGAGTTGAGAGCAATCATGTGTGAAAGTACATATGGAAATGAGCTTTCAGACTCATATTTTTTAAAAAAATATTTTTATTTATTTCAGAGTGACAGACAGAGAGAAAGAGGCAGAGAGAGCTGAGATGGATGTGCCAGGGCCTCCAGCCACTGCAAATGAACTCCAGACACGTGCACCCCCTTGTGCATCTGGCTAACATGGGTCCTGGGGAATTGAGCCTCAAATTGGTGTCCTTAGGCTTCACAGGCAAGCGCTTAACCATTAAGCCATCTCTTCAGCCCCTAGACTCATATATATATTTTTTAAATCAAGGAGTTGTTAGGCATATTCAAAATGCTAGACTTGTTTTAAACTGGCAATAAAAGTTTGGCAGAGGGCCAGAGAGATGGCTTAGCGGTTAAGCGCTTGCCTGTGAAGCCTAAGGACCCGGGTTTGATGCTCGATTCCCCAAGACCCACGTTAGCCAGATGCACAAGAGGACGCACGCATCTGGAATCCGTTTACAGTGGCTGGAGGCCCTGGCACGCCCATTCTCTCTCTCTCTCTTTCCTTCTCTCTCTCTCTCTCTCTCTCTCTCTCTATCTGCCTCTTTTTCTCTGTCACTCTCGAATAAATAAATAAAAATGAAAAACAACAAAAATGTTTTGCATAGATTTGATAGTTTTCCTTAACTCTAACTCTGACATATAAAAGCTAACTAGGCAGATAACTAGGCAATTGCTAGCAATTATTACTGGAACTTAGTAACTTCAATTTCCTGAAATGTGTGAACATTTGATAACAAAACTGTCAACTAAGCAGTGTCCCCTACTGTAAGAAACTTTGGCCCAAATTCTCAAAAATGTGCTGCTACCACATAATATTAGAGCTCTGGTTGAGACGGTGGGCAAGAGCATGGAGTCAGTCCCAATGATTGTCAAGAGACTGACGAACACAGGGCAGCTATGAGAACCCCCAGCAGTGCTCTGTAAAAAAAGGAAAAAAAAAAAAGCAATGCTGGGATTGCTTTTGGATAGAATAGGTCTAGAACTATATTGCAGAAAAAGTACTGAGTCAACTGCAGAAAAAAGAAGAAAATATACTCTGTTGGATGTTCGCCTGTGTTCACCTGGGGCTCTTCCCTTCAACATTGGTGATTTATTACTGTGGTTCCAACTAACAGACGTTCCCCATGGTTGTCTCTTTTGCTTGATTGGAAACGGCGTTGTGAGGGCTAACGAAGCTCCTCTGTCAGGTAAATGCCAAAGAACAAAGAGGCATTGCTGGTTTCGGGAAAAGTACAGAGCTCAGAAACTTCTGCAGCTACTGTTCTCAGTTTTTCTGACTTTTCATCTGCTATCTAAAAATGTAGATTTCTTCATCACTTGAAAAATATAGCACGTTATTTGAGTCATGTCATCATGTGAGAGAGCTTGCCAAAAGATTAAATGATGGAAATTGACTCCCAATCTGGAAATTGTTATGGATGATCTAACTCCTTGTGAAGAATTAGCGAAAATGTTTCATGACCGTGGCAGTGAAATCATTATTTCAAGATGCCAGGCAGGGTCACTTCTAGCAGGGGCCTTAAAGATTGCAAAAGGCTATTTTTTTTTTAATTCAAAAACGTTAGTGCTATTGGGAAAGAGTCTAATAAGATATTTTGAGCCTATTTATACTTCCTCCAAGATTCATAAATATTCATGGGATCAATTAGTTATTGAAGCTCAAGGTTCTGCTGCCCAACAAAAATAATTGTCTGCCAACGTGGGTGTCCTGTCTGGAGATGTGCAGTCTGCATTTATTTTGAAGTTAGTGAAAGAGCTAAGGGGTATTATCAGAATGTTTTTTTTTTAATTTTCTGCTTGTAGAGGCATATTTTAGCTGAATTATTAATTTAACTTTCATTGACCCAAAAAGCCAGAATTTAAGAGATAGAGACATACAGACAGATAGAAACAGAGACATAGAGAGAATACCCAATGAGGCCCAAGTCCATTTTCTTGAAAATTTAAAAATCTACAGCAAGCCATCAGAAGGCCAAAACGCAGTTTGACTGGAGGACTTGGGTTCCCTCCAATTGCTTGGATACAGAGGAAATCCTCTATTATCATATAGTCTCGCTTGTAGGCATCTTGCAAAGCAAGAAAGAAAAAAAAAAAAAAAAGATGCCTTTCCTGGACATCAGGATTAGCCAGCAGGATGGATGGCCAAGGTCATGGAGAAGAAGTTGCTGGTATTGAGTGTCCCTGGAGAGTGTGTAGTGACCATCACAGGGCAGAAGGCTCAAGGGAAGCGACCAGAAGGGATCAGAGCAGCCAGGGACCAGTATTCTGTAGTTTGGTCTGTCAGGGTGAAATGGCCATTCTGAGGCTGGTGGACAGCTGTGCCTGAGAAAACAGAAATCATTCCACTCAGCTCGGAAGCAGATCTCTTGATTTCCCATACCTCCAACTTTAGATGGAAGGGAGGCAAATTAATATTAATAATAATAATAATAATAATAAATAATAGTTTCCCATCTTAGTGGACCAAGACTTATCATTGCCTTATGGAGACTTGGAGGGTGAGAAGGGTATTAAATAGATGTGGGAGATCCTTCCCTTTAAGAAAAGTAACACACGGGGCTGGAGAGATGGCTTAGTGGTTAAGGCTTGCCTGCAAAGCCTCAGGACCCAGGTTCCATTCGCTTGGTCCCATGTCAGCCAGATGCACCAGGTGGCACATGTGTCTGGAGTTCATTTGTAGTGGCTAGAGGCCCTGGTGCACTCATTTTCGCCTTCTCGCTGTTTCTAATAAATAAGTAAAAATAAGAACTTTTAAAAAATATTTTTTTTAAAAAAAGAGAAGAATAACACAAGCCCCTCTAGGAAGCTGTCTTTCCCAAAGGCTTAAGCTCTGGCACGGGTGGATTCCCATCAAACTGGTCTCTTCGCTGCTCAGAGAGAACTGTACAGTCAGCTCTGCCTCCCACACCGAGGCCCGCACCTCCCAGGGATCACCAGTGTGGCCGTCACCGTCATCCTCCCCTCCATCACCATTGTGAAACCCCATCTAACGGTGCTCACCTCTACCTCCTGGACTCAAATGATTCTGCTCTCAGCCTCCCAGGTAGCTGGGGCTAATAGTGTGTGCCATCATGCTTAGCTCTTAATTACTGATGACCACCCATGTCATTGACAAAGATTTTATAGAACAGTCATTTAGGCTGGGCTACATGGCAAAGGTCTATCTATCATCTCAGCTACATAGGAGGGCGAAGAAGAAAGTGCAGGTTTATAGCCAACCAAGGCTACAGTGTGATATCAAGTATATCTCGGTAACCATATTTTAAAAATATATATAATTGTGGAGCTGGAGAGATGGCTCGGTGGCAGTTACAAAACCCGAGTGGCCTAGGTTTGATTCCCCATTACCTATGCAAAGGCAGATGCACAGAGTGGCGCATGCGTCTGGAGTTTGTGCATGGTTGCAGGAGGCTCTGGTCCGCCACAGTATCATTTTCACAGTGGTCTCTCTCTCTCTCTCAAATAAATAAATGAATAATTTTTTTAAATTTATTTATTTGAGAGCGACAGACAGAGAGAGAAAGAGGCAGATAGAGAGAGAGAGAGAGAATGGGTGCACCAGGGCCTCCAGTAACTGCAAATGAACTCCAGACGCGTGCACCCCCTTGTGCATCTGGCTAACATGGGTCCTGGGGAATTGAGCCTCGAACCCGTGTCCTTAGCCTTCACAGGCAAGTGCTTAACCACTAAGCCATCTCTCCAGCCCTAAATGAATAATTTTAAAAGATACTTATAATCTAGGTGTAACTTTCAGAGGGGCAAGGCTTAGTTCTAGTTTTGCCTTTCTTTTTTAAAATTTAGTTATTTATTTACATTTGAAAGGAGAGAGAGAGAGAGAAAATGGGCAGGCCAGGGCCTCTTGCCGCTGTATGTGCACCTAATCTAACTTTGCATGAGTGCTAGAGAATTGAACCTGGGCTGCCAGGCTTTACGAGCAAGCGCCTTTAACTGCTAAGCCATCCCCCAGTCCAAGTTCAGTCTTTCTTAACCCAGGTACCTAACATTATTAGGTTCTAGCTCAGCACCTGTCAGCATCCAAAGAGGTTAAGGTGCCTCAAAGCATGCGCCTATGCAGGGTGCAGGGCCAGTAAGGAGAAGGCTGAGCGGAGGAAATGGTTACCTCTGTGACGCGGCGTCCCCTTTACCACACACTGAACATGACAGTTGCCCCAGTCCAAGCACATGCAGGAGAAAAATACATACGGTTGTGCCAGCTGCAGAGCCGCAGCAGCAAAGGGTAACCATAAGTAAAGGTTCATGCCACAGTCAATATGTTAACACCATGTCCTTTCTTAAAATTCAAGTTGGTCCAGAGAAATGGCTTAGCCATTAAGGAGCTTGTCTGCAAAGCCTAGGTACCCAGGTTCAATTCTCCAGTACCCACGTAAGCCAGATGTACAAGATGGCCCATGAGTCTGGAGCTCATTTGCAATGGCTAGAGGCCCTGTGCAATGGCTAGAGGCCCTGGTATACCCATTCTCTCTCTCTCTCTCATCTATCTATCTATCCATCTATCTATCCATCTATCCATCTATCTATCTATCTATCTATCTATCTATCTATCTATCTATCTATCTATCTATATCTTTCTGTCTCTCTCAAATCAATCAATAAATAAAACATTTTTAAAAATACAGTACAATGAGCACAAAAAGAGAAATAAACTGCATAATGAATATCCCATCCAGTATTTATTATGGTAAATCACCCTCTCCTTTTGACCAACTCCATCTCAGGCCACTCAGCGTTAACACCCATAGAACTGAATCTAAGTCATTTGATTTTTCTTAGCCTAGTATTATTTTTCCTCCTTCACAAATGAATAAAGCCTTTTCTGTCAGCCTAATTTAAATTGCAAGAACATAGGCAAGCAAAACAAAACAGAAAAGAAGTGAGAGAAAAATTCCAAATTGGCTTTAAGATGCTGAATTTCAGATAAGCGCTCTGAGCTGTCAGCTGCCACGTTATCAACTTCTCAGCTTGCATACAAAATAAGCCCCACAGAATGGCAGCCACACAGTCTTGTGACAGAGAGGCCACATGCCTGGGGAGGAAGGAACTGAGTGATGGTATAAGTTTCTGATTTCTTATCGTAGACTAACCAGTGTGTTTGGTGTTCGGCTTTAATGCAGTTATAAGCCTGAATTAATCTGATAATAAATGCTGAGTTGAGTTGACTACTCCTAATGAAATCTAATTGACATTAATGTGGCTGTTTGTTTTTAATCTGACACGGACAGATATAGCTATTCCTTAAGACAAGATGAAGTTTGTATGCTCTGTGTTGGGTATTTATGTTTGTGTTTGACCACATAAGCTATAAGCCACTCCCAATAACAGGGTACCTGAGTATGGAAGTGACTATATCATGGAATGCTGAAGACTGGTGGTCAGACTCCACATCAGGATTGTGAGCAAAAGGCTATAGTTTTGAGGAAGGAAATGCCTGTTAAAGGACACACACTCCAGAAAGCCACCTGACTCCTTTTGATCTAGCCAGGACAGCCAGGAGTCTCTGCATTTAAACTTAACCCACTGAGCTGCTCTGCATAGCACCTGAGATTTAAAGAACTGCTAAATTGAGGGCTGCTCAGCACCCAGCTATAGTCAGCAAATGATCCCATAATCTCTGACTTAATTTTGCTCTGACTCTGGAATTAAAATCAATATTTTAGATAGTTTTAAACTTTGTAATGCAAAAGGAAGGGCCAGATGAAATATCAAAATTCATGCAAGTACTTTTCTATAAATGTTATTTATCATGATTAGTGATGCATTCTGCCATATACCTTATTTTCTTACTTCCAATATTAAATTCTGACTTTATGGAGAAGTTGCAACTATAAAACTAGTATATGCAATCACTTTATCTTTTATCCAGAATCACTAAGTGTTAGCATCCCATACAATTAATTTTGAAATGTTTTTTTCTTTCTCTGTCCCCAGTATCAAGGACTTTGATACTAAACTCCCCTGGTAGTTTCCTAAGAATGTATTTTGTCACCTAGTCTCAGTGGAGTTAGCAACTTTCATCTCAGGGCCTTACTTTAATCTATCTTGAATACTCCAACATTGTTGGTTGAGCCAATGATTTCCTTTAAATAGCATTCTCTACTCTGAAACAGGATCTGCTCTGGGCTCATATATTGCTTCTTTGAACATAAATATTTCTGCAGCCTTTGGGTTTCCCAACTCTGACATTTTGGAAACAAAGTACCAACTTCTCTTTACTTTTCTTTAAATAGAATATTTCTCATGGGATTTTTCTGATAGAATCTTATAATGAATTCCAGGTCATACACTCTCTTGGAATGGTGCAAGGTATGGTCATGTCCTTCTGTGTTTTATATCTGGGCACACACACAATATCCATGTTTTTTTTTTATTATTAGTTGACATTAACTTAATCACCAACTGATATTTTTCCATTACATAATTACTGCTCAGTTTTCTCCCCTTGAAACTGATAGCCTATGGGAGACATTTTAAAGTTGTGCTAATAGTTGACAAATCATCATTATTTTCCTCCAGTGATACACCTCCCCTGATCATCAATAAAACACTTGAGAAATAGTAATGCTCCCATTCGAACAACCCTCCACATCTGCTTTTGGCTTGCAAGAGTATACATCACGGTGAAGCTCTAATTATCAATATCACCTATATAGATAATATGAATTTTTTCTCCCAAGTTTATAATTTGCAATAATTTTTATGATCAAATATTCTGTTTACTAATTTATTCAGGGAACATTTATTAACTTTTTTAAATTTATTTATTTTTTTTTTTTTGTCTTTCGAGGTAGGGTCTCACTCTAGCTCAGGCTGACCTGGAATTCACTATGTAGTCTCAGGGTGGCCTCAAACTCGTGGTGATCCTCCTACCTCTTCCCCCCCCAGTGCTGGGATTAAAGGTGTGTGCCACCATGCCCGACCATTTATTAACTTTTTACAAATATTCCATGCACTCCAAGATATCCTGCAAATACAACCATGAACAAAACAGGTGTGATCTGTTTTATTTTTTTAATTAAAAAGCTTCATTTAAAAATTTACAAATACCCCTCCCATACTCTCATCCTCTTTCAATGCCTCACCTCTTCTTTCTTACTATTTCCTCTTCTATTTTGGTACATTTTTTACCATATTATCAATGAAAAATATACCGATGGGACCTGTGTGATACAGGTCTTCCACAAGTAACCACAATCATGCATGCAATGACCACTTTGAGTCTCAAAGACAATGTTACAAAGCACTCTTCCCCATCCTTTGGCCCATATCTTCTTTCTGCTACCTCTTCCACTATGGTCCCTGATCCCTGGTGGGGATATCAGTCCTAAATACTCAACTGTCACTTCTTAGCATTTCAAGTCTCTCCAGCAGACACCACCATCTGGAAGGAGAAACAACTTATCTGGACAAAAGTGAGAGAGGCACTAATAATATATAGGCGTGGGCAGATTCTCTGCCGCTTTAAGACAGTTGTCGACTTCCCCCACTTGGCTGCATAGCATTTCCCAGTATTATAACCGCTGGTCATCTGAGAGGACACTTCCAGCTCCGTTCCAGGTTGATTTCAGTGTCCTGTAACTGTGTCTTTCCACACATAGACAGGCATATATTATTTACCTATAGTGCAGGGCAAACACTTGAAGACAGCTATAACCGGGAAAAACCATTATAGATATTTTATTACATTTTTTTTTGGTCCCTTTTAATGACACTTTTCCAACTGGCTTGCAGCAACCTCATGTCTGGGGCCAGAGCCTACCTTGCTTAGACTGCCTTCATGGGCTCAGCTTTGAATCTGACATGCCCAATGCAGTGATTGCACGCAAGTGACTGACATGAAATGCACAAGTTAAAATGGCCAAACAAAAGTGCCTTATTCTAGGTACCATCTCCTTTATGAAATAACGTGGAGATGCTCCATGGACGAGACATCAAACGTGGAACACACTTGTGGAAGATATGGAGTTCCTCTTATGTATATTGAGATGGCTAGACTGACACAATTACATAAGGTCCTATGATAAATGCCAGCCACCACCCTGGGTAACCCAGTGTTCTGAGGGTGCTTCTGCAAGAGTGTTCTAACTCGGGACAAGACATTCTAGAGCTTAGACTGTTATTAAAGAATGCTTCAAGTTATTCAGACCCAGCAAGCTATCTCTTGCATCCAGGTTTAGCGTTTGTGAAGTCAAAAAGAAACGGGCATCAGGAGATGGATGGACACACTGCCCAGTGGTTAAGGCACTTGCCTGCAAAGCCCAACAACCCAGGTTCAGTTCCCCAGTACCCATGTAAAGGCAGATGCACAAAATGTCCCTTGTGTCTGAGGTTCCTTCGTAGTGGCTAGAAGCTCTGCTAAGCCCATTCTCTCTCTCTCTCTTCTTGCAAATAAATTAATTATATATATATATATATATATATATATATATATATATATATAATATATATAATATACACATATATATATATATATATTTTAAAGAGGGCTGGAGAGATGGTTTAGCAGTTAAGCACTTGCCTGTGAAGCCTAAGGACCCCGGTTCGAGGCTTTATTCCCCCAGGATCCACGTTAGCCAGATGCACAAGGGGGCACACACATCTGGAGTTGGTTTGCAGTGGCTGGAGGCCCTGGCACACCCAATCTCTCTCTCTCTCTCTCTCTCTCTCTCTCTCTGCCTTTTTCTTTCTCTTTCTATTGCTTTCAAATATATAAATAAACAAAAAAAGAAGGTGGGCACATATACACTGATTCCCTAGTTCACCATTGTACCTTTAGTGTGTGGCCTGTATTTAACACTCAATATTTTGAAAGAGTGACGTTGGAGATGCCTATTTCATTTAAGCCTCAGGAAAGATAATCTGGATAAACTCTGATACAAAATTTATTATAATCTTTAGTGTATGAATTCTCTGCACTCTCAACTTTTACATATTGGAGCTTTAAACACATGTTGAAGAAGATGACACAGACCCTTCTGGTAATAAAATATTTTTGCTGATGCCTTTAAATTGTAAAGCATGTTATTTATGCCTAGAAGAACTGGCCCCTCTCACACAGTTGAGTTTTCCAATTAACTGAAAGCCAGAGTAACTTGGCTTGTGTTCACGCGTATGGTCAAAGTTTAGCATCGTGGACATTTGCTAATTAGTGATGAGTCATTTAGATGATAAACACAGTAAGTCATGATGGCAAAGTTAGTGGATGGAAATTAGGTCAGAGGGCAGCAGTACTTTTGGAGTGCTATTTTTTTGTTGCTAAGTATGTCCCTGACAGAATGAAACAGAGACAGTGGAGGTCTCTGGTATGTAGAGATGAAGCCTTATCAGATCCTAAGTCCAGATCCCTTCATGATCTGGGAGCGGACCATTTGCCATTCACTGCATTGTATGGGCAGGCTACAACCTGGCAACAGCAACCTAATAGGTGAATAAATACTGTAGGGGTTCTGCCTCCCTGGGACTGGGTACTTATTTGTGTGGGAAAAAAAAAATTTATACTTGTGCATAGCATTTGGGGTGCGGCATGTGACTATGTGGCCTTACATTTGCGTGTGCCGATGTGCACGTGGGTAGAGGCCGAAGGGAAGAAACAGGTGTTCTCCTCGGACCCTCGTCCCTGTTGTTCGATGAGGACGGAGTCTCCCACTGAGCCTGGAGCTGCTGCTTGCAGTCAGACTGGCTGACCAGTGAGCCTAGTGATCCTCCAGTTTCTACCTTTCCTCGCCCACAACACATGGGACTTGGGTTATAGGCCTGAGCAACTATGCCACGCTTAAAAAAACACAAATAACATTTGTTTATTTATTAGAGAGAAGGGGGAAGAGACAGATATATATAGAGAGATAATGGGCACACCAGGGCCCCTGGACACTGCAAACGAGTTCCAGGTACATGTGCTGTCTTATGCATCTGGCTTGTGTGGGGACTAGGGAATTGAACCTGTATCCTTAGGCTTCTCAGGCAAGTGACTTGACCCCAAAGCCATCTCTCCAGCCCATACCCAGCCTCTATGTTTTTTTAATTTTTTAAAATTTCATTTATTTGAGAGATAGAGAGAGAGAGAATGGGTGCACCAGGGCCCCTGGCCACTGCAAATGAACTCCAGACACATGTGCCACCTTGTGCATCTGGCTTGTGTGGATCCTGGGGAATTGAATATGGGTCCTTAGGCTTCTCGGGCAAGTGACTTGACCGCTAAGCCATCTCTCCAGCCCATACCCAGTTTTTAATTTAAAATTTTTTAAATTTTATTTATTTATTTACTGAGAGAGAGAGAGAAGCAGAGAGAGATAGAGAATGGGTACACCATGGCCTCCAGCTGCCGCAAACTCCAGAGACATGTGCCACCTGGTATGCATCCTGAGAAATCAATCCTGGGTCCTTTGGCTTTGCAGGCAAGCGCCTTAACTGCTAAACTATCTCTCTAGTCCACTGTGCATTTTTAAAAAATGCTTTGCTTATTTGTTAGAGAGAGAAAGACGGACACAGAAAAAGAGAGAGAAAATGGGCACACCAGGGCCTCTAGCCCCTGCAAATGAACTCTAGACACATGCATGGCCTTGTGCATCTGGGTTTATGTGGATACTGAGGAACTGAACCCAGAGTTTTTGGCTTTGCAGGCAAGCACCTTAAGTGCTAAGCCATCTCTCTGGCCCCTATGGCCAGCTTTTTTTTTGTTGGTTTTGGAATTTGAGCTCAGGTCAACTTAGGCCCTGTTGCTAGTGTGGCAAGAGTTCATACATGCTGAGCCATCAGCCCCCTGGAAGAAAATGTTAAGGTGCTCCTTATTGTCAGCAGTGGCCGAATGGAAAAGAAATGTGAGTTTGGGAATATAAGCCTGCCAGTAAAGTCCAAAGCATACAAGTCAGTTCCAAGTTCTACGACTGAATGCTTTGAAGTGCATCAGACTCCTTGTCGCAAATCAGGAATTTAAAAAGTGCCTGCATTGCGGGATTGTAGTGAGGAGTAATAAGTCAAGCCCTTAGCAAGATGACCCAGTGATGTTTCCTAAGCCTCATCAAAGCATTCTCATTCTTAAAAGTAGGATTTCCCAAACCCCCACACAACTGAATAGGACCTCTGATTGGCTGTGCTAATTCATGGAATTCATTTTTATTAAATAAGCAACTCGACTGTGCTCTCTTGTCTGATATTCAGGACCTAGAATATCTTGCATAATTAGTTCATAAATGCTTATTAAAAACAAGAAATGGCCGGGCATGGTGGTGCATGTCTTTAATCCCAGGACTCGGGAGGCAGAGTAGGAAGATCGCCACATGTTCAAGGCCACCCTGAGACTACATAGTGAATTCCAGGTCAGCCAGAACTAAAGCAAGACCCTACCTTGGGAAAAAAAAAAAAAAAAAGCAAAACAAACAAGAAACGTCTATTACTGAGAGAGTATTTTCAAGAGGTCACTACAGCTGTGCTCTGTATTAGACATGGTAGTACCTAACCTTGACATCTTCTGTCGGGGAACTAAAGCCTGGCTAGTGAACACACACCATGCACACTGGTATCAAGGGACATCAGCCCAGGATGTCAAATGAATATTGACAGGAAGCAGTGGACACTATCTGCTGGGGTCAAGGATCCCAAGTAGATCGATATGTTAATTAAACATTTTAATTTTCCCAAAGGAAGACTATGTCCACGTTATGTCTAAACAGGTTAGAGAGTAAAAGCCACTTTCAGCTGTGCAAATCTATGGCCAAGTCAGGAGTGAGAATGGGAAGCTACTTTTCCATTTTCTCTCTCAGACTTTCCTGTTGGTTGAATTTGTTTTATGATGACTATTGCATATTTTTTTTCACCAGAAAAGCCAATGGAACAATTTATTTATTTATTAAATCTTTATTTATTTATTTGTAAGCAGAGAAAGACAGAGAGTTAGAAAAGAGACAGACAGAGGAAATTGTCTTGGCAGGGCCTCCAGCCGCTGCAGAGTACAGATGCATGCGCCCTGTTTGCATCTGGTTTCACATGGGTATTGGGGAATCAAACTCTGGTCATTAGACTCTGAAGGAAAGTACCTTAACCACAAAGCCATCTCTCTATCCCAGAACAATTTATTTTATTTATTGCTTTGAAAGACACTTCCCTGAAAAAAATTATTTTATATTAATAATTTTAACCTACTAGTTTTATAATTTGCCCTTGAATTACAAATGAAAATCATGCAGTGAACTAAATTAAACATTTTCTGTGCTCATAAATACCTTTATACTGAAATTTAAGACTAATAAACACCTTAATCTATGTTATTTGCTCTGTAAACAAAATAGGTCAACTTTGAAGATCCTGTTTGATATTGAAAAGAAAACTGTTTAAAGGGAACCAGTCATATTACCAAAAAAAAAAAAGCTTAGCTGAGTTTGTGCCTCTTTATTTTAAATGCTCAAAGCATTTTTTTCTTTGTTTCCACATGCAACCCTTGAAAATACACACACCCTCACTGTTTTCTGTCAAGGACAAAAGACCCAAAGCCAAATATAAGCTTATTGATCTTTAGATGGTCTACCACAGCTGTTTCATTATCCTTTCTGTCTTTATATAAATGATGAAAACCAAACGCTAGGTTATTTGTTCATAAGAGGAAGCATATTAATTTTGTATGAATTCCCAGGTAACTGTCCTTTAGCATGCGACCTTTCTGACTTCTTATTTGCTGTGATTTTTCTCCACTTCATACACTGAAGCCCGTGAATGCAGCAATCCCATTTCATGAAATGGTGTGAGCTTTGAAGCACAGTTCTGTCTAGCGCAAATGCGACATGAAGGGCACATGAAACGCAGAGGAAGACCGAAATAAAATTTATTTTAAATGTGATTAAACTATTATGAGTTCAGCATTCAATCATTATCAAATTATTGAGACATATCACATTCTTTTCTGATATGCAGAGTGACAATGCAGATCATCAGTGACAGACATAACTGCAGTAGTCAGCAAGGCTCTGGACAGGAATCTCGGGTACTTAAGACCTTCCTGTCACTTCATTACCAGGCTATTTGGAGGTGTAAAATATAATTTATAAGATAGGTCTCCTTCCTGCACTTTAGTTTATCAGAAAAAAAAAAGTTAAATTGACTTCCTTACTGAAATAGAGCGTGCTTTCAATTTTCATAGGTATTCACCCATCTTTTAGGTAATTTTCCTACTGGCAAACAGCCGCCTAAGGGAAATATGATATAAATTTCTCTTAGTGGCTGTCATATACACTTTATTTAGAAAATAAGGTAAAATTGTGAATTTCGTACCGATACAAAATGGATACAAATTCATGGGCTGGCTTTATAATATGGGAGAACCAGCTAGGTTATAAGAAGTGTTTGAAGGAAAAGTCAAGGCTATGTAAATTTATATGGAATAGAGGAATGTTGGGATAAACTGGAAATGGTAACAGTGGCTGTTTCTGCATGAGGAAATAAGGAACTAGATAGGTTACCTTATAATGGTTTACAAAATAACTCAAAAACAGCATTGGAAACCCCTACTGCAAAAAAAGAAAAAATTGTGTGTTTGATGGATGACATGTGGCTTTCTATTGAAACACAAACATTGCTGTGCACAGTCTGATAAGTGATTTAAAACCTGAGTATCTTGCTTTATTTTGTTCTTTGATAAGTCATGTGCGGTGGTTTTAAATGTAAAATATCCCCCATAGCCTCAGGAGTTTGCCATTGAGCCTCCTGCTTAGTCCCCGGCTGGCGGAGCCTTTGTGAGGTGGAGCCTTGCTAGAGGAGGTGTGCTGCTGGGCGTGGACCTTGGAGTTACTGCTCCAGCTGGGCGTGACTGCTCACGGTCCCCATGCCTCTTTCCAGTAACGGGACTCCTTGAAAGGGAGATTTCCAGAAATGCACTTGCCCTTGACCACCTCCCCTGTCGATAGGAAGCAGAGCCCACAATGGATGTGTAGTTTGGTTCTTTCTGAGCAGCTTGGCTCGGGACACTTCACGAACACACCCTCATGCTGGGGACAAGGAACCGGCAGGGTCGCTTGTTCAACTCGCAGCCCTCCATGTGGGAGAGAACAGTTTCCAGAAGGTACCAAGGGCTTGCTTTCTTCAGAGTGGCAAGTTCCCACGCAGTGAGGAACCTTCTGCTGTCGACCCATGAGTCACTTGCTGTCAGCCATGTGATTGAAGTGACATCCAGAATAACACCACAGTGTTAAAGAAGTATCAAAACCAGGGGCTGGAGAGATGGCTTAGTGGTTAAGCGCTTGCCTGTGGAGCCTAAGGACCCTGGTTCGAGGCTCGATTCCCCAGGACCCACGTTAGCCAGATGCACAAGGGGGCGCACACGTCGGGAGTTCGTTTGCAGTGGCTGGAGGCCCTGGCGCGCCCATTCATTCTCTCTCTCTCTCTATCTGCCTCTTTTTCTGTCTGTCACTACCAAATTGAATATATATATATATATATATATATATATATATATATATATATTGGAACCAGAAAGCTCTTCAGCATGAAAGGGCATAAACCTCCTTCTTGAAATGAATGTGAAACTTTGTAGAGCTTGGTTGCATTTGCACCATTCAGTTCAGTGGCTCTTGCAGCTTTATAACAGGCCACTCACAGTAAATTGGTGCATGTGTGATCCTTTCTCTGTACCTAAGGCAAGTGGCTGAAACACGGCTTATCAGTTTGGAGATGCTCCAGGTTGCATTTCATCACAAACAGCACCTCCTGTTGTGTGTTAGCATCTTTCTTCTGACTCCAGACTGATAGAAGAAAATACCAAAGAGATTCTTAGCCTGTGGACCGCTCTTTCTGCCACACATATCTGAGCTATTATTTTTAAATGTTTTCTTTTTATTTAGAGATAAAGAGGGGGGGGTAATGGGCACACCAGGACCTCTCACCAAGCCATTTCTCCAGCCCCTGGGTTGTTATTTTAAAGCATTCACCTTAAGAAAGATAAAAAATATCGGGCTGGAGAGATGACTTAGTGGTTAAGGTATTTGCCTGCAAAGCCAAAGGATCCCGGTTTGACTCTCCAGGACCCATGTAAGCCAAATGCACAAGGGGATACATGTATCTGGAGTTCGCTTGCAATGGCTGGAGGCCCTGGCATACTCTCCCCCCCCCTCTTTCTCTCTCTATCTCACTGTCTCATTCTCTCTCTCAAATAAATAAATAAAATATATTTTTTTGAAAAAAGAAAGAAAAAAATAAAACAGTATACTTGTTGCAAACAAAAAGAAAGAGGCATCTGATGAGTCTGAGGTGCATGTGCTATTTGGGGAAAGTGAGGTCCATAGTAAAGAGACCCGTAACTTTCTAGCCAGCACTTGCTGCTCTGAAGGGAAACACAGAGCTACAGCTGCTGTAGAAGCTTCCATTTCTTTTCCTCTTCGTTTTCATTTTCTTTGTACTTCCTTCTATAGCAGAGAAGAGAACAAATAACCAGGCGGTAGGTGTTTACTCCAACACCTTCCTTTCTTTCCTTTTTTTTTTTTTAATATTTTTTATTTATTTATTTGGGAGACACAGACACAGAGAGAGAGAGACAGAGAGAGAGAGGGAGAGAATGGGCGCGCCAGGGCTTCCAGCCACTGCAAACAAACTCCAGACGCGTGCGCCCCCTTGTGCATCTGGCTAACGTGGGTCCTGGGGAATCGAGCCTCAAACCAGGGTCCTTCGGCTTACAGGCAAGTGCTTAACCGCTAGGCCATTTCTCCAGCCCCCTTTCTTTCCTTTTACCTGTTTCATTGCTTATTTGTAAAAATAATGCCCAGTCATTTTATAAAATGTAGCACATATACCATGAAAAAGAGTAAAAAAAAGGGGGGAGCTGGGGAGATGGGTCAGTGGATAAAATGCTTGCTATGCAAGCATGAGAACCTGAGCCCAAGTTCCCAGCACCAAATATAAAAGCTGGTCATAGTGAGCTGCACCTGTCACCCAGTGCTGGGGAGGCAGAGGTCTCACTGGGACTCACTGGCAAGCTACTCTAGCTACATTATTGACCAGTAGTTTTACTGAGAGACCCTGTCTCAAAGAATAAGGTGGGGAGTGATTAAGGAAGACACATGATGTGGACTTCTGGCCTCTACACACATGCATACTTAGGCACACACGTGTGCACACATCCGTACAAACATGCATACTCGGGCTGGAGTGATGGCTTAGTGGTTACGCAGCTTGCCTGTGAAGCCTAAGGATCCATGTTGGACTCTCCAGATACCACGTAAGGTCCCACATGCACACAAGGTGGCACACATGTCTGGTGTTTGGTTGCAGTGGCTAGAGGCCCTGACATGCCAATTCATTGTCTCTCTTAAAATAAAAAAATAATTTTAAAGCATTAAAAAATGCATACTCATGCAAAAAAGGAATAAAAATAGTTTTTAAAAGTCCAAAGAATGAAACATAAGTGCGCTTAATCTTACATGCTTTGTGGTGGCTATACCTTCCAATGTGAATGGAATCAAATTAAGAATAAAGTTTTAAAACTTTATATTGGTGTACAGAGCATATCATGAACATGCTAGAATATACAGTCTGATATACTAAAGGCCGGGAAGCCAGGAGTTCATTCCAGATCTTCAGGGGAGGAGTCACAGTACCATGCAGTTCGAGGAAGGAAGTGGGAGAAAACTGCAGGAATCCAAGGACTGAGGATCAGCATCTAAAGTACCCATCTTCAGGTGTCAAAGCTAGGAAGGAGACCCTGAGCTGTCACCCTGCAGACAAGCGAGGGCTCTGGAGCCCAGGGCAAGCTGCATTCCGCTGACGTTTCTGAGGAAGGGAAACGGAGCAATCCGTGGGTCCTTCACAGCTTCCACAACCGGACAACACCAAAGTGACGCATGCAGCCACACTTCCTGAATTTGCCCATAGCAATTCCTCCTGATCATCCTCAGCACTGAAAGGTGGGCTGCAAGGCCGCCAGGTACTTGGGCTTTGTTCGGTTATGCAGTAATTGGCAGGCACCCAGCCTCCAGATCTTGGGATTTACCCTGCAAACAAGTTTCATTCATTCCTTCATTCATTCACTAATGCATTCATTCAGTCCATGTGCCCGGTGCTCCTCTGTGTTTTCCAGGGGCATAAGCACAGCATGGCCCTCGGCCATTTCAAACAAGGGAACCAACGCCTTGCTCTAGCTGAGGGAATAGGGCTATAGAGATATTTGTATTAAAAGTGATGCTTTTCCCCTTTTTGATTTTGCAGGGAAAGATCAACAGCATTTTAGAAACCACTGGGAGATTTAGAGGCTGACTGGGGGGGTGGGTAAAAATTCTGACAACATTTCAACAGTTACTTCTTAGGTATTCAGTGAAATTCAGGCCCCTTAGATACACAAGCATGAGAGACATACCCACCAATTATGTACTTATCACTGACCATATCCCAAGCCTGCATATACATTCTTCTCTGGTGTTAGATGATATTGGGAATGTTACATCTGCCTGAAAAAAGAAAAAGGAGGGGAAGCAAAGAAGGAAGGAAGGAGGAAGGAAGGAGGGAAGGGTGGGTGGGAGGGAGGAAGGAAGGGAAGAAAAGACAGAAAGAAAAAGAAAGAAGAAAGGATAGAAGGAAGAAAGAATGGAAGGAAAAAGAATGACAGGAAGGAAGGAAGGAAGGAAGGAAGGAAGGAAGGAAGGAAGGAAGGAAGGAAGGAAGGAAGGGTCAATTCTGACAACCATGTAGAAAGAGAGCAGTTTGATCCAAGTTTTACTTGGTCTGAGGTAGTATCTGGCTTAATCTCTCAGTGTATTATCTTATCACATTTGGACCTTTTATCTCTCTAGATTTTTATGACTTTCCTACTTAGTTCAACCCTGGTATATAATTTCCTGCAGGAGGTGAAATAGTTAACACATGTCCCCGTAGGAGAACGTAAATCATCCCCAAGGTTCTTTGAAATATGAGTTTACATGCAATTTTTTCCATCCGGGAGTGCTGGTAATGCTAATGGATTGATCACATTACTCCTGATAGACTCTCTGGAGACTGTTAATGAAAAATAGCAACAAAGTCACATGTTCTTATATCTTCTAATTTCACTTCATGACAATAAATCTAGACACATCTAGTTTAGAAAAGGATAGCATATGGGCTGGAGAGATGGCTTAGCTGTTAAGGCGCTTGTCTGCAAAGCCTAACAACCTGGATTCAATTCCCCAGGACCCACGTAAAACCAGATGCACAAAGTGGTGCATGCATCTGGAGTTTGTTTGCAGCAGTTGGAAACTCTAGCATGTCATCCTCTGTGTCTGTATCTCTTCTCTTTTTCTCTCTTTCCGTGCAAATAAATAAATAAAAATATTAAATATAAAAGTAAAAGGATAGCATACAAAGACATTACGGCCCACTTCATCACATCAATATAATTATCTCTGCTAAGTTGTTTCTATGTAATATAATTATTCGCTTCAACATAGAATAATGTTACTTAAAAAAATAAGGTTGGTAATTATTAGTACATTCTTCCCTGGGGTGAGAGTGGGATGCTTAATTAACCATCATATCTCTTACCTTCTGGATGAGTCACTATAGGATGTGCACAGTACACAAAACTCCCTCCTGATGGGTTGCCCAAGCCAATTTCTCAACCAGAGTAAGAAAGAAGTCACTGTCTGAAACCCCAAAATGACACTGGCAGTGAGATGGAATAATCAGTGGGACAGCTTGGAATCACGCTCATCCTGGATGGCTGACAAAATCCAGAGGAAAATGGGGCCATTGGTGCCGGGCTGACGGCATCTCAGGTTTGCTCTGAAACGACTGGCTTCTTCCCTTTGGATGTGTCTTTTTTTTTTTGAGGGTTTTGTTAAGATAAAGTTCTGTGAACCTGTTATGTAAGAGAATGTGTTCAGTCAGTGGCATTTTGTGGTTATAATTAATACCATCCATCTAGTGAATCAGAATTCTCTCTTACTGTAAATGTATTGTTTTTTAACTCTCTTTGTGTGTGCTGTGTGTGTGTGTAAGCAATCACTTGTGAGGGTTCAGGAGTACACGTGCTATGGCATGCGTGTGACGGTCAGACAATGACCCCGAGGTTTGGTGTTCACCTCCCATTATCGCAAAGCCCAGGCTAACTGGCCTGTGAGCTTCTGGGAGTCGCATGTCTCAGCTTTTCATCTCACTGGGATTACAAACAGTACTTCATCTGGCTTTTCGGCACATTCCAGAAATCCGGGGGTCAGAACTTTATTACTTGAGGCTGTACACTTTACCTGTTGAGCACCTCTCCAGCCCCTAAAGGTATCGTTTTTATTCCCTCTTGATATTTCTTACAGAAAGAACCTAAAAACAACACCCAGTAGCTTAACAATATACTGGATTGTGGAGCACACACGTGCACATACAAATTAAATAGATGCATCACAGCATAGTCAATTAACTCACACTCATGTTAGGTTTTATTTTATTTTATTTATTTATTTGAGAGAGGGAAAGAAGCAAACACACACAGAGGAAGAGAGAGAGAGAGAATGGACAAGCCCCCTTTGAAATTCCATTCTCCCCATCTCAATCAGTCTCTCTTTTATTTTGATGTCACGATCTTTTTCTCCTATTATGACGGTCTTGTGTAGGTGGGGTCAGGCACTGAAAGTATTTTTGGAATATCTGAATGCTTTCCAGGGCCAGCTATGTCCTTTCATTGTTACAAGAAAAGTGTCAGCTCCACTCCTGGTATCCGATGTTACCTCACTTCCTGGAATCCCATGGAAGCACACTTCAATATAATCTCTTTGAATTCTACATACTGTGAGTAGTCCAGACAGCTCAATTCCCACATAATGATCTAAAGCTTTGTTGATTTCTCATTTTCAGCAGTCATATATCAAAAATATATAAAGTTTGCTTAATTTTTACATATCAGTTTAAAAAAACATCATAGGCCTGTTGGACAAAGAGACAAGGAAAAAAAAAAAAAACAGTGTGGTGAAGCAAGATGTTTTTAAACACAAAGGAAAAGCATTACGCTTTCACAGAGCCATGATGCCAAGGTTGAGAATATCTGGTTCCAGTTAGAAGGAGAGACAGCAGAAGCAGTCATTTTATGTCTTCTCCAGAGAACATCAGATTAACAGTGTACACCTTGAGGAGAGATTTCATATACGCTTAACAGGCTGACTATGAAATAAGACAATCTGGTTCAGTGTAATGGAATTTTATAAATCAGTCACATTGGAAAAGCTAAGGCAAGTTGGAGCTAGAAAGATAGCTCACTTTTTAAAGGTGCTTTCTCGCAAACCTTGCCTGCTTGGAGTTCAATTCCCAAGCTACCCAAGTGAGCTACACACACACACACACACACACACACACACACACACACACACACAAATGTCCAAGAATTTGGCTTTCATTTTCAGGGCAAAGAGGCACTGGCATACATGTATGCTCATATGTGCATATAAATTCTAAACAAATAAATAAAGGAAGGAAGAAAAGCTAAGGGCTGGAGAGAGTTAAGGCACTTGCCTGAGAAGCCTAAGGACTCATGTTCAACTCTCCAGGTCCCAAGTAAGCCAGATGCACAAAGTGATGCAAGCACGCAAGGCCGCACATGCCCACGAGGTGGAGCATGCATCTAAGAGTGCCATTGTACCTGGTGGAGGCCCTGGCTTGCAAATTTTCTCTCTCTCTTCTCTTTCTCTCTGTCTGTCTTGCATAAATAAAGCCCAGTCTGTTGGGCTTGCCTCAAAGGAAAGAAAGAAAAGTTAAGACAAGTTGATCCTAGGACCAGAACACTAACGTCTATAGATATGGGCCAGAATGGAATATAACCCAGCCTATGTGGTATCCAAAATTATATCAGCGGAGACTGACAGAAAGAGGTATGGTCAAGCCAACTTTGCGAGTAGAAGCAGGGTCCTTGTGACTCTTCTAAATCCAAATTGGATGACAAAGCAAGTAAAGGTTCAACCACAGAATAGGCCAGAAATTGCCTAGTACTGAAGATGCCATGGTTTGGAAGCTAAGTGGGGAGCTCCCTCTGGATAATCACGGTGAGGGAGGAGGAATGAACTCAAGGAGCACAAATAGACGTCGCTGCTCGTCGAACTCTCTGGAAGACCTCACCCTGGATACACTTGGTTGAGGCCAGTAACGAGTCAAGAGTCCTATGGGTCGTAGAGCCAAAGAAGTCAGATAAGCGGATCAAACTGGAGCAGGAATGGACTCTCGGGGTTAGGGAACAACAGACAACAGCCTTCCCTATTGGACCATCCTCCCACCACTTTTTCTTTTTTTTTTTTTGCCTAGAAATTCCCCAGAATCAATTTATTCCAGCCATCTGCTTTTTTCTGCTTTTGCTCCTGGGCTGCAAATGCTGCTTTGGAAAATTGGATACCTTTGCCAACTGGCACCGAGACACCCTCATCTGGGCCCTCCACCCTGCTTGGTAGTCTCTGCCCGCTGTCTTAACTACCTTCCACTTACAGTGTTCACAGCAGCTGTTCAAACTCCTCCGATTCTCCTGGGGCACCCCACATCTCTCCTCTCTGCTCCTTCCTAGCTGCCCACCTTCCGTCTTCCTCACACAGAAGACAGAGGTCTTCCCTCTGCGCTCCTGGACCCCCAGACACGGTAGGGATGCAACAAGGACACGGAAGTTTCTGGAAAGAGCTCATTTCTCTTTCTTCCTAACCTAGCTCTCCACGCTTCCCACACACCTGGGAGGGAGACGGCTCCGTACCTCGGCAAAACCAGCTCTTCCAGCTGAGCTCTTGAGAGCTCCGCTCCCTTCTCTCCCGTTACTTGCTCTCTCTTTGCATCTTCTGTGTGTTCTATGTGTTCACTAGCACACACCTTTTGTCTCTGCCTCTCTGTGTCTCTTCCAGATTGCATGTGTGAGGCCCTGGAATTGGAGTCTTCTTAGCACTATAGAAGTTTGTGTGTGTGTGTGTGTGTGTGTGTGTGTGTGTGTGTGTGTGTGTAGAGGTGGGGGGGGGCACCAAACAGAAAACAACAGCCCTTTAATGAAGGGGAGGCAGATCATGTCCTAATGGGAGGAAAACAAATTAAAATTGGATGCTTTCAAATGCCTTGGAGGGGAAAATTAATCAAGGAATGGAGGCAGAGGATGGTAGGAAGGGCGTGGGGGATGCAGTTCTCAATAGAGCAGTCAGATGCAGGGGCCATTTAGTCCATGATCTGAAGGAACAAAAGGAGTGAGCCAGGTGGAAAATGGAATCGGAAGCAGATGGAACAACCCGTGTGTAGGTGATCTTGGCAGGGCGAGGCAGGGCGGCCTTATTGTGAATCAGAGAGCACGGAGGGGGTCCACAGGGCTGATCTGTGGTTGGGTGTGAGGCTGCAAATCGAGCTTTGCTTTTACGCTGGGGACACTGGGAAGCTCGTGGGAAGGTTTTGTGCAGGCAAGTGATAGGATTTGGCATATGTTGAGGATGCTCCTAAGTTGCTATGCTATGAATTGGGTACCAGGGACAAAGGAAGAATCTGGAAGCCCTGCAGCAGGGTCACTACAGACATCAAGAGAGGTGGTGTGTGCCGTGGCATCCTCACTTGCTGCATTTGTCAAAAGTGTTCTTTCCTTCATTGCTTCCTTAGTTAGTGTCACCCAGTTTAATTTTATTTATTTATCTGGTTAATTTTTCTACTATTTCCTGAAAATGTCCTTGGCTAAGGGGTTACAAATGACCTGAGTACCTAAAACCAAAGAATATGGGCTCCTCTATGACACCCAGGGCTAGCGCTAGCCCAGCTGTGTGTCCTGGCCTGTTACAAGTAAAACCAAGGGCTGGAGAGATGGCTCAGCCTTTAAGGTGCCTGCTTGCAAAGCCACCTAAAGACCCAGGTTCGATTCCCCAGTACCCGTGTAAAGCCAGTTGCACTAAGTAGTGCACACATCTGGAGTTTGTTTGCAGCAGCTAGCATGTCCATTCTCTCTCTCTCTCTCTCTCTCTCTCTCTCTCTCTCTCTCTCTCTGCTTATAAGTAAATAAATATTAAAACAAAAACATATGGGCTGGAGAGATGGCTTAGCGGTTAAGCACTTGCCTGTGAAGCCTAAGGACCCCGGTTCAAGGCTCGGTTCCCCAGGTCCCACGTTAGCCAGATGCACAAGGGGGCGCACACGTCTGGAGTTCGTTTGCAGAGGCTGGAAGCCCTGGCACGCCCATTCTCTCTCTCTCCCTCTATCTGTCTTTCTCTCTGTGTCTGTTGCTCTCAAATAAACAAATAAAAAAGTTTAAAAAAAAAAAAGACAAAACAAAAACATAAAGCCACATAGAAAGCTACCACTTGGCAGGTTCTCTGAAATCATCGCACTCGACGTTTTAGCTCTCTTTCCACGTTTCCTGTGATCAGTATATACAAACTGAAAACCCCACAAGGCTGGAATTTAGGGATATATATTGAGTGAGGGTAGCTATGAACGTACAGATACAGCCCACCTGGGACTTGTGTCCTTCTCATGTGCACGTGATAGGTGCCACGTGGAGATGCCACCTGGAAGGATGGCTCAGAGCTGCCAGGGCTTCTGATTGTGTGAACTTGAACTGTGCCTTCAGCTGCGACATGAGATCTCCTCTTGGATATGTATAAAGTATCTACGGACCACGTGAAAAACATCTATGAGTCATACATACCCAGCAGGCCATTGGTTTGTAAGTCTTCTGTCAATAACTACTGATCAGTTGTCCAGGCTGTGGCCTAAGTGCTCATGGTAAGCATGACTCATACCTTCTCTGGTCACAGCTGTCAGCCTCCGTGCCATGGAGCATCCTTTGACAAGTCCTGCTTCCTCTGTGCCCCTTTGACCCTGCTCTGCCTGCTCGCCAGTTCTGAGCTTTGCATCACACACTGGCTCCTCTGCCTTTTTCCCCGCCGACTGACTCCACGTCCCTTTGCTTCTGCTCAGTCCTCGTTCCCACAGACACATCACGTACTTCGCTGGCTCTGGCCGTAGCGCCTCGGGCCCTCTGCCACTGCTTAGGTCATTTCTCCTACTCTGGAGCACATAGACCTAGTGAGATTTGAATCCGTGTTCTCTAGTTTATAAGACATAGGTTTGAAGACGGCGGGCATCCTCTCTCTGCCTCCGGTTCCTCGTTCAGAAACTTGGAAGTGTTCCATGCTGTTGTACTGTCAAAAAACATCGCTTACTAGCTGTAGGTAAAGGCATCGATTGTATTTGATGGACGGCATAGGTAACTAACTTAATACAAACACATTTCCCCTTCTCCTGCCACACTCCCCCACTTCTTTTTTTTTTTTTTCCATGGTTCTCTCTCTTCTTTCTATATCTTAAACAACTGGTTTTGCTTCCAGACACTGTCTTTGTGTTTCCCATTTCAGCCTGTCTCTACCAAGAGTGGTGCTTGGGGCTGGAGAGATAGCTCAGTGGTTAAGGCCCTTGTCCGAAAAGTCTGATGACCTGGGTTCGATCCCCCAGCACCCATGTAAAGCCAGATGAACAAAGCAGAACATGTTTCTGGAGTTCGTTTGCAGTGGCTGAAGACCCTGGTTCACTCATTCTCCTCTCTCTTTCTCTCTCTCTCTCTCTCTCTCACACACACATTCTCTCTGTGTGTGTCATGGCAAATTAATAAAAGTATCTTACAAAGAGTGGCTCTTGCTTTCATGGCTTCAAAGAATGATCTTCAAAGAGGGATTCACAGGGCTGGAGGGATGGCTTAGTGGTTAAGGTGTTGGCCTGAACAGCTAAAGGACCCAGGTTCAATTCCCCGGAAAAGCCAGATGCACAAGGTGGTACATGAATCTGGAGTTTGTTTGCAGGGTCTGGAGACCCTGGTGTGTCCATTCTCCCTGTCTGTCTGCATCTCTCTCTCTCTCTTTCTCAAATAAATAAATAAATAATTTAAAAGAAGGATGTGTGAGTACAACATGTTAGTCTTAGCTGCTTGATTAGTCTTTGAACACATTTTACCTCTGATCTCTTGAGAACCTGGGGTCTTCTGCATGCACCTCAAATTCAGCATAGTAAAAGCAAACCTGGGCTGGAGGGATGGCTTAGCAGTTAAGGCCTTTGCTTGCAAAGCCAAAGGACCGACCTCAGTTTCATTCTCCAGGACCCATGTTAGCCAGATGCACAAGGGGATGCATGCATCTGGAGTTCGTTTGCAGTGGCTGAAGGCCCTGGCACGCCCATTCTCTCTCTCTCAATCTCTCTCGAATAAATAAGTATATATAAAAAGTTTGCCATCTGAAATAGCACTGTGGTCAGGGAGAAAAGAATATGGCATAGACCTGTAATACCAGCATTTGAGAGGTAGAAGTGGGAACGTGGTAAATTCTATGACAGCCTGTGCTACCTGGGGAAACTTGAGAGGGATAGAGAGAGAGAGAGAGAGAGAGAGAGAGAGAGAGAGAGAGAGAGAGAGGGAGGGAGAGAACTGGCCACTTCTAAGATTTTTGGCAATGCTATCCCAACCTCTATGGTAGAAAACTGAGACTCGCCTGCATCTTGGATCTTAGTGGTTCTACTCCAGAGAAGCCTGACATCTTCTCTTTGCTATTTCCATTCCATCACACGTCATTGCTTCCTTTGGCCTAGTTGCTAACACTTCACTCATTTTCTACCACTTCATTCAGGATAAGGACCCATTTTGCCCATACTAGTTTTGACCTTTGTAGATCCCTCCTTTAATAACCATTTGATGCTATATACCAAACCTCCTTTTTCCTCCAGCCAGCTGCCAAGCTTTGTGTTCCCACGCTGTTCCTGGGTCTAGAGAACCCCAAGTCTAACACCTCCACAGTCTTCACAGAGCATCAAGACCCATCCCATCCCAAATACCACGCTTTCTAAGAAGCCTATCCAAGCACCGTGATCAGAATCAGCAATTTATATACACCATACCATGTTCTCATGTTACAATGTCATGCTAACACGGCTAATTTTATATGTCTATATGTCTCATAAGAGTGGGACTTTGTTAATCTCAAGGACCACATGTTATTCATAACTTCATTGGCCAGATTTACAATCCCTTATTCTTGTTCAAGATTACTATATACCAGCTGCACAGTTGATCTTTATTGAATAAATACATGGAAATGGTGCCAATTAGAACTCTGTGTATTTAGAGAAAACTTTAGCTCATCATTTTTCTGTATGCCAGCTTTATTATTTATTTAGGAACCATTAACTCCCAACATCATAGGGCTCAGGAGGAGAAATTATTAAAAGCAGCATTTAAAAATTTTTTTTGTTTATTTTATTTATTTATTTGAGAGCTACAGAGAAAGAGGGAAAGAGAGAGAGAGAGAGAGAGAGAATGGGTGCGCCAGGGCTTCCAGCCACTACAAACAAACTCCAGACACGTGTGCCCCCTTGTGCGTCTGGCTAACGTGGGTCCTGGGGAATCGAGCATCGAACCAGGGTCCTTAGGCTTCACAGGCAAGCGCTTAACCACTAAGCCATCTCTCTAGCCCAAAAGCAGCATTTTTCAATAGACAAGTTAACATATTTTTTTCTGCAAAGATTATATAGAATCTTTCATCAAGTGCCCAACACAAGTCAAGACTTCCTAGAAGTGTGCCCTGTCTTTCTGCTGTGTATTTTAGGGCTACGAAAATCCTACCACAGGGGGAGTGGTCCTCTAGATTGGCTGGGAACTCATTATCATCCCCGTGTCCTCTTACAGGGACTTGTGCCCCAGGAGGCAGGAACAAAGGCCAGGGAAAGTGTAACCCTCAAATACCTACTTCAACCTTGACTGAGTTCAAAGTCTCACCTAAGGGCTAGGCATGAGCTCTGGACATTCCTGGGAACTTCAGATGCCTTTCGTTTACAGTCTTACTGGTCATGAAAATCTAGAACCGAGCCTCCCAGTAAACAAGCTGTGTCAAACCCCATCTTCGGGTAAGCTAGCTCCAAGATGCTGTCATGGCTGCTGATGTCTCCACCTCCCCGCCCAGCCGAAGCATCAAGGCAGCGAAGCCCAACTGCGTTGCCTCGCGTCCTGAGTCCTACCTGCTCGTCCCTGTGGCTCGCCGACTCTCGGCATTTCTGCTCAGATGACCCACAAGGGTCTCTAGTCAGCATGTCAAACGCTGAATTAATAACCCCCGGCTCTCCACCTGCTGCAACTCCTCTCTTCCCTTGCTAAGTTAATAATGCCATCATTCAGCCGCTCATGCAGAATTCAGAATTCAAGGTCCTTGTCAGCTCAGCTGTTCCACCAGCGGCGATCTCTTATCAATCATGCTCCTTCTCGCTTTGCTAAAGTGCCTTGGCAGGAATCCATCACGTGCTATTTTTTATTATTTTCCTCAGGGTCTGTCTCTTGCATCCTGGCACTGGGTCAGCATGGAAGCAGCTCTCTTGCTTATCTCCCCAATTCCTCTGTGGTTGCAGCTGTGGCTTAGCTGAAGTGTGAGGGCTCATTTATCTCCTTGGGCCTCACTACCTTCTGAAAAAGAACAGATTCTCGGGCTGGAGAGATGGCTTAGCGGTTAAGTGCTTGCCTGTGAAACCTAAGGACCCCGGCTCGAGGCTCGATTCCCCAGGACCCACAACAGCCAGATGCACAAGGAGGCACATGGGTCTGGAGTTCATATGCAGTGGCTGGAGGCCCTGGTGTTCCCATTTTCTCTTTCTCTCTGACTCTCTCTCTCTCTCTCTCTCTCTCTCTCTCTCTCTCTCTGCCTCTTTCTCTCTCTGTCTGTCACTCTTAAATAAATAAATTTAAAAAATTTTAAAAAGAGCAGATTCTCCAATGGACAATGAAGTCACCATAGCTTAATGGGATAATCATTATTAATTAGGGAGAATTCCATGAATATAACTCCTCTTTTAGTCAAAGACTAGTGAGAGCTTGACACTGAAGAGCATACATAATCATTGTCTCCATAGGATTCTGATCTGGTTCCCGATTCCAGATATGGGTTCCTTTACACTGAGTGGATCTTTTAGCCAATCGGAAATGTATCGGTTACCCACTGAGGCTGTGTGACACCATTGCCCTGGCTTGAGCATCCTGTTGGGGTGTTTGCTTCTAGTAGCTTAGACCTCTGGCTGCTCAGCCTGGAGTTGGCCACTTTCTCCCAGTAGCTCATGTAATGTTTTCCAGCACTAGACAGGCTAACTGTCTGGGGACTGGCTTTCTTCCAGATTCCAGCCAGGTTTCTCCGTGCTCTGTGTCGGCAACATATGAGAGACAGGGTGTCATACTGGCCCGGAGCTCACCAAGTAGGCCAGACTGACTGTCCTGTGAATCCCAGTGATTTACCTCCAGTCACCTCCACGACACTGGAATTGCAAGTGTTCTTTACCACGCCTGCTTTTTGTCTGGGTACTGGGGATCCAAGTCAGATTCTCATGCCTACATGCCAACAACTGAACGATCTCTTCAGTATGTAAGACTTTCAAAGCATGTTTAGAGGAGCCAGAACTGAGTCACTTGGTAGGTTGCCTATATGTACAACCATGTATTTGGCATACATAGCTACATTCTTGAGATGTGTGGTTCATAAGCAAGGTGGTCAGTAAGTTGAGTGTAACACACAGGATTTAATACATAGAAGGACACGCCACGGGCCTGGAGATTTAGCTCAGAGGCAAAGGTCTGCCAACCATGTACAAGGTTCATTCCTTACCACACATGCTGAAAGAAGTCATTCCGGAGCCGCTATTTCACTCTGCATGGAAGAAGGCAGATGTCAGGAGCAAGCAGGAAAAGAATATAACATCCAGGACTCAACATCTCTCGGCTAGAAACCTCCCCGCAGAGAGAAGTTGGTGAATACCAGAATAGTATTTGCTGCAGCCTAAAGCTGAATACCCAAGTGCTGAGGCACAGTGGATTCAAGGGGTCAGTAGTGTCTTGGGCTTGATATTGGAAGCAAATTGTGGATGACAGAGCAATAGTGGTCAGAGTACAATGACGCTATAGGGGTTTGATTCAGGTGCCCCCCCCATAAGCTTAAGTCTTCTGAATGCTGATGGAGATTTGGGAATTAACGCCTTCTGGAGGCACTGTACTGTTGGGGAAGGGATTATGGGTGTTATAAACCAGTGTCCCCTTGTCAGTGTTTGGCACACTGTCCTATTGCTGTTGTCCACCTGATGTTGGCCAGGGGTGATGTCCACCCTCTGCTCATGTCATCATTTTCCCCTGCCATCGTGGAGCTTCCCCTTCAGTCTGTAAGCCAAAACGAACCCCTTTTCCCCCCACAAGCTGCTCTTGGTCGGGTGATTTCTACCAGCAATGAGAACCCGACTGCAACAGATGCCAATGCCTGTAGACTCTAAAAAGTTGAGGCTGCAGAAGGAGAAAGAGTCAGGCTCTCTGACTAACCAAATAAGACAGTCCTCTTCTGGAGACACAATGAATGTCTAGAGTGAATAAGTTTGGATGAAACCACCAAATTGGGATCCCCAAGAATGAAAGCATCATGATTAGGTAAACAATCTGAAAGATAAATACGCGTGTGCTCACTCTTGGGGGAGACCCAGGGTTGAGGCTGCACTTAAGTAGACCATATTATGTTCAACGCTCCTTGGGAATCAATAGCACTCTAAAGGTTAACACCTCTGCAATATGAACTCTTCTTTAAAATGCACGTCATCTTTACTTCCGGGCCATCGCGTCCGGCTGCCTTGTTCCCGTCATGAGGATCCTCAACATCAAAGCTTTCCTCTTTGCTTACACAGTTGTTTTGTTACCTTTATAAATGGAGTGCTTCAGTACAGTCAGCAAAATGTGGCTTGTGGGCATCATGTGCGCCAGCTCTCTGCCCGTCAGGTGAGAATGTGCCTGTCAACCTCAGGAATTCAGGTTGTTGATGGTATAGTCAGTGGCCGGGAATCTCCTAGAACCTTAGGTGAGTCCTGTATAGCCTTCTTTGAAAAACTAGAGATGTTTCTTGCTTAACAATGAAGTTAAAAATGGATATGCCAACCAAAAAAAAAAGCCAGGTGTGGTGGCGCATGCCTTTTAATGCCAACACTCGGGAGGCAGAGGTAGAAGGATCACCATGAGTTCAAGGCCATCCTGAGACTACATAGTGAATTCCCCGTCAGCCTGGGCCAGAGTGAGACCCTATGTCAAAAAAAAAAAAAAAAAAAAAAAACATAAAAACAAGGGGCTGGAGGGATGGCTTAGCGGTTAAGCACTCGCCTGTGAAGCCTAAGGACCCCAGTTCGAGACTCGATTCCCCAGGACCCACTTTAGCCAGATGCACAAGGGGGCGCACGCGTCTGGAGTTCGTTTGCAGAGGCTGGAAGCCCTGGCGCACCCATTCTCTCTCTCTCTCTCTCTCTCCCTCTCTCACTCTATCTCTCTCTGCCGTTCTCAAATAAATAAAAATAAATAAACAAACAAAATTTAAAAAAAAACAACAAAATAAAACAAAAAATAGATATGCCATTGCAGAGAAATGGCAAGTATGATGTTATACTTAAAATGTGAGGATTGATCCTGCCATCTGCAACTGACTGTAATTTCATTCATTTCCCTTTCTCTCTGGGATTCAAAATAATGTTTTGTGGGGTTTTTTTGAGACAAGCCCAACAAACTGGTCTTTCTTTTTGTTGTTAATGAGAGTGAGAGAGAACGAGTTAGAGAGACAATTGACATGCCAGAGCCTCCAGCCACCGCAATCGAACCCCAGACACGTGCACCACCTAGTGCACATGTGTGACCTTACATGCTTGTATCACCTTGTGTGTCCAGCTGACGTGGGACCTGGAGAGTTGAACATGGGTCCTTAGGCTTCTCAGGCAAGCGCCTTAACTGCTAAGCTATCTCTCCAGCCCGCAGATATATTTTTTTCACTCCAAATCCTATCTTTGACTAGTAACTGGAACTGCATATTTTTTTTTCCTGTCAAAGCGAAATACATCCACAGATAAACATATAAACCAAATTTTTTTTTTAAAGTTAACATCCAGCAAAAACATTCATAGCTTCCCATAGGTGTCTCACCTAAGTTTGCAAAGTGTGGGCCTCTCTGCTCTTCCTACCTCTCCTGTGAGCTAGTGGAAGAGCCTTCTGGTTAGGCAAATATAACTGATTAAAGTCAAAACATGCATCATTCTTTTCCCGCTATCACTTAAGTCTCCTCCCTTCGCCTAGATTCCCAATTTCGCTTCTGTATTTCCTAATACCTCCTTTCTTTTCTTTTTTTCTTTTCTTTTCTTTTCTTTTTGTTTGTTTGTTTTTGTTTTTCAAGATAGGGTCTCACTCTAGCTCAGGCTGACCTGGAATTCACTCTGTAGTCTCAAGGTGCCCTCGAACTCACAGCGATCCTCCTACCTCTGCCTCCCGAGTGCTGGGATTAAAGTGTGCCACCACGCCCAGCCCTAATACGTCCTTTCTTAACTAGGGTCCTTCATGTGCCTAAGAGGTGAGAAACTACTTTCTCAGTTCTGACAAGCGTGGTCCATAAACGAGTGCCCTTACACACGCATGGAGAACAACTTCATCTGTTACACAAGTTTTATTCTTTGGGGCTGGGGTGTAGCTCAAGGGCAGAGGGTCTGCCTAGTGTGGTTAGTATACCAGACATTATTATGGGCTTTGCCATAGCTATCCAGTTAGGCCCGGCTCTTCTACCTTGCTACTGACCCACGTTCTGGTTTTGCAGCCCATGCTTGGTTGAGCCCGAGGATGTTCTTAGGTCTTCCTTCCTCCTATCCCCTGGGCCCCGCCTCTCATTTTGAGATCGGTTTAGTCATAGTGCAGAGGCCAAGCTCAGGAGCAGCTTTCTGCGTGAATCTCTCCTACATTGTCCATTCTCCTACATTGTCCATTCTCCTACATTGTCCATTTTTTTTTTTTACGTGAGAGAGTGAGAGCAAGATCAAACGTGTGTGTGTGAGAGGAAGGGAGAGAATTGATGCTCCAAGGCCTCCAGCCACTGACGCTTGTGCGTCCGGCTTACCTGGGATTTCAGAGTAGAACGTGGGCCCTCAGGCTTTGCAGGCAAGCGCCTTAACTGCTAAGTCATCTTCCCCGGCTCTCGTTTCACTTCCTAAAACTCCATCTCCCCTTTCACTGGCCATGTTGAACTCTTCCAGTATCTCCAAAGGATGAAGGGCACATATGCGTCCTTTTACTCCCCGTGCCCGGGACTGAACGGTGGCTTGACAGCAAGGTTGAACAAAGATGAACAGAAGCGGGGAGTTCAGTTGGTTCCTTGTTGCCTGGTTTGACCATGGGTTCACAGCACACGCGGGAGCCTGGGTGAGGCTTGGAAGAAGAAAACAGCCTTGGAATGAGTGTTCTTTCTGCGTATGCTGTGTGTCACCTGAAATGCCACGCCGACTGAACCCTTATCAATAATTGATATGCCCTCCTCCTCCCTCTAAGAGCCCGAGTCCAAATCGTGTATTGGACCTTGTGCTCAGAATTCGTCAGTGCCCGACTTCATATTTCCATGCGCACCACACTGGTGTAGCAATTTCAAGTGCGAGTGCCCATTATGCCTGCTGTTACTATATATGTTATTGCCAGGTTTTGACCGCTGATGTTAAATATTTATCCCCTGTTGCAGACAGGTTCGCATTGCTGGTAGAAATCACCCAACGAAGAGCAGCTTGTGGGGAAAAGAGGTTTATTTTGGCTTATAGGCTCAAGGGGAAGCTTCATGATGGCAGGAAAAAAAATGATGGCATGAGCAGACAATGGACATCATCCCCTGGCCAACTTAAGGTAGACAATAGGAACAGGAGAGTGTGCCACACACTGGCATGGGGAAACTGGCTATAACACACATAAGCCTGCCCCCAACAATATATTCCCTCCAGGAGGCTTTAATTCCCAAATCTCCTTCAGCTAGAAACCTAGCATTCAGAACACCTAAGTTTATGGGGGACCCCTGACTCAAACCACCACATCCTTGTACTTACTTACACAGACTATGTTACTTCCTACCGAATGCTATAAGCTGCTTCCGTAAGCCAGCCCAAACATGAAAACTAAGCATTATTTCCCGGCTTAGAAATCATTTCAGTGATGATAACGGTCTTTAAACTTTGCATTTCTGAAGCAGATTGTATTTGACAGTCCTCAAGGGCTGTTGGACCGTAAGTCACGCAAAGCTGTAAATCAGTCAGCTCTTTGCTAAGACGTCGACTTTGCACCCAGAAAGCACGTTACCTTCCACATCTGAACAAAAGGTAGAATAAGGGAAGTTATTTCTCCAGAGTTAGGTTTTACATTTGCCTTTCAAATTTTAAATGTGAAAGCTTTTTACCTTGTAACAGTCCTTCATGGTATGATGTTTTATATGGTTATTTATTTATTTATTTATTTTCGAGGTAAGGTCTCACTCTAGCCCAGGCTAACCTGGAATTCACTATGTAGTCTCAGGGTGGCCTCAAACTCATGGTGATCCTCCTACCTCTTCCTTCTGAGTGCTGGGATTGAAGGCATGTGTCACTACGCCCCGCATATGTGGTTATTTCTTACAATTGTTTCAGTTCTGGTCTGGGAGAAGAATCCCACATAATCCCTCCTGACTTCCAGGAGATGTGGACTGTTATTCTGTCACACCCATAGCCATGGATATTCCCTTTTGCTTCCTTTCTAAAAATAATTTATTTATTTGAGAAAGATAGAGAAGGAGAGAAAATGGGTTTCCAGGGCCTCCAGCCACTGCACACAAACTCCAGACGTGTGTGACGCCTTGTGCATCTGGAGTTACATGGGTACTGGTGAATTGAACTTGGGACCTCAGGCTTTGCTGGCAAGTGTCTTAACTACTGAGCCATCTCTCCAGCTCTGCTTCATATATGTTTTGCCATCAGTGTATCACCGGCATGTCTGCATGTGGTTTCCCACCCTTCTTCCTTATTTTCTTTGTTAGAAATTAATGTAGTGAGAGCTCAGCAGATACACATAGATGATTATGAAGCACTAATATTCCCTAATCAAATCTGGAACAGAGGTAAGGAAATGAAGAAAGCTTTCTATGAGATGCTCATCAAAAGAACTATCTTTCTGGTTAAGGGTTAAAATACAGCTTTCTAAACCAGGCATTGTAGCGCATGCCTTTAATCCCAACACTCGGGAGGCAGAGGTTGGAGGATCGCTGTGCATTCAAGGCCAGCCCGATCCTACATAGTGAATTCCAGGTCAGCCTGGTCTAGAGTGAGACCCTACCTTGAAAAATCAAATACATATAAATTCTTTTCTCCTCCATCCAAAAAAGTAAAAAGTATATAATTTTATTTTTCTATGGTGAGAAAATTCAGATTGATATTTGAGACATTCACAATTATGACTATTTGAATATGACATGAAAAATGGCAACAGGTATAACCATTTACAACCAAAGACCCTCATATTTAGCATAACAAAGATTAATTGGTATTTTTCTTCCAAAGGCCCATAATCTGGTTATCAGAATATATTCTGAACAAATAATCTAGCGTGGCCACTAAAGCTAATATGAGAAAAAAAAAAAATAGAGATATTGTAAGTAGTTCTCTCACAAAATACTAAGGGAGCCAAAGCAAGGTGTTTTCTATGAGGCATTTGTTGCAAATCAAACACCTTAAAAGTAGACTTTCTGGGGCTAGAGAGATAGCTTAGTGGTTAAGTGCTTGCCTGTGAAGCCTAAGGTTTGAGGCTCAATTCCCCAGGACCCACATTAGCCAGATGCGCAAGATGGTGCATCTGGAGTTTGCTTGCAGTGGCTGGAAGCCCTGGCATGCCCATTCTCTCTGTACCTCTTTGCCTCTTTCTCTCTTTGTCTGTCTGTCACACTCAAATAAATAAATAAAAATGAACAAAAAAAATTTTTTTAAAGTAGACTTTCTCAAGCATGTTGCATAAACCCCTGATGGTGTTTGTCCTATGGGAATGTTTGGGTAGATGGTCAGATATAGCCTGGAAATGCATTTGACATTTACACATTAAATGTTCCTGCATTGTTCCTTCCTTTCCCTTTGCATACAATTAGAATTCCTTTAGATTTCTTGAGTAAGCCAGGAAAGTTGAAAAGTTACCGTTTTTTGACCAACTGTTGGGTAACAAATCCTTTGGTGAGAGACAGATATTTTAAAACAAAGTAGAATAGGATAAACAACTAACTAAATAAATAACTAAAAGTGTCTTGTGAGGCCCCCAAAAGTAGGAGTGGAAACTGGGAAGACGTAGAGCATCAAAGGATGTAAGCCATTAAACAATGTACAAGATCACCCAAGATAAACCTTTTTCCTGCTTTTAAAGAATAGAAAAGTCTAGCCAAAGTGTACTCTGGGGCAATGCTGAGAGATTTTTTTTTTTTAATTTTTATTTATTTATTTGAGAGCGACAGACACAGAGAGAAAGAGAGAGAGAGAGAGAGAGAGAGAGAGAGAGAGAGAGAATGGGCGCGCCAGGGCTTCCAGCCTCTGCAAACGAACTCCAGACGCGTGCGCCCCCTTGTGCATCTGGCTAACGTGGGACCTGGGGAACCGAGCCTCGAACCGGGGTCCTTAGGCTTCACAGGCAAGCGCTTAACCGCTAAGCCATCTCTCCAGCCCAACGCTGAGAGATTTGAGAGTAGGCATGAAGTGTAGAAACAGCCCTGTCTGGGGTTTTAAACTCCTGCCTCGCCTTCCAGCCTGTGTACAGTTCTGAGGCTGAAAGTTAGACTGGGTCACCCTGGGCCTATCGTCTTTTCCCTTGTGAATGGGACCTCGCAGACTTTGAGGAGGAAACACGATTTCCATCCTCCCTATTTCTTCCCAAGACAATCCCTGCCGCCTCGTCTCCTCTCAGTCTGTGGGCGGAAAAGGTCAGCCTTGCAGGATGTTGGCCCAAGATGAAAGGAAGGGAAGGAACGCTGGGGGCAGGAGGTTAGCTTGAGAGATGAGATGGCCAGATCCAGACAGTTCAGAAATTAGACTTTCCCTGGGGTCTTCGAAGTGAAGTGACGGCCACTGCTTTCCACCACTAACGCATCAGTGATTGGACCTGCCATCTTGACCTCCACATCTCCCGTGGGTCAGCCACACCAGTCCCCTGGGAGGTCCCCAGCCACCCAGAGCTGAAAACGGTTGCACGTGGCATGAATGCCAAGGCCAGCTCTGGCTTCTTTGCCCAGCCTTACGACTGGGTTCCTTACGCTGTCCACAGTGCGGACTTGCTCTCCATGTTACCTGTGAGCATTTCCTTTATGGATTTCAGTGACGGTACCTTTGCAGAGGACTACACGATTAGTTATAATGAAAGCCAGTTTTACTAGGAGACCAAGGTTCAGAGATGCCGCAGAAGTCTGTTGAGGATATTAAGAAAAATAACCACGGCTGGTAACTGGACAGTGGAATTGTGGTTAATTGGGTTTTATCTTTTTTTTATTTTTTTGTTATTTTTATTTATTTATTTGAGAGCAACAGACAGAGACAGAGGCATATAGAGAGAGGGAGAAAGAATGGTTGGCCAGGGCCTCCAGCCACTGCAAATGAACTCCAGACACATGCGCCCCCTTGTGCATCTGGCTAACATGGGTCCTGGGGAGTCGAGCCTTGAACCAGGATCCTTAAGCTTCACAGGCTAGTGCTTAGCTGCTAAGCCATCTCTCCAGCCCAATTTGGTTTTATCTTTATGTTTATCTGAACTTTCACTAATTTTCTAGGACAACATAATTTGTATGTATAATGTTTAAAGTGAGGGGCTTCTTTTTTGGTTTCATGTGTATGTTCATGTGTGCAAGTGTGCATGTGCATATAGGTATGTGTGAACATACGTGTACACGTCTGCGGAGACCAGCCAACAAACTCACGTGTCATTCCTTGGACACCCTCCACCTATTTTGAGATAAAGCCTCTCATAGCCCCTGAACTTACCAAAGAGACTAGACTGGCCAGTGAACCTGAAAGCCCATCTCTGTATTTTGGGCACTGGGATTATAAGTGTGCCCACTCCCATAACTGGCTAGTGAGCTTTAGAGATCAAACTCAGGTTCTCACAATTGCAAGGCAAGAACTTCACCACCTGAGCTATGGCTCCATCCCTAAAGTAAGTTTCATATTACTTAAGAATAGCGGAGGGGGCTGGAGAGATGGCTTAGCGGTTAAGGCATTTGCCTGCAAAGCCAAAGGACCCAGGTTCGAGTGTCCAGGACCCACATAGGTCAGATGCACAAGGGGGCACCCGTGTCTGGAGTTCGTTTGCAGTGGCTGGAGGCCCTGGTGCACCCATTCTCTCTCTGTCTCTCTGTCTGCCTCTTTCTCTCTCTGTCAGAAAAAAATAAATAAATTTAAAAAAAAGTAGTAGTGGAGAATTGAAGTTGCTTGACTTAGACTAGTGGAGGTAAGAGCTGGGAAGAGAATTCCGCCTGCTTTGATCCCACAGAGGGATGGATGCATTTGCCCAACCTCACTGAGACGGGACTGGAACTGCTCTTACAGTAACACTTTGGCACTAATGACGTAGACACCTTCTGTGTCGTTGGAGGCTCGTGATGAGCACTGGGCAGTTCTGGGTGTTGGTCAGGAGGAGTCGCTCCCTTGTTTTTGTTGTCAGTGAGTGGTAACAACATTGTCGGCTCTCCTTCTCCAGTGTACTCGATGTTCCCCTCCAATGTTGCTGTTCGGGATCTCCACACCTGATCGGCATCAACTTTTTCATTAATATATTTATATACATAGTCATATATCCATTCATGTGTATATATATATGTGTGTGTATTTATATATATATTTATATATATGAAATATATATTATATATATATTTATATATATATGTTAAAATTAAATATATATATATATGAAAAATATATATATATATTTAATTTTTCGAGGTAGGGTCTCACGCTAGCTCATGCTGACCTGGAATTCACTGTGTAGTCTCAGGGTTGCCTCAAACTCACAGCGATCCTGCTACCTCAGCCTCCCAACTGCTGGGATTAAAGGTATGCGCCGCCATGTCCAGCTAAAAAAACAAAAAAATACATTTTTGTATGTATTTATTTGCCAGCAGAGAGAGAGACAGAGAGAGGAGAGAGACAGAATTGGTGAGCCAGGGCCTCCAACTGCTGCACACGAACTCCAGATGCGTGCACCACTTCATGAATTTGGCTTTATGTGGGCCCTAGGGAATCAAACCTGGGTCGTTAGGCTTTGTGGGCAAGTGCCTTAACCGCTGAGCCATCCCTCCGGCCAACCCTTTTCCTTTTTGAACAATGAATATCGCCGTGTGTGAATCTCCTAATAAACAGTACAGTCCAACAGAAACAAAGGTCCAAGGAGAGCTCGGGATGATGAGAGCAGCGTTCACCTACCTTCTTCAAGCTCCATGTCACCAGGGGCACTGTTTATTTCATCACCAAGCCTGCTATTAGCAGCAGACTGGGAAGCTTTGGACTTAATTGATGCGCATAAAGCAAGCTGTTCGCTTAATCTGCGCATCTCATTCAGTTTGCTATACTTACTGCTTCCGGCTGGCATTTTTCCATATAAGGGCATCTCAGTGCCTTCCCAGAGCATCCCTGCCTCTGACTTGATAAACCAGCCCAAGATGGCATTGTGCTTAACGTTTGCATCGTAGGTCGATTGATTAATTCCCAGCCACACCGCTGCCACTTTGCCTTCCACTCCTGCCAGGTAAGTCCAGAACATTCCACTGCTAATGCTCCCAGAAACAACGACCTCAGGGATTCTGTTAGTGTAGATTTATTTTATTGTGACTGCCCGGAAAGACAATCGACTCTAATCGAGCTTGCCTGTCAGATTCCATCGCACGCCTTCACGTTTACACCGAGCGTCTGTTTGCGAACGTACCGCTGGACTCCACAGTCAGCAAGCCTTAAGGCAGACGTGGTAAACATTTTCTGGGCACACTTTTTGGCGGAGCATGCAGTTTGAATGCATTGATGCAGGATGTGGAATATGTGGGGGAAAGGGAGGAAGGGATGTTTTCTCCCTGGTATACACCGCTCTTTTCTAAATACTACCAAAGTCTCTGTAAAATCATAGTTTTATTGAAAGGAGTCCCAAGTTTAAAAGGACAGCAACATTTGCCCCCTCTCTTGGATAATGGGATGTAAATATATCATATTCCATTTGCACTAAGTGGTTTCTCAGGTTTAATGCCCATCCAGGTTGTGTGAAGTGTCTGCAAATCCAGAGGATGTGGCTGCAGTGAAGGGAAGAGCTGGGTGATTAAACAATAGGGGCTGGGCTGGAGAGATGGCTTAGTGGTTAAGGCACTTGCCTGAGAAGCCTAAGGACCCAGGTTCAATTCTCCAGCGCCCACATAAGCCAGAAGCAAAAGGCAGCACATGTGTCCAGAGTTCGTTTGCAATGGCTAGAGGCCCTGGTGTGTGAATTCTCTATCTGCCTCTTTCTCTCTCAAATAAATAAATAAGCATTTTTTTTAAGTTGAAGCTAGCTTTTGTGGTCTGTGCTAAGGAACATGGGCACATGGCGGTGGGCGGGGGGGTGGGTATTGAGTGTGACAGTGGCAGTTTAAGAAAAATGCACAGTCATTGAAAAACACAAAAGGCCACGTGTGGTGGTGCACGCCTTTAATCCCAGCACTCAGGAGGTAGAGGTAGGAGGATCACCGTGAGTTCGAGGCCAGCATGAAACTACATAGTGAATTCCAGGTCAACCTGGGCTAGAGTGAAACCCTACCGCAAAAAAACAAGAAATAAAAATAAAAATAAATCACAAAAGAAAACGTATGATAAACACCGAGATGGGTAAGTGAAATGTAGAGGCTCAGCCAGGCTTGGGTGGGAAAAAGCAATCCGTCACTGTCATGTGCCTTGTCCCGGCCGCTTCCCTTTGGGCGCTGGCCACCTCATTGAGGATCCATTCTTCTGGTATTAACCAAGGTGAGGAAGAATTATAACCTTGACCATGGGGGACAGAAGCTTAGATGTGATGGATGTATCTACTCAGGGTTGGCTATGGTCTCTAAAACACCTACCCTTAACACTATTATCTGCACAATTCAGATAATACCTATGGCTTGGGCCTTATGTCAATAGGTAATAGCAATATCTCAGAAACTAAGAACTGCTGTGACTTTGCTATTTTGTTTTTTTTTTTTTTAATATTTTTATTTTTATTAGAGTAGAGATGGGGAGAGAGAGAGAATCGGCGTACCAGGGCCTCCAGCTACTGGAGATGCAGGTATCACCTTGTGCATCTGGATTACATGGGTCCTGGAGAATCAAACTTGGGTCCTTAGGCTTCGGAGGCAAATGCCTTAACTGCTAAGCCGTCTCTCCAGTCCCTGGGTTTGCTGTTTTATTGGAAGTACCTCACTTATTGCCCACTGCCCACTGGTAGTTAACACTGTCCACATTATTATAAGTGAAAAAAAAAAATCAAAATCACCTAAGACTCAAGAAAGGTAAAGTTCCTCATCCAGGGTCACATAGTAACTAAATAGAGGAAAGGCAGTTGGAATGCAGGTCTACAAAAAAAGGCCCATGTGAGGCCTGGAGAGAAAGCCCAGCAGTTAAGGTGCTTACTCAGAAAGCCTAGTGACCTGAGTTCAATTCCCCAGTACCCATGTAAAGCCAGATGCACAGTAGCACATGCATCTGTAGTTCATTAGCAGCAGCTGGAGGCTCTGATGTGCCCACTCTCTCTCTCTCTCTTTCTCTCTCTTCTGCGCATGGCGGCATATACCTTTAATCCCAGTACTCGAGCAGCTGAGGTAGGAGGATGGCTATGAGTTTGAGGCCAACCTGAGATGAATTCCAGGCCAGGCTGGGCTAGACCAAGACTGTACCTCACACACACACAAAAAAAAGTCCATATAGTTTCCACTTTTATGTAGCCCCTCTTGTTTAATTTGAAATTTTCATTAAATTTTAAGGTAGGAATACATGGGGAAGGGGGGGATGCAAACAAAAGCACTTTTCTTGGGAAAATTGGGACTATATCCCAAGTCAACAATTAAATTCCTGTGTTTTTGATCTGTTGCCCAGATTTTGCACCAGTTGAAATATTGGCAGACACACACTGGAGTGTGATTTCTCAGTGTTGGTTTGATGCTGTGGCCTTCTGAGGAGACATAAAAGCATCCTGATGTCTAGTCTTCATTCCCAGAGCCCCTTGTTAAATTGAAAGGGGGGTGAGGTCTGGGCATGATGAGTTTGAAGCACTTCCCAGGTGATCCTAATGAGTACACAAATAGGGTGGTTTTTTTTTTTTTTCCTCACATCTTATTCTAAAATCTAGACCCATTAATTCAACTGATTCCTGTTACCTCTGCCTTAGACTCCTTCTGGTATCTCAAATGCAACAAACCCAAAAAGAATGTCTTTTCACAAATTTGGTCCTGCTTTTCCTTTTCTTTACTTATTTCTTTTCTGCTTTTTTTTTTTTTTTTTGGCATGTATCTGTGTATGTGTGCATGTAGAAGCCAGAGGTTGACAGTGAATGTCTCCCTCAATCATTTTCCACATTATTGATTGAGAAAAAAAAAAAAAAAACCTCTCACTTGAATCTAGAGCTTACTAATATAACTTGTCTAGCTAGCCACGTTGCCCTGGGCATCCTGCCTCCTTATCCTTCCAAATATTGGGGTTATAAAGAGGCCACTACACCTGCCCAACATTTACCTGGGTGCTCGGAACCCAAACTCTGGTCCTTACGCTTTCATAGTGAGCACTTTACTGACTGAGCCATCTCCCCTGTCTCCTGTGTGTCCTTTAAAAAAAATCAAATATGTCTTGAGAGATAGTTCGGTAGCTAAGCCACTTGCCTATACCTAATGACCCAGGTTCGGGTCCCTAGTACCCATATAAAGCCAGATGTACAAAGTGGCATAGGCTACTGAAATTTGTTTGCAATGGCTGGAGGCCCTAGCACAACCATATTCTCTTTCTCTCTCTCCTTGCAAATAAATAAACAAAATTTAAAAAAAAATCAAATGTTCTTTATGGCGTTGATAAATGTATTACTCTAATTTGCTTAGTTTTTACAAACCTCGGATCTCTCAGTCTTAAGAAGAAATGCTGAAAGGCTGCTTTATAAACTCGTGGCTTGGCATTAGAACTTTCAAAGCCGAGCACGTTCAAGCACTTGTTAGTATTTATTGGAAATCTTGGGATACCTGTGTCCTGAATATCAAAGAAAGGAAGTGCTCAAACGCAATGCTGTCCGTCAGAAAGTTCATTGAAATGAACACTGCTCATAAAAGTGCGTCAAGCCATCAAACTTCAAGTAGGTATTTACAGCTGCCCTTACTTCCACAAGGCCCATCAAGTTTGGAGTATTTACAACTCCCACAGAACACCAGGTTCCAGGGAAAACAGCGTCCAACACAGCCCATTCATTGACTTCAACTCCCCAGTAAGTGAAAGGGATTTTATAGATGTGGTTTATCCAGTAAATGGCCTACAAGAACAAATGGGTGTCTCTGTCATAGCTGGAACTATTCCTGAGATCATCAATTGATGGACTTTTCTTGAAGTGACAAAGCAAAAGGCCATGGGTTCAGATAAGAGATGGCTTAGTGGTTAATGCACTTGCCCACAAAGCCTAAGGACCCAGGTTCAGGTTCCATTCCCCAGTACCCACATAAGCCAGATGCACAAGACGGTACATGCATCTGGAGTTTGCAGTGGCTGGAGGCTCTGGCATACCCATATTCTCATTCTCTCTCTGTCTCTGTCTTTCTCTCTCTCTCTCTTTAATGACTAAATAAATAATATATTGGGGGAAAAAAAACCCTGAAGAGTCCAGAATTAGTCTAAGTAAATTCAAAAGTTTAGTGGTAGCGAGAAAAGAAGTCTCTGTCTCTCTGGATTAATTTCTCCTCTTCCTCAGCCTCCACTCTGCTTCAGTCACACCCTGCCCTGTACTGTCCCTTACAAGTCCAGATTTCAATTTCACCAGCTGCTAATCCATTTCACTCTTGCATCTGCCTTTAATCATTTCTTATCTGAGGCTCACTGAACCTGCATGAGTCTTGGAGAGTGGGCAGGCTAGAGAGCCATGAAAAAATTCAAGCACTGAATTTTCAGTATAATTCACATCCACAACTACCTTCTTTCCCATATAGCTCTAAGAAGGCCAATTAGTCATCTTGTGCTAATATTTCAATGTATTCGATACATATTGTATATTAAAATGTACTTAGGGGCTGGAGAGATGGCTTAGTGGTTAAGGCACTTGTCTGCAAAACCAGAGGACCCAGGTTCGATTCCCCAAGACCCACATAAGCCAGATGCACAAAGTGGCACATGCGTCTGGAGTTCATTTGCAGCACCTGGAGGCCCTGGCTTGCTCATTCTCTCCCTCCCCCCCCCCCCCTCTCTCTCTCTCTCTCTCTCTCTCTCCATCTGTCTCTGCCTCTTTCTCTGTAATAAATAATGTATTTAAAGCCGGGTGTGGTGGCGCACACCTTTAATCCCAGCACTCAGGAGGCAGAGGTAGGAGGATCGCCATGAGTTCAAGGCCACCCTGAGATGACAGAGTTAATTCCAGGTCAGCCTGAACCAGAGTGAGACCCTACCTCGAAAAAAAAAAAAAATAATAATGTATTTATGATGAAAGACTATATATTCAAGCACTCAGTCAGGTTTCTAACATCAGATTATATATCTTTTAAAGTGAGAGCTTCCCAGTTTTTATTTTTTACATGAACTTTGAAATTTTTTCATAAAACTGAAAAGAAACTGAAACAAAAATGAATTTATGATTAAACTGAATCTATCTTGAGTGCTTTCTGTCTGGCTATAAACTTCTCTATCAAAAAGACCACCTCTGCTCTGTGACTTGCTTTTACTTTTTAAATTTAATTTAATTTAATTTTAGAGACAGTGAGAGAGGATCTGGAGGGTCAAACGTGGGTCCTTAGACTTCATAGGCATGTGCCTTCATCTCTAAGCCAGCTCTCCAGTCTGCGACTTACAGTTTATTTTTCTCCAGCCACAAAATCAGAATGCAAATTAATATTCACTAAATTCTACTTATGTTAGAACCAGCTCTGAGTTGCTCGAATACAAAGAAAAGAAGTTTACAATGACATTTAGAAGCAGTTGGTGTCAAGAAAATTGGTCTCTCCGCCATTAGCCCTCCCCTGTAATGTTGAGGAAGTCATTTAAATGTTTTATGCTTTTCTAAAATGGAGATAAGATGGGCTAGCAATATAATGTCTGATAATAAAATTGTGAGCGGCATGTGCAGCGACTTTGTAACTAGCAAGTGCTGTGCAAATAAGTGTGAGATAGTGTTATTGTACAGTTTTGAATGTAACATCTTATATGAGGAAATTAAGTGATAATGGCAGGGTTTTTTTCAATTGCAAGTCACCTCTATTTTGTGTTCATTAAATTCACCACCAGCGCTTATTACAATAGTTTAGCATTATGGGTAAAGTTCTATAACAGCTTTCTTGAAACTGTGCATAGTAATGTTGGGGAGTTCTACATCAGAAACGCTTCCAGCAATTCAGGGAAGGTGGGTGTCACAGTCAGGTTCTCATTGCTGGCAGAAATCACCCGACCAAGAGCAGCTTGTGGGGGGAAAAGGTTTATTTTAGTTTACAGACTTGAGGGGAAGCTCCACGATGGCAGGAGAAAACGATGGCATGAACAGAGGGTGGACATCACCCCTGGCCAACATCAAGTGGACAATAGCAACAGGAGAGTGTGCCAAACACTGGCAAGGGGAAGCTGGCCATAACACCCATAAGCCTGCCCCCAGCAATGCACTGCCTCCAGCCGGAGTTAATTCCCAAATCTCCATCAGCCAGGGAGACTGGCATTCAGAACACCTAAGTTTTGGAGAGACACTTGAATCGAACCACCACAACGGGAAGGTGTAACTGTAAAGCAGAAAACAATGGCAGCTGTGGTGCTGTATGGAAGAAAAGCTTTATGTCATGGGGATCCTGAAGTGTGGAAATGTACCAGCTAGAGGTCTAGTTGCATTCCATTAGCATTCTCAGCCTGGCGTGGTGGCTCCTGCTTATGCCTGTGATCCCAGCATGGAGGAGGAGACGGAAGCCAGAAGATCATGAGTTCAAGGACAGCCTGGGCTGTGCTGTAAATTTCAGAGGCAGCCTAAGCTATATAGCAAGATCCTGCCTCGAAGCAAAAAAAAAAAAAAATAACATCCAGAAAGTTGGGACTAGGGAGAAGGTTCAGAGGTTAGAGCTGCTTTTTGCAAAACCTGCCAATGTGGGTTCAATTCCCTAGCCACCCATGTAAAATGGTACAAGTGTCTGGTGTTCATTTGCAGTGGCAAGAGACCAGGGCACACACGTTCACACGCAAACACATCCATATGCAAGCACACATGTGCAAGTAAATGTTTCTTTAAAAAAGTTTTCAAGAAGTAAAAAATGAAGGAACACCCTATACTGGCTGGCAGCCATATGGCGAAGCATCTGAGTGAGCAGTAAAAAACGAGACATTTTACAGAAGGGAAAAGAGACATGGACATGAGAGAGTGGTAAGTCAGAAGGACAAATGCCCAGAGCTGTGGGAGTGGCGTGGAGATGAGACCCGCAGGCTGTAGCGAGGAGCCGTGGAAACACTGGCGTTGCTGAAATGGGAGAGAGAACGAGGTAGGTTACTGGTGTGCCTCATACGTATGTGACAGTGTAGCATCAGTTCCCTAGCAACCCCTTTCTATCTGCCACAGAAGTCTTTCATTAATAATCAGGTTGCGTGATGATGATCCTAACCAGAAATAGACATAGAAAAATGTTCCTTGTCCCGACCTTGGTTTTGATATAATCAGACAGTATCAACTCGATAATAATAAGCGCGGCATCTTCAATGGAAACGTTTTTACTTCCTAAAGTATGTACTAAATAACTTTATACTCTTGATTCGTTAATTGGTTTTTAAACAAGCCACTTTAAATGTAACGTCAACTTCATTTTTAAAGATGTTTTCAAGTTTCACAGAGGATTTTAAGTGTGAAAGGAAATTCACACTTCCCAAACAAAAATATTGCACCCTGTAGCTCACATTCTGGTTCACTGATTCTAAATTGAAGCACACATTAAAAACTCCAAAATGGGCCGGGCGTGGTGGCGCACGCCTTTAATCCCAGCACTCGGGAGGCAGAGGTAGGAGGATCGCTGTGAGTTCGAGGCCACCCTGAGACTACATAATGAATTCTAGGTCAGCCTGTGCTAGAGTGAGACCCTGCCTCAAAAAAAAAAATTATTACATGTATGATATATAATATTATAATTATATATTAATATATAATATAATAATATATATTAAAATATTAAATAAAAACTAAAAGCCAAGTTTATAAAACTACTAACGGGCAAAATTCAAACTTCTAAGGAATGAGGAATTGAAGCAAAGCAAAACGCAAGGGCCCCTGGGTAGCACAGTGATGTCCCGGTGGATTTTGCTAGCTTCGGGTGAGCAGAGGACCGAGGAGCTGGTCTGACCACATTTCCCCTTCAGCGGGTCCAGCTCTCTCTAGAGACCGGCCGTGATGCCCTGTCGCTGACGGGAAGCAAGATGCGCCTGGAGTGACCTTGGGAGTGCTTGTGATGAGGACCACAGCTCCGAGCTTTTCCTCTTCCTGCCATGCCCACCGTCCTTCGTCACAGCAGAACGCAGCCCACAGGAAACCTGCCCCCAAATGCCACCCTGGCCTTCCTGCCCGCTTCCAACTGGAGATCCTAACTAGAGCTCCCTAATGGTAAAAGGGAGAGCTGTAAATGCATGTTGACCTTCACCTCGGGTGATGGACCCTAAGTCCACTGTGAAAATAAAGAAAAAGTGGGAGTTGAAAGAAAAGGCCTGAGAGGGGGAGAGACAGCTATGGTGTGCTCGCTCTCCCTCTCTCTCTCTCTCTCTCCCTCACCCTCTCTCTCTTTCTCTCTCTATCTCCCCATTTCTCTCGCCCTCTCTCTCTTTCTTTATCTTGCTCTCCCTGTCTCTTTCTCTCTCTTTGTTTCTCTCCCTCTCTCTCTCTCTCTCTTCCTCTGTCTCTTTTCTCTTTCTCTCTCCCTCACCCTCTCTCTCTTTCTCCCTCTGTCTCTCTATTTCTCTCTCCCTCTCTTTCTCTCTTTATCTTGCTCTCCCTATCTCTTTCTCTCTCTGTTTCTCTCTCTCCCTCCCTCCCTCTCTCTCTCTATCTCTTTTCTCTTTCTTTCTCTCTCTCTCTCTCTGTATCTTTTCCCTCTCTCTCTCTCTCTCTCTCTCTCTCTCTCTCTCTCTCTCTCTCTCTCTCTCTCTCTCTCTGTCTCTCTCCCCTGGGTCTTCCACTCCCACAGACCACACGGTGATCTCCATTCAAAGACAGCACTTTCACCAGGAACTGACTGGAGCTGCTCGGGCACAAGGAGGGGAAAATCCACAATAGTGCTAGAAAGAAACACAAGACTGGGGACAGACGTGGGGACAAAAGATAAAGAGAAAGGGAAGAGATCAGGAAAAACAAAAAGAGGAGGAAAAGAAGATGTGGAAATAGCACAAATTGTGGTTATCCCGAACAACACATGAGTTTAAACCCAGCAGATGTCCCATTACTCTCTCACTGTGATTCATATTTTAATAGTTTTTAAAAAATATTTTACTCATTTATTTGAAAGAAAGTAAAAGAGGCAGAGAGAGAGAGAGAAGAGGGGGAGAATGGGCATGCCACGGCCTCTAGCCATTGCAAACCATCTTGGCTTTCCGTAGATACTGGGGAATTGAACTAGGGTCCTTTGGCTTTGCAGGCAAGCACCTTAACCACTGAGCCATCTCTCTGGTCATGGCTGTGATTCTTTTTTTTTTTTTTGGTGTTTCAAGGTAGGGTCTCACTCTGGCTCAGGCTGACCTGAAATTCACTCTGTAGTCTCAGGGTGGGCTCAAACTCTCAGCGATCCTCCTACCTCTGCCTCCTGAGTGCTGGGATTAAAGGCGTCCGCCACCACGCCCTGCATGGCTGTGATTCTTAAGGTGACAACATGTCACTAGCTCCAGAAGAGTGCCTCCTCTCAGATCATAGTTCTGCCCATAATGTCCTTTCCTATGACTTGAGGATATTGAACTCTCCACAGGGGCTGGCTGGGAAACGCCAGAGCCTTCAGTGGTTCATTTGAGCTCACGCCAAACAGCACAGAGACCTTCAGGCAGCTCCCCACCATCGAGAGTCAAAACCTCCTGGACCATCTCGGAAGAAGCAGCTCATGGGTTCACGGTGTAGGGGTGCTGTGTGGGCACAAGAGCAGTGCCAACAGCTTCAGACACCTGGCTGACATTGACACTTGGCATGACATGAAATTTCTCCGAGCTCCAGTGTACCCAACCATACCTTGTCAGTTCTGCTCGGTGCACGTAATGGTAACGAGGCACTGTGCAAGTAATCCTAGCATACAGCATGGCAGACGACGGAAACAGAATTCCTCCCAGCACAAGAGACTTTGGCGAAGGGATTACTTATAAGAGTTTGGGCTAAGATAAGAAAGCGGAGAGGGAGGCGCCAGCAAACTGTCACTGGAGGAAACCGTTGCCACCATGAGTCCTGAAGGCAAGGGAATGGAACTGAGTTTTAGCCATCTCCAGGGACAGCAGAAGTTATGGAAGAGAACCCCGAGGAGCTGCCCCGGGGAGAGAGCCAGAGCTGATGGACAAGCCGGAGGTAGCAAGTGACTTTCTTCTCCCTCCATCCAAGCTCCAACGACAGCGCCTGTGACCAACCCACAAGAAAAGGAAGCTGGGACAGCACAGATCTCAGTCTCCCTGACACAGAGCAGGGCACAGACAGTAACAGATGAGACAGGAGGAGGCTGCAGGAGACTTTCACTAGTATCACTTACAGCCTTCATTCCTGACCCACGGGGCACACAGACACACCCTCCCTCACGTTTCTAAACAAAATTGCACGTGTAAGGTTGGAAGAAACAGCTTGTATTTAGCTAATGGTACCATTAATGACTACTTGCCAAGTCCAGTAATGAATCCAAGCTAGACATTACTCTTGTTTCTCCTAAGCCTTGGGGGTCACTATGTGTTGGCAAGAAATATTAACTCTTTTCACTCAAATCCTGTCTCTTGGCTCCCTAAGAAACTCATGCCCTTCCCCAAAGGCATTTCTAATGAATTGCTTAGCACTAAAGGTATCAGACATCTGAGATGTCAAAAAGGACAAATTAGGGGGGCTGGAGAGATGGCATAGTGGCTAAGTCACTGGTCTGTGAAGCTTAAGGACCCAGGTTCGATTCCCCAGAACCCACATAAACCAGATGCACAAAATGGCACAAGCGTCTGGAGTTCGTTTGCAGTGGCTTGAGGCCCTGGTGTGCCCATTCTCTCTCTATCTGCCTCTTCCTTTCTCTCTCTCTCTCTCTCCCCCTCTCTTTCAAATAAATAAAACATAAAAAAAAAAAGAAAGAAGAAAATGAGAAAGCAGGAATCTGGGGAGAGGGCTCAGCGGTTACATGTGTTTCCGGAACCCACTGGCCTGAGTACAGGTCACTCAACACCATATAAAGCTGGATGGGCATGTGTTTGCAGTAACAAGAGACCCTGACACAAATGCACATGTACACACACACACCCACACCATGCATGCACGCAGGCAAGTGCACACACACATACACACACTCAAATGAAATTTTTTTCATTTTGAGAGAGAGAGAGAGAGAGAGAGTGGTTGTGCCAGGACCTTCACCCTGCTGTGAATGAACACCAGACATTATGTGCCCCTTGTGCCTATGGGCAACATTGCATGCCTTCCTCACTGTGCATCTAGCTACGTGGGACCTGGGGATTTGAACATGAGTTCTTAGGCTTCACAGGCAAGAGCCTCAACCGCTCATTCATCTCTCCAGCCCTCAAGTAATGTTTTAAAAAGAGATGAGCAAGCAGCTTACCATGTATAATGTATACCTTGACTTCTTTTTTTTTTATTTTTTAAAAATTATTTACTTATTTATTTATTTGAGAGAGAGAGAGAAGGCACTCTAGGGCAACCAGCCACTGCAAACAAACTCCAGATGCATGTGCCACCTTGAGCATCTGGCTTATGTGGGTACAGGAGAAGCGAACCTGGGTCTTTAGGCTTCTCAGGCAAGCACCTTAATTCCAGCCCCTAGCCCAATAGCTTTAAATACTTTAACTTGAATCCTCATAACTCTAAATGTAGATGTTATTAGAGTATAACACATATGCTCTAACACATTACAGTTTAATAATTCGTAATGAGACTCCAAAGTGAGGCTATTCTGTTTGGAAAAGAACCAGCTAATAGAATGAAAAGGAAGGATATGGTTAAATGTCACATTTTTCTTGACAATGACAATAGTAATTTGAATCAGGCAACGTTCATCCATGGGTACTGAAATGTAATACTTGAAGGTTATTGTAGGATAGAATATTAGGTTTCAAAGCACTGTGTCTCAGATCAGTTATTAATTACAGAACAACACAGGCCTCTTCATAGGAGACCACAGCAACACGAAATTGACCAGCTGAATATATTGACATGACTAGTTGTGAGACAAACTGACACTCTGTGCCCTGTGCTGAATATAGCCAGACTTAGTAAACACTTCAGGGATGGTATTCTTTTTATAGTATTTACTTATTTCAGAGATAGAAAGAGGTAGAGATACCCTACCTTGAAAAACCAAAAAACAAACAAACAACAAAATAAAACCAGCTGGGCTTGGTGGTAGCGCACACCTTTAATCTCAGCCCTTGGGAGGCAGAGGTAGGAGGACCACCGTGAGTTCGAGGCCACCCTGAGACTACAGAGTGAATCCAGGTCAGCCTGGCCTAGAGTGAGACCCTACCTCAGAAAGAAAAGAAGTACATTAGTAGTTGATTTCACAGAACTGTGGATTGCAGTTACAGAGTAGACTACCATTTTTTTAATTTTTTATTTTTATTTATTTATTTGACAGAAGGGGGAAGAGAGAGGGAATGGGGGCGTCAGGGCCTCCAGTCACTGCAAACAAACTCCACACGTGTGTGTCCCCTTGTGCATCTGATTGATGTGGTTCCTGGGGAATTGAACCTGGGTCCTTTGGCTTTGCAGGCAAATGCCTTAACTGCTAAGCCATCCCTCCAGCCCTAGACTACCTTTTATCCTTAAGAAATACCTAAAAACTACTTAAAAGCCACATTGTTTACAACTACTTTCAAATGGGTCAACAACCACTCCAGCGTGTTAGTTGAGGCAGATAAAGAAATTGTAACAGAATGTCAACAATCAACAAGACGGGATACAAACCAGGGGTGTGACATGTTCTGCTGTTCTGCTTGTCTATTTGAACTTGTCCTTAAAAGCTAATGGCTGGAGACAAAGAATAGTCATGCTGACCTCATTTTCAGCAAGTTTTTTTTTAGCCTGAGGTCACCCAGCTAGAGCGCACCAGAGCGGATATTCAAATCCAAGTTATTCTGACTGTTCTGAGTCCTTCAATGCATTGCGGCTCTAGAAAAGTCTCTGAGTGTAATCGGCATGGAATGGTCAATTAAGTGAATGCCTTTTTAATGATTATTTCTCTGAGTTTCTCATGACTCATACTGACTACCTAGATTAGATTACTAGATTACTCATACTGTGCCTAGGTTAGAGTTGATCACATGGCTGTAGTTTATAGATGGTCTAAGCTCCTCTCCACTCGCTCCCACCTCTGGACTTCCTCTATTTAAAAAAAATAATTTTGCCAGGCGTGATGGCGCACGCCTTTAATCCCAGCACTCGGGATGTGGAGGTAGGAGGATTACCATGAGTTCGAGGCCACCCTGAGACTACAGAATGACTTCCAGGTCAGCCTGGGCTAGAGCGAGACTCTACCTCAAAAAAACAACAACAACAACAGAAAGAAAAACACTTTTATTTATTTACAAGAAGAAAAAGAGAGAGCGAGGAAGAGAAGGAGGAAGGGAGGGAGGGAGAGAGCAAGACAGAAAACAGGGGTACCAGGCCTCATGCTGGTGCAGACTTCAGGTGATGCACCTCTTTGTGCATCTGGCTTAAGTGGGTACCTGGAGGTTGAACCTGGACCGGCAGACTTTGCAGCCGAGCACCGTAACCACCAGTCCGTCTTCCTAGCTCACACACTTCCTCTTTCTATGACTGTTATAGAAAGTGATTTGAATCCATCCAAAGGCAGTGATTACTAAAAGGCCAAAGCGAATGCTTGGGGATCACTGGGATCCAAGTTAATCACGCATTTTCGTCGTATCTGGACACAAAACCCAGCCGATGACAGCGTTTTGTATGTGCGCATGTTATTAGGGATCAAACCCAAGACCTGGTGCGTGCTAGGCAAACACACTGCCATTGAGCAATCCTACCTCTGGCAGCAGAAAGCAGTTTGGAAGGCAGTGTTAACACAGGCCAGCATCACTGATGGCCTGGGCCGATGGACACTAAGAGCCCCTGAGTGAAAAAGGAATGAAGTGGGGAGGGCAGGTCTATAAACCGCCAGCCCCCTTTGTTCAAAGAGATCAGCCTTGTGCGAAAAAAGTCATGTGTTGTAGACACACACGAAGTCATCAATCATATGACAGTGCCCTCAGTTGAATTCGAAATCATTTATCATGGATGATACCTGGTCTGTGTCCCCGGGATAAAGTTAAAACTGCCTCGACTTCCCCAGGAATGAAGTTTAAATTCTCTTCGTGCCTCGTGGTACATTGGATCTGCAGCCGTGTGCGATTCTCTCTCAGATGACCCCAGTGGCTGTGAGCAGACACAGGGGAAAGACAGCAGCTGCCCCCACTGCCCCCGACTCCACCCGCCCGGGCATGAGTGTCCCCTGCGTGTCCCCTGCGTGTCCCCTACGTGTCCCCTGCACGCTCAATCTTTGGATCCTTGCTGACAGGAGCCTGATCATTCTGCACAGAAGGGAAAGAGCTCAGAATTGGCTGCCGGCGTCATTAGCAATTTTGTTCTTTATCCAGCAGGAAAATACAATCAGTGCCTTTAAGCTATTAATTCCATAGGCTAGTACTTATCTCCCACTAGGAAACGTTTGTTTTCGATGTCCCCGAAGATGGGTGTTTTATTATTATTATTATTATTTTAATGTTTAAGCAAATTCCCGCTGTGGCTTTGTCTCCATAAGTATAATGAAGAGCCCTGTTCCTGTGCCTCCCGTGGAGAACATTCTAGCTTCTTAGCTGCCGTGCTGAGGGTGACATTTATTTTGTCACGGTACTGTCCACATTTTCTCTAAATGGAATTCTTTTTTTTTTTTTTTCTTGAGGTAGGGTGCCGCGGACTGACTCTCGGGGAGATCAGGACCGAGGGAGAACAAGGGCGAAGGCTCAAGGAGAACTCGGGATTCGGCGAGGAAATGACAGACAGACACACTCTAGGTAGAATATGTTGCTGCAATTTACTGAAGGTTTCATGAAGATTTTATACAGATTGAACAGGGAAACTTAGCAAGCCAACAAGTGATCTCAGAAATCATTAATCTAAACAATCTTAAGTATTGTTCTATTGTAAGCATACATGTAATATTTATCAGGCAGGAATGTACCCATTTTTTAAGAAGGACGCCTTGCATCATTGACCACAGCTTTACATGAATAGAAGCTTGGGGTAAGGGATGTAAGGTGAACAATAGGTTATTTATTTTTTATAAACCGAGCAGAGAGCCATCTCTTTCCACTTATAAGATTATTTATATAATCCTCATATTCATTATAAAAGTGTTTCTATCCAAAAGACCACCAATATTTTAAGGCTGGTTTAATGTTTTCCAGGAATTCTTTTCTTTCTTGTCTAGAGTATAAGTACCAAGGCTTACGTGTCCTTGCTAAGCATTTCATAAATGGAAGAGAATGCCATAGCCTCCTTTTTACTTCATAATTCACCCATCTATTACCGAATTCATCATATCCTCCCTCATAGGGGAGTGGAACTAAGTAGATTCCAGCTCTAGGAGTCCACCATCTGCCCTTGATCAAGTACTGAACATATCCCCCAGGAAGTTTCCTGGTGGGAATGCCTAAGTTTTGTAACTCCTTATCTGCAGAACTGTCATGTTTCTTATGAACACTACCGATCAACATTTCTACTTTCATATTCTCAGGCTCAGTATCGTTCTCAAACATCATAAGCTGTTTTTACTTTACACCATCTAAAAACTGTTCTAGAGTTAATTTTTTTATTCCTAGTAGAGTTATACATTCTCTCCATTGCCCTAATCATAGGAGGGGCACATTCAATGCTTAGATTGTTTCTTGTACTCTGATTGCGTGCATGATTACTAATAAGTGTTGAATTAGCTGTTCTTAGACAAACAGCTAGAAGAAAGCAGGAAAGAAACAGCATTGGCGCCAGCAATTAGGTCGTCGTGACTTCATGGGCAGCAGGAACCTTTACAGTAACTGACTGCCAAGGGGTCACCGGGGGCATCCCTCCGAGGAGTGCTGGCCCTCTGTCCTCAGCTCTCTTCCAGTGCAGAAGCATTTCTGCTTGCTACACAGGCGAGGTCACCGTGGATGTAGCAGTAGGGTCTCACTGTAGCCCATGCTGACCTGGAATTCACTATTGTTGCAGTCAGGGTCACATTGCTGGTAAAAATCATCTGACCAAGAGCAGCTTATGGGGAGGAGGGGAAGTGGTTTATTTTGGCTAACAGGCTCAAGGGGAAGCTCCATGATGGCAGGGGAAAACGGCCATGAGCAGAGGGTGGACATCACCTCCCCTGGCCAGCATCTGGTGGACAACAGCAGCAGGAGAGTGTGCCAAACACTGGTATGGGGAAACTGGCTATAACACCCATAAGCCCGCCCCCAACAATACACTGCCTCCAGGAGACATTAATTCTCAAATTTCTATCAGCTGGGAACCCAGTATTCAGAGCACCTACATTTATGGTAGACACCTCAATCAAACCACCACCACAACTATGTAGTCTCAGGCTGGCCTTGAACAACTGTTGATCCTCCTACCTCTGATTAAAGGATTAAAGACATGCTCCACCACACCCAGCCTTAAATGGAATTCTTTAGCAACCTTGTGGAAAAGAGCAGAAAAAAAGAAAGAGAAAAAAAACCAACACTCAAAATTCAGTGTCTTCAGTGACTCGTAAGCTCAGCCCTGCTTGACCTTTCAGAGAGTGCCTTCCTCTCCCCGTGGAACTAAGTGCAAACATTTTTTTTGTTTTTCTTCCATTCTTCTTAGTGAAAGTGGAATCTTATCTACCCATTTGGGGTCACGTTCTCTTCTTGGAGTGTGTGTATGTATGTGCACGCGCGTGCGTATGTTCATGATTGTGTGTGGGTGCACGTGGATGCAGGTTTGCACGCAGGTGTATGCAACTGCATGTGAAGGTCAGAGGTCTACATCAGGTGCCTTTCTTGCTGACTCTTCAAGGTTTTTGTTGTTGTTGTTTTGTTTTTTAACTGAGGCATGGTCTCTTGCTTGAATTCAGGGCTAGCCAGGTGGCTCCAGGGATTCCCTGTGTCCCCATCATGAGTGCTGGGATGACAGACGGGCCTTCATGCCCACCTACCATTTATGTGGGTGCTGCACATCCAAACGCCTGCCCTCCCAATTGCATAGCAAGCCCTCTCATTCACTGAGCCATCTTACCAGCCCCTGGCATCACTGTCTTCCCTCTCGGAACGACTGGCATTTTCCACAGGCTCATTTAGCAGTGGGTACCCTCAGTTACACGTAGGCACGTCTCTGAGACTGGACACGTGAACACTCCCATCAGTTCAACTGCAAAAGCCCCTGGCACTCTTGGGAATATCCTGCCTGGGAATTTGGTTGTGTGTCTCTTCTCTCTCTGGAGTTGGGGAGGGGGTCTCCCCTCCCCTCGAGGGTCGCAGCAAATAAAGACATCAGCCCATGATTGAAATGAGTAGAAGCAAGACTGGGGAGAAGGGTTACATTCCCAGGGCCAAGGGCCACTTGCACAGCCCTGAGGATGCCCCATGGAGCAGGGAATGATGGGATAAGGACCTGGGACAACTCATGGCGTCACGGTTGTCCCTAATATGAGGTGTCAATTTAGGAAGCTGGTGTTATGTGGCAGGCTGGTGTGAGGCAGTAGATTATGTGGCACCAGTATGAAATAAATATCACAAGAAATTAACATTATCCAGGGGGCCTCAGACGCAAGGTTACAAATTTAATAACGACTGATGACTACCGTGGCAGTGAGGTTCCCATTGCTGGCTGAAAACACCCGACTGACCAAGAGTAGCTTGTTGCGGGGAGAAAGCATTTATTTTGGCTTACAGATTTGAGGGGAAGCTCCAGGATGGCAGGAGGAAATGATGGCATGAGCAGAAGGTGGACATCACCTCCTGACAGATGGACAACAGCAACAGGAGAGTATGCCAAACACTGGCAAGGGGGAGCTGGCTATAACATTCATAAGCCGGTCCCCAACAATACACTGCCTCCAGGAGGCTTTATTTCCCAGATTGCCATAGCTGGGGACGTAGCATTTAGAACACAGGTTTATGGGAGGACACCTAAACCGAGCCGCCACAACTAGGTCCTTAAACAATCTAGAAATTCTAAAATCCTGATGCTTTCTCATTTGGGCTACATATGGCATGGCACCATCCCATGCTCATCATAGGGACGAGTTGGCATCCAAGTTAAGAGATGTAAAAGCAGTCTTTCAATCCCATGGCTGGAGGTCAACAGTCTGGAGATGTAATAACTCCACGAGTTTTGGGGCAACCATTGCCTTGTTCAGTGCTGAGCTTTTGAAGCGGTACACTAGAATAGCCCATCATACCAAAACAGACTTGTCAGGAGCCAGCAAACACTGGCTGGGGATATGGTGAACTCAGTTCTCAAATAAATCCTGAAAAGTTATATCGTGCCTAAGGTTTCCATTTTCTTGCTGCCATTCCCAGAGCAACAGTTACTAGCATCATGCTGTAGCAACAAAGGCATAGAGCCTCGTTTATTTTTTTTTTCTTTCATTATCCATAAAACCAGTATAACCAGAACAAGAAGAAATTCACCACTTGACACACATGGATACTTTTGAGCAAAGCATTGGAAAAGAGGTTTCCCCTGTGAATCATTAGAGTAATAAAACTAAGAAAAGCCACTATACAGTGACGATGTGTTTAATTTAAGGCATTCAGAGACACATGAATATACAAAGACTACAAACCATGACACAGTATTTCGTGTGAACCTAACAAAATGCACAAAGGAGAGCTGCAGAGACAATAGATATTCTTGGGGCTGGAGAGGCTGCTCAGGGGTTAAGATGCTTGCCTGCATAGCCTAATGGCTTGGGTTCGATTCCCCAGAACCAGTACCCACGTAAAGGCAGATGCACAAAGTAGGAGTGCATATATCTGGAGCTCATTTGCAATGGTTAAGGCCCTGGGATTCTCTCTCTCTCTCCCTCTCTCTCTGTCTCTCTCCCTCTCTCTCTCTCACCTCTCTGTGTATGCAAATAAATAAAAGCATTTTTTTTAAAAAAAAGAATAAATATTCTTGCTTAACTCCCAAGGATCCCAAGGAAAAAACCAAGGGCTCAAAGAAATTAAAGATGATGAAATTCAACCAGGCATGGTGGTGCACACCTTTAACCCCAGCACTTGAGAGGCAGAGGTAAAGATCTCCAAGAATTTAAGGCCACCCTGAGACTGCATAGTGGATTCCAGGTCAGCCTCAGATAGAGTGAAACCCTACCTAAAAAAATAAAAATTTAAAAAAATTTAAAAAAAGTTGATGATGAAACTAGATACTTGTCTCAGGAGCTAAAAGTAACATTTTTCAATCAAATGAGTGAAGTATCTTTACCTTGTTATTTTAGGTTGATCTGATAAGTAAACCCACAGGGCAGTTTATGCTGAAACATAGCTAGATTAAGTGACCTAAATCCACTCTTCAATTTCTAACTTTCTTGACTTGCAATGGAATTAAGTAAATTGTAATGTGATGAATAATACAGTTTCTAAATTCTGGAAACAGGGTCTTGAATAGCCCAGGCTAGCCTCACTATGAAGCTAAGGCTGGCCTTGAACTCCTGATTCTCCTGCCTCTACTTTCCAAACGCTGGGATTATAGGCCAGTGAACCTCCACCCAGTGGGTCATAGAATTACTCTACAGGGGTGCTATGCATATTTGTGTTTGATCCAGACTTCGGTCTCTTTTGTGCAGATATTTTATTATTTATTTATTTGCAAGCAAAGAAAGAGAGAGAAAGAGAGACAGGCAGACAGACAGACGAGTTTGAGCATGCCAGGGCCTCTAGCTGCTGCAAACAAACTCCAGATACATATGCCACTTTGTGCGTCTGGCTTTACATGGGTATTGTGGAATCAAACTTGAGTCATTAGGTTTTTCAAGCAAGCACCTTAACAACTGAGCCATCTTTCCAGCACCCCCCCCCAGTCTAACTACTCTCAGAGCTTTTGTTCACTGAATTTTGTTTTCTTTTCTTTTAATTTATATATTTGTCTGTTTGTTTGCTATGTGGTAGCCACTCATTCTAGTTTACTTAGTGTGCTGTGCCTGGATTTGAAGGATTATGATTCTTAAGCATGCGGAGCCATAAGCACTGCAGCTTCCCCTCATCGGTACCATGCTATTAGTTCTCCTGATGTCTTGCTTGATGTATCATTTCAAAAATGAGATTCAGGAAAATGCCATTAGCAGAACAAACATCTAACCCTAATTGCGTGTACCAAATTTGGCGCTTATACCTTTCTTCCCTCTTTGCACCAGCTTTCATATGAGAAGTTAATATCATCAGTTTTTCTATCAAAAGAGAGTCGAGTAGAAGGCTGGAGAGATGGCTTAGCAGTTAAGTGCTTGCCTATGAAGCCTAAGGACCCCGGTTCAAGGCTCCATTCCCCAGGACCCACATTAGCCAGATGCACAAGGGGGCGCACATGATTGGAGTTCGTTGGCAGTGGCTGGAGGCCCTGGTGCACCCATTCTCTCTCTCTGCCTCTTTCTCTGTCTGTCACTCTCAAATAAATAAATAAAACTAAAATTAAATGTTAAAAACAAAAATTCAATCTGGAACATAGCCAGGCATGTTCTGTTCAGCAGAGCTGGAACGCAGCAAGTGAATGGAAAGTCTAAATGCTATGAGTGAAAAGACACGTTTTGAGTTGGAACATTTCTCTCGATCAACTCTGACAACAACACAGAGATATCCCCAAAGACCTATGGTTATTCCTCAGAAGGTACTTCTGACTTCACACTCTGACTGAAGACTTTGTGTCTGAAGCCTCCTTGGAAGCAGGCTTTTGAAGAAAGAAAAATAGGTTTCACATTTTCAAAGTTCTTTTCCTCAGAAGGATTTAACCTAGAAGAAAATACAAAATAAAAATAAGAAATATATAGTGCTGGATTTTAGCATATTTTAAAGTTAGTGGTTGGTAGGGGAAAAAAAAAAAAAACAATGTAAGTATTCCAGGCCCTATAGAAATGTCCCCAAATTCATATGTGCCCCTAACTATTTTGAAAACTGAAAATGAACATAAGTCTGTGTTCACTCAGAATTTAAATATTGAAACTTTAATCCCCAATATGAAGGTTTGTGGAAGGGGTGCATTTCAGTGATAATTAGATTTTTTGAAGAGAGAGAGAGGTGCCAGGGCTTCAGCCACTGCAATTGAACTCCAGACTCTTGTGCCACCTAGTGGACATGTGTGACCTTGCGCGTGTCTCACCTTTGTGCATCTGGCTTACGTGGTATCTGGAGAGTCGAACATGAATCCTTAGGCTTTGCAGGCAAATGCCTTAACTGCTAAACCAACTCTCTAACCTATAACTAGTTTTTGATAAGAATATATATATACACCTATCCTTATCTCCATCATTTAAGTTGGTGCCCTAACTTAACATCTGTAGGCACGTTGATCTTGAACATCCCAGATACAAAAGAAAAAAATAATTTTGTTGGTTTTTCGAGGTAGGGTCCCACTCTAGCCCAGGCTGACCTGGAATTCACTATGTAGTCTCAGGATGGCCTCAAACTCATGGTGGTCCTCCTATGTCGGCTTCCTGAGTGCTGAGATTAAAGGTGTACATGCTAAGCTGGAGAGATGGCTTAGTGGTTAAGTGCTTGCCTGTGAAGTCTAAGGACCCTGGTTCGAGGCTCGATTCCCGAGGACCCACGTCAGCCAGATGCACAAGGGGGCGCACGCATCTGGAGTTCGTTTGCAGTGGCTAGAGGCCCTGGCACACCCATTCTCTCTCTCTCTGTCTCTCTCTCTCTCTCTGCCTCATCTCTCTGTGTCTGTCACTCTCAAATAAATAAAAATAAAGAGCAAAAATAACAAAAGGTGTGTGTGCTATCATGCCTGGCTTTTGTTTGTTGTTTAAGCCATCCTGCCTATGGAATCCTGTTATAGCAACCCAAAGCTGCCTCAGACGTGCTGCGAGTTGACCACACCACTCTTTAGGTGCGATTTATCTTTCTGAAGTTTATATAAGTTCTGAGGGGAGGACTTCCACCTATATCAACTTTATTGTTGATTATTTTCCATTTCAAATTGCTTGATGCTGGTGGAACCTCCACCAGAGTTGGGGAGAGAGGGCAGCCCATTCTTTTGTGATGTCTCTAGAGCCCTCAGCTGTGGCAGATGCTCAGGAAAGCCAGAGCTGTGGCCTCTTCCAGGGAAGCCACTAGAAACGGCACAGTAGAAACACTCCTTCTCTCCCTGCCATCCTCTGTCCCCTCTCCTGCCTGTGCCTTCCAGGCAAGAGCAGCGAGCAGCCCTCCTAGGTAGCAAGAAAGGCAGAGCCAGCCCCTGACACACAGACTGCGACACAGGAAGAGATATCTGTTTACTTATTTATTTATTTTCATTCATTTTGGTTTTCCGAGGCAGGGTCCCAAGGGCAGCCTGCAATTCACTATGTAGTCTCAGGCTGGCCTCGAAATCACCTCTGCCTCCCACGTGCTGGGATTAAAGGCATGTACCACCAAGCCCGACTTCAGGAATGGATATCCAACAGATCCAAAACCAACTTGAGAAATGACTGGTGCCTCTAGGAAGGAATGGGTAGGAAATAGGGGCATTTTTATTGACAGCAAAGTCATTGTGCTTCCCTGCACTTTTTTTAAATATATAGAATTGATTCTGGTTTTGCTTTGCTTGCCTTGTTCTCATAGGAGATATGATCATGCCTAGTTAACACAGTCCATTCAGAAACTATGAAAATACTGGACAAGTGTTTTGTTTTTGTTTTTGTTTTTTCTGAAGCGGTGGTACAGGGCCGCATACATGGAGCGGGATGGATATTAACAGGGCTAGGGAGACGGCTTTGCCATCTTTGCTTGTTGCATAAGCACTGGGGGACCTGAGTTCAGATCCCCAGCACACATGTAAAATCCAAGTGCAGTGGCACCTCCAATCCCAGTTCTAGGGAGGTAGGGACAAGATGAGAGAGAGTCCGGGGACTTGTTGGCCAGTTAATCCAAATAGCACCGTGAGCTCCAGGTTCAATGACAAATGTTGTCTTAAAAAAGAATGTGCAGGGGCTGGAGAGATGGCGTAGCGCTTGCCTGTGAAGCTTAAGAACCCTGGTTCGAGGCTTGATTCCCCAGGACCTACCTTAGCCAGATGCACAAGGGGGTGCACGCGTCTGGAGTTGGTTTGCAGTGGCTGGAAGCCCTGGAGTGCCCATTCTTTATCTATCTCTATCTGCCTGTTTCTCTCTCTCTCTCTCTGTCGCTCTCAAATAAATAAATGAATAATTAAAAAAAAAAAGAATGTGGAGCCAGGCATGGTGGCACAAGCCTTTAATCCCAGCACTCGGGGAGGCAGAGGTAAGGGAATTGCCATGAGTTCAAGGCCACCCTGAGACTACATAGTGAATTCCAGGCCAGCCTGGGCTAGAGGGAGACCCTACCTTGAAAAACAAAAACCAAAACACAAACATAAAGAATGTGGAGCTGGGTGCGGTTGCACATGCCTTTTTTATTTTCTTATTAAGTTGGAAGTTGCATAGATACATCGTAAATTGGTGCCGTCATTTCTCTCCTCCCTGGCTCCGTTCCACTTGGGGGCCCTCCTCGGTGGGCTTGCTGGTATTCCCCCTGGGGTTGTGGGTTATGAGATGTGACAGCAGCAGTCAGTCATTTTAAGCAGGGTGTTGCCTCTGGATATTCCCTTCTACTCTATGGCTCTTACAATCTTGCCCCCACCCCACCCCACTCTTCCATAGAATTCCCTGAGCCATGGTGGATGCGTTTTAGGTCTACTTTAGTACCGAACTCTCAGCAGTTTCTGGATTTCTGCTCTGGTGCCTTTTGAGGGTCCTCAGTGTCTGTCTCCATCGCCCTGGGGCAGGTTGTCAGGCTCGCCGTGGGAGCAGCGCTCTTACACCTCTCGTCAATTCCCGTGAGGTTTCACCTGTGCTAATCCCAGCACTTGGGAGGCAGAGGTAGGTTCACCGTGAGTTCGAAGCCAACCTGAGACTACACAGTGAATGAGCAAGACCCACCTCGAACAGAAAAAAAAAAAAAGCATATGGAGACAGAATATGACAGAGTGGAGAAGAAGACACCAGACATGGGCTTTGGACCTCCACATACATGAACACACACATTCACATAAACATGTGCCCATTCCTGAACACATACGTGCACCACGCATACATGGAACAGATCTCAGTATCAGATGTCTCTTTTGTAGTTGATGCATCAGTTTCATGCCTTAATTGTAGCTTGCCTGCTTGTGGTAATGTCGTACAACTCCCTCCACCAAAACTATACGGCCAGCGTCCTGTCTGCCTCCAAGAACAGTGCAGACACGAGCCCTCTGTTCGATCAGAAAGATGGCAAGACCGGATCGGAACGGCGCCTGGGGTTCAGTGAACCACTCCTGTGCCCGGTGATAAAGTGTGTTGGCTAGCAGTGCTGTGGTTTATGGGCACAGCCTGCAGCTGTGCCCGTTACAGATGGCATTATTTGATGTGAGATCTGAAGGTCTGAATAGCAATTATTCTCTGTAACCAAGGGCAAATGGCAAGTGTCGGCCTTGGCCTTTTCACATTTTCTGCTTTCCCGAGGCTAGAGTTCTCTACAATGACAAAACCTGCTTGCTCTGGTTCGCTTGAAAACCGCTGTCATTTTAAAGGTTAGGGGTGTGTGTGTGTGTGTGTGTGTGTGTGAGAGAGAGAGAGAGAGAGAGAGAGAGAGAGACATTAAAACATGATTTTTTTTTATATCAAGACACCAGTGATTCAGAAACATTTGATAGGAGACATTACAAAGGAAATGGCCTGCTACAAGGGAGCAGATATTTCTGACTTCTTCAAAACCATTTTTCCAGATCTCGAGATTCAGAAAAAAAAAAAAAAAAAAAAAAGTCAGCAGCTGCTAGCTAAGTCCAGTACTTGGCCATGGGAATAATCGTTCGTTGCTGGCCATTTTCTTGTCCTCCTCACTCCCCTCTCCTTTTTAAAGACACAAAGCTATGGCTGGAGAGGTGGCTTAGCAGTTAAGGCACTTGCCTGCAAAGCCAAAGGATCCCAGTCCAATTCTCCAAGACCCACGTAAGCCAGATGCACAAGGGAACACATGTGTCTGAAGTTCGTTTGCAGTGGCTGGAGGCCCTGGCGTGCCCAGTCTCTATCTGCCTCTATCCCCCCCCCTCTCCTTGCCTCTTTCTCTCTCTTAAATAAATAAATAAAATATATATTTTAAAAAAGACACAAAGCTAGATACATAGGTATTCTGGTGCCTACACTCCACCCCTTTCTCTAACACACCCAGGATAGTCTGGGCTAAAGTCACAACAGTCATGATAGTTCCCAGACAAATGTTCAGACCCTCCTCCCCTCCCCTTGTCCCACAAGCTCTCATGGCTATTTTTCAGGCACCATGCCCTTGCCCAGCCTCAGCTCCTCAGGCCTATATAATAAGTCTCCCCATCTGTTCGTCTCAGACACCTCAGTCCATTTGAGTACCTGGGTTCCTCCAGACCCGAGGAATGCCACCACAGACTGGAGGTTGAGAGAGCCTCCACACACCACCTCTCCATAAACTTCTGAAGCTAGACTTTGTTTTTCTAGTGAACACACAGCAACCTGTATCAGTTAGCTTCTTGTTGTTCAGACAAAAAGAAAAAATACAAAACCTGGGGCTGGAGAGATGGCTTAGTGGTTAAGCGCTTGCCTGTGAAGCCTAAGGACCCCGGTTCGAGGCTCGATTCCCCAGGACCCACGTTAACCAGATGCACAAGGGGGCACATGCATCTGTTCGTTTGCAGCGGCTGGAGGACCTGGCACGCCCATTCTCTCTCTCTCTTTCTATCTGCCTCTTTCTCTGTCTATCACTGTCAAATAAATAAAAATGAACAAAAAATGTCTTTTTAAAAAACTGAAAAATATTTAACTTATAGCTCCAGTTTCCAATAGATCATGGCAGGAAAGGAACGATCCCAAGAGTTGGTCACAGTCACTCCAACAGTGAGGAAGCAGAGAGGAAGGACAAATGCTAAATGCTTAGTAAGTATTTTTTTTTAAAGGCAAACCCAACAGAGTGGCCTTTTTTTATAAGAGAGACAGAGAAAGAGAGAGAGAATTGGCAAGCCAGGGCCTCAGCCACTGTAATCGAACTCCAGAAGCTTCCACCACCTAGTGGGCACGTGCGACCTTGCGCTTGCCTAACTCTACATCTGGCTTATGTGGGATCTGGAGAGCTGAACATGATTCTTTAGGCTTAGCAGGCAAGCACCTTAACTACTAAGCCATCTCTCCAGCCCATTTTTTTTTCTTTTCTTAATACAATCCAGAATTCCAAACCATGGGAAGGTACTGCCCACAGTTAGAGTGGGTCTTCCCAAACTCAACGAATGTAATCTAGAAACAGACATGACCAGAGATTTGTTCCCATGGTGATTCTAAACTCCCAACAACAAGTTGATCACCAGAGATTAACCAGCACGTAGCCTGAAGGCAGAGGCCGTGTTAAGCTTCACTGTACCCATCACTGTGTGGTTGGAAGACCAGCAGCATCAATCAGTGCCTCCTGGCTGTTTGCCAGAAACAGATATTCGCAGCCCAACTCCAGACTCTTGTGAATCAAAATAACCAGGAGTGGAGGGCAGAAACCTGAAAGCAAACCCTCCATGTGATTCTAATACCTGCTAACACTCGAAAAGCAGCTCTGTGCAGTTTCCAAGTGCGTCTTAGACACCGGCGGCTCTTACGTGGCACATGTTTCCTAAACACTGTGTGGTTTTAGCATATTTGCAAGACCGCTGCATGGAGCCAGGCTTGACCTCTTCTGAGAGCAGACACACATCTTCTACCACCCGAAGCTTCTGGCAGTGTAATTCTGCAGTTGAAATAGAATCAGATAGTACTTTAGATTTATTTATTTATATATTTCAGAGAGAGAGAGAGAGAGGGAGAGGGAGAGAATAGGCACACAAGGGCCTCTAGCCACTGCAAACAAACTTTAGATGCATGTGCCACCTAATGTATCTGGCTTATGTGGGTCCTGGGGAATTGAACCTGGGTGCTTAGGCTTCACAAGCAAGTGCCTTAACTGCTATGCCATCTCTCCAGCCCTTTTTTGTTTGTTTGTTTGTTTTTGTTTTGGTGGTGGTAGGTTTTTTTTTTTCTTGGTTGCCTACCACTTCAGCCTTTTTGAATCAGGGGTTACAAAATGGCAAGAAAAACTTGCAATGGAAATGGCTTAGAGGATGATCATGCTGACTCCATGTGCACAGTCAATGTTCTCTGTCCTAACAGCAATACTCATTTCTTCCATTCATAAAAGCCATGCAGTTTCAAGACCCTTGGAGATCCAACAGAAAGATGTCAGGTTTTGTCATTTCCTGTCCTACGAGGAGAAGCAAGAGACTCAGGAAGCCTCAGAGAATGGTCCTGATTCCCTTAGTCATGCAGGACACAGTAGAACTTTGAGCTCTCATCCATGGGAAAGCTGGGAATTCCATGATCGGAGTGTTTGCGGCAGAGACCACGTAAGGGAAGGTCTGCGCGTGTTCTCTGTGAACATCCCCCAGCAGATGAATGCCTCTGCAGTCATCCAGTCTAAAGCCACACATCCTTCCCCTCCTTGTTGTGCAGAAGGGTGACCCTACCTTCATCAACTTGTTGTGATTTCTGTTGCTTACAAAGAAGGAGATAAATATTCTTCAATTGTTTCTTCCAAACATGCTATTAAAAAAAAAAAACAGAATTTAAGGGGCTGGAGAGATGGCTTAGCAGTTAAGGCACTAGACTACAAAGCCAAAGGACCTTGGATCCCCAGAACCCATGTAAGCCAGATGCACAAGGGGGCACATGCATCTGGAGTTCGTTTGCAGTAGCTGGAGGCCTTGCCACATCCATTCTCTCTCTGTCTCTCTCTCAATCTCTATCTCTCTCCCTCTTTCTCTCCCTCTTTCTCTCTCTCAAATACATAAATAAATAAAATATATATTAAAAAATAGAATTTGACATCTGATGAAATCAAAATGAGATCAGATGTTATCAGAAAGGCATGATGGAAATGAACCAAAAGTTGGATTTAGACCAATAGCGTAGAATCAGATATGCTACAGGTTAAACCCAGAACCACATGGTCCAAGAAGACCCCTTCCTGAGTTCTTGAAATGAGTCTCCGTTATTGGCTGTCAGCACTAGATTTACTTCAGAGGCAAGTCCAACAGACCTTTGAGGCACACCCAGATCTACTCACTTACACACATAATTGAAGGGCATCCTTCTATATTCTTATGTGTTCAGAGACTGGGTTTTTCATTCCTGTACTTGGATGACATAGTCAAATATTTAGCATATGGATTTCTTACCAAGTTCTAGATCCAATAAAATGTAGTCATGTTGCCCTTCCTGTAGAAGCAGACAGTGTGTGTGTGTGTGTGTGTGTGTGTGTGTGTGTGTGTGTGTGTATTCGAGGTAGGGTCTCACTGTAGCTCAGGCTGACCTGGACTTCACTATGTAGTCTCAGGGTGGCCTCGAACTCATGGCGATCCTCCTACTTCTGCCTCCCAAGTGCTGGAATTAAAGGCATGCGCCGCCACGCCCAGCAGACTGCGTATTTTTAAAGAAGACTGACCAGACCCTTGGGCATGAGCCCTACATGGTTATGTAATTTTAGTGAACTCACTTCACATCAGGAGTCTCAGCTTTTTCACGTACAGAATGGGGGAGGTGGGCGAGAATCCTCCCAAAGCAATGACACCCTGATGTCAAGGTGCTGACTCGCTCTTTGAGGTAGTCCCGACTGTAGAGCTGGATCAGAAAGGCAGATGTGGCTCTTCTAAGACTGGAATGAACAGCGAGCCACATGGAGGGCCTTTGCCAGCTACAGAGGGACAAGGACTGGCTTTCCCTTGCACAGACCCTGCCAGGGTTTAATAGCCCATGAAAAATTGTGCCATCATCACATCCTAAAGGGGGTGCATTGACTTTAGGTGGTGATTCACTTCCTGGAATTTTTTTTTCGTCTATGTTTGTCTTCTAAATTTGCCAGAATGCCTAAGTATTTGTTGCCCCTATATTCACTCGGTCATCTGCTCACTCCTGCAGTCACTGATCCAAAGTTACTGTATTGTGCAGCCTCTTTGTGCTAGAAAATTTGCTAACCCATATATACTATTGTGAAGGCTCAGATATCCATGGCAGGAGCTATGGAACAGGAAAAACATTCACAAGTAAGACAGTCATGGAGAATGATACCAAGGGTATATGTGGACAGCTGGCCATATTAGGGATACCAGATCCAGACCGATATGTGTGTTGAGAATGGATGTAAGTGAATTAGAAAGTGTGCCAGAGTTAATGGATATGTTTTAGGCAGATGGGATGGCAATGGGAGAATTCGCAATCAGCACTTTGTTTCATCTGCAAAGAATAGTCTGTGGGGCTGGAGAGATGGCTTAGCTGTTAAGGCACTTCCCTGCGAAGCCTGAGGACCCATATTCAGCTCCAAGCACCTCATGTAAGCCAGACGCACAACGGTAAGACAAGCGTAAGGTCGCACATGCCCACTAGGTGGCGCAAGTGTCTGGAGTCCAATTGCAGTGGCTGAGGCCCTGGTGCCAATTCTCTCTCTCTCTCTCTCTCTTTGTAACATAATAACACTAACAACAACAACAATAATAATAATAAATAAAGAATAGTCTATGGAGTCCACTGCAAAAGGAGGCAGCAGGGGTATTGTAACTAGCATACTGCGTATGGCCCTCAATCCATATTTTCCAGCAAGCTGCGTGAGTTTCTTGTTGCTCTCACAAAAGACCCAAGCACACAACTTAAGGAGGAAAGGATGTATTGTGGCTCAAGGTTTCAGAGGTTTCCTTGGTCTGTGGTCTCTTGGCTCCATTTCTGGGCCCGTGAGCATAAGTTCACCATGAGGAGCTTGTAGTGAACAAAGTGTCTCGTCTCATCATGAACAGGAGGCGGAAGACGCACAGCGAGGCTGGGAACTAGGACATGTTTATGTGTTTGGGGTATACTTCGGGGGACCTGTCTCTTCCATCTCATCTCTGTCTCATAAGTCTGTATCACCTCCCTATAATGCCATTCAACTTTCAATCCACCTGCAGCCTTCATGTCTCAAAAGCCCACGAGAGGACAACAAGGCTCTTCAACTCATGAGCTTGAGGGGACATTTCACGTTTCCAAACCACAGCACTGGAACTGTCAACTCTAGAAGAAAAGTGCTAAACGTTGGGCTCTTTGCCAGAAGAAATACCCTTTACAGTGAATTACAGTGGGATTTTCCAAAGTTGGCTCTAAGACAGGTTGTTTGAAGTGAGACGATCTGGGAAGTCAAACACTTGAGCTCTTAGGACAGTGAACAATAAAAGGGAAAGGATACAGTGAAAGGTACATTTTCAAGGCTGGAGAGATGGCTTAGCAGTTAAGGCGTTTGCCTGCAAAGCCAAAGGATCCTGGTTTGACCCTTCAGGACCCACGTAAACCAGGTGCACAAGGGGGCGCACGCATCTGGAGTTTGTTTGCAGTGGTTTGAGGCCCTGATGTGCCCATTCTCTGTGTCTTTCTCTCAAATAAATAAAATATTTGTTTTAAAAAAGATATAGTTTCGGGCTGGAGAGATGGCTTAGCGGTTAAGCGCTTGCCTGTGAAGCCTAAGGACCCCGGTTTGAGGCTCAGTTCCCCAGGTCCCACGTTAGCCAGATGCACAGGGGGGCGCATGCGTCTGGAGTTTGTTTGCAGAGGCTGGAAGCCCTGGCACGCCCATTCTCTCTCTCTCCCTCTATCTGTCTTTCTCTCTGTGTCTGTCGCTCTCAAATAAATAAATAAATAAAAATTTAAATACTAAAAAAAATATATATTTTTTCAAGCCAGATACTAATGTGAGTACCTAGAGCTGAATGTTGTTTGAGACTCCGGGAATGAGAGTGGGTAGCAAGCAGAAAAGAAAGAGAACTGGGGTATTGAGAAACCACCTCCTATCAGCTGTTGTCCGAGATATGCCCCTGGGTACATTATTACTTTATTACTTTTGGCCTTCTCCAATGGGCCGAGTGCCTTTAAATTGCTTAGCGGAAGGCTATAAAGTATAAAGAGGTAGGTACTTGCTGCGGGAAGTCAGCCAGCCAGCACAAAAGTAATAAGTCCTGGGGGGCAGGGACCGAGCCCCAACAGCATCTGCTGTAAAATACCGTGTGTGTAATTCTGCTTGTAATCCACGTCTGCTTTCGCTTAGGTGCACTCTCAAATTTTTATGAACATGAGGCCTCAACAAACCTGATTACAGAGCGAGTTGATGGTTCATAGTTGCTGACAATGCAGCATGGATAAGCTATTCAGAGACATTACTGAGCCAGTAAGAGTCATCAGGAAAGAGGATAGTGGGTGATGGGCAAACCTAGAAAATTACACCAAGGCCGTATGAAGGGTGTTCAGTTAAAGTGGATATACTGGTCAGAATTATTACTGTGACAAAATACCTGATGCTAATTTTATAGGGAAGTTTTTATTTATTTGTTTTTTAATCTTAGCTCACCATTTCAGAGAGCTAAGTCTATGGGTGGCCCAATCGTCGGGCCATTGTTTTAGGGCCAAGGTGAGGCATTCCATCACCACAGCCCAAGCCTGTGGCAGAGGATATTGTTTAACCTCATGACAGCCAGGAATCAAACAGAGTGAATGGCAGAGTCAGGAAGAATCCAGAAACAACAGGAAACCTTCCAAGGGGTATCCCCAGTGACCTACTTCCTTCAAGCCCTGCCACCTTCCGGTAATGCCATCATATGATAAAAATCCATCATTGATTAGATAGTTCCATTCCATTCAACACCCAGGACGCCATGGCTGGCGACCAGTTAACGAAGTGAGCACAAGGTGAAGGGACATTTCCTAGTCTAACCTACGTTTTCTAGATTTGGCGGAGGACCTTGTCCCTAGGGTTGGCTGTTTTCACAATGAAGAGCAAGGACACAGAGGGGAAGGGGGTGTCAACAGTGCCCTGATGCCGGCTGCTTACAGTGGCACGAGGCAGATGCATTCTGTTGGCCAAAGCAATTCACTCATTCAAGTTCCAAAGTCATCTAGGCACAGAAGTATGCCATCTACAAAGGAAGGCAAAATGACAGAGTGCGGATGGAACTGCTGCAACATCACCAGAAGCTTTATAGTGGGAGAGTGAGATTTTTTTTCAATATTTTACCTTCAACTTGTCTCTATTGTTAGATATTTTATGATAATATGCCAATTGTAACCAAAAGTGTGAGCCAATTGGTTTTGTAATAATAAGTGGTATCATATATCCAAAAGTAGTTATTCAAAGATACTTTTTTTTTTTTTTTTTTTGGTTTTTCGAGGTAAGGTCTCACTCTGGCCCAGGCTGACCTGGAATTCACTATGTAGTCTCAGGCTGGCCTGGAACTCACATCAATTCTCCTACCTGTGCCTCCCAAGTGCTGGGATTAAAGGTGTGCACCACCACACCTGGCTTCAATGATATTTTTTATTTTTTTTTATTTTTATTTTTTGAAGTAGGGTCTCACTCTGGCCCAAGCCGATCTGGAATTCACTATGGTGTCTCAGGGTGGCCTCAAACTCACGGTGATCCTCCTACCTCTGCCTCCCAAGTGCTGGGATTAAAGGCGTGCGCCACCACGCCCAGCATTTTAATGATACTTTTAAATGTTGTTCATTTTAAAATAGTTTGTTAGGGCTGGAGAGATGGCTTAGCGGTTAAGCGCGTGCCTGTGAAGCCTAAGGACCCTGGTTCGAGGCTCGGTTCCCCAGGTCCCACGTTAGCCGGATGCACAAGGGGGCGCACGCGTCTGGAGTTCGTTTGCAGAGGCTGGAAGCCCTGGCACGCCCATTCTCTCTCTCCTATCTGTCTTTCTCTCTGTGTCTGTCACTCTCAAATAAATAAATTTAAAAAAAAATTTTAAAAATAGTTTATTAAATATATTCATGTATCTTTAAAAGGCATAGCACCTCAGCTGCCTAAAACTATGCCTTACTAGTTATAGCATGCCAATCCCCAAGTTTTATGATGTTCTTTCTTCCTGCCCCTTTGCTTCTTGCTCATCATAAAGCTCCTTTTGTACAGTTTTTGTAAGCTCCAAGTAAATGCTTTGCTAGTATTGCACATGAAATAAATAAATTGATTATTTACTATCGACAAAGAATGCATCATTCTCTGTGAGAAGAGGTTGAATTCACGGGGAAATAATTTTTATATTCAGGAAAAAGAGAAGAAATAGCTATTATAGGAATTCAGTTTGTGTATTGTTCTGCACACTTAAATCATCTCATTCCATGCAGATTTCAGACATTATAAAAGATCAGAAAGTCTTTTGATCTTCCTGAGCCCCATTCCAGCCAGTTTGAAGCATTGCTTTAATCTTTGATAAGAGCTGAATGGAGGAAAATATGCCCTCACCAGAGATTACATACAAATATTCTTCTGCTTTAGAAAAATTGGCAACTAAATAGTGGTCATTCTAGTAGCTGTTTCCTTTACTGCTAAGGTCTGAGTTCACTGCACTCCAGAGTAACCATGGAGACCAGCATACGGCTTCTGATTCCATTAATCTTTCTGAGATTAACAGCAAATCCCAAAGGATCTTTTGCAGAAATAAATCATCTTCTCACATGAATATTATTTGGTGACAGCCATTCTCTTTAAAGGCACATCTCAACACAACAAAGAACGTATGCAGTTCCTCTAATTGGGTCATTAGAAATTCATTCCCCAAGGGAAAAACAAACAAAAAAAAAAAGCATTTTACAAAATTCAGCGAAAGGCCAAATATAGGGGCTGGAGAGATGGCCCAGCAGTTAAGGTAAGATAAGATTTGCACAGATAGATGCACACAGACACACATGCATACGCACACAGCGCCTGCTAACTAACATGCATGCACACCAAAAGCATCAATGTATAAACACAATATCAGATGAAGGTTTATTCAACACAAAATGTGTCATGCTCCTAGTAGACATACCAGGGGAAGTTTACGTACTGCAGAAGCTGGGGATTTGGCTCAGTGATGGAGCATGTTGTTAGCATCTGCACATCTCCCAATCCATCTCCAGCACCCCCAAAAGTACGGAACCTCCGTCTGCCAACAGGGACTAAAAACAGAATCTGAGGGTCCTGAATCAAAAGTCACCAGGTGCAATTACCTGCTCAAAGCCTGAAGGTGACGGAACCAGTTAACAGTGTACCTTAGACAGGCAAGGGGCCGAGGACGCCACAGCCTTCCTTCATGAGCTAATGGATTGCTGAGGCTGCGGAGCATTCTATCCCATGGCACAGCCATTAGTAAGAGCAAAGACCAGGAGTATAGTGTGATTGAGGGGCATTAAGGGAATGCGATGTCAGTATATGGGATCAGAATGTAATGATAATGGGCTGCAGAGATGGCTTAGTGGTCAAGTACTTGTCTATAAAGCCTTAGGGCCCCAGTTCAAGGCTCAATTCCCCAGGACCCACATTAGCCAGATGCACAAGGGGGCGCACGCATCTGGAGTTGTTTGCAGTGGTTGGAGGCCCTGGTGCACCCGTTCTCTCTCTCTGCCACTTTCTCTCTCTGTCTGTTGCTCTCAAATAAACAAAAAAAATTTTAATGTAATAATAAGTATAAAAATGTCAGACAAGCCAGGCGTGGTGGCACACGCCTTTAATCCCAGCACTCGGGAAGCAGAGGTAGGAGGATCACCTGAGTTCGAGTCCACCCTGAGACTCCATTGTGAATTCCAGGTCAGCCTGGGCTAGAGTGAGACCTTACCTCGAATACCAAAAAAAAAAAAAAAAAGAAAGAAAAAGAAAAATGTCAGACAACAAATAAAAAAGAAACTGGAGAAAAGATTCCAAATATCATTTAGATTTTATCAGGATTAAAAAAGAATGAGCTGATGGTTTAAGAGGTAGATTAATGGTTAAAGTGTTTGCCTGCAAAGCCTAAGGACCCAAGTTCAATTCCCCAGTATTCACAGATTCAGATAGATAGAGAGAGAGAGAGAATGGGGGTGCCAGGGCCTCCAGCCACTGCAAACGAACTCCAGACACATGCGCCCCCTTGTGCATCTGGCTAACGTGGGACCTGGGGAACCGAGCCTCGAACCGGGGTCCTTAGGCTTCACAGGCAAGCGCTTAACCGCTAAGCCATCTCTCCAGCCCCTGTTGTAGCATTTCTGACACTGGGGGTGTGTTGTTACAGCCACTGTGAGAGCACACCAAGCAACCACGGGCTCCATCACCTGTACATGTGCTGACCTCATTACTGTCTTATTGTTGGTTCCTCACCCGGATCATTCCATTGTTGCATGAGTGGAAAGACACTGCAGATTCAGAAAAGAGTATCCACTACATATATAGAAAGAGAGAGAGAGAGAATGGACACACCAGGGCCTCTAGTCACTGTAAATGAACTCCAGAAGCATGAGCCACCCTGGGCATCTGGCATAAGTGGGTACTGAAAAATTGAAATTGGGTCCTCACCCTTTGCAGGCAAGCACCTTAACTGGTAATTCATTTCTCCAGCCTGGTTATACACTTTATTTGAGTAATATGAATACTTATTTTTAAAGTGAGAATAATACTTTCATATATTGTTTTATTTTAAAAAAAAAAAAAACCTAGTGGTATATGGAACCCAAGAATGGAAAATGCCCAGAAGCAGATAAAAAGATTACTGATTTTATTGATATAAATGTGGAATGATTATCTATTGTGTACCATCCAAAGCAACTAAAAACAAACAAAAAAAATGTAAGGTACTTCAAAAATAAATGAAAGAAATTCAAAAGCAGTAAGAAGTTGAAGATGTGTCGCGTAGGATTATTGTCATACTGTCATGATTTGCCGAAGCATTTCTTTCACGACAGTTGTAAAATAACTTGTATGTTTTCATTTATGGTTTCTTACGTGACAGTTTTCTGGTTACCTCTTTCTGTCCTTAAAGCTACCTTTCTCGTATTGTCAATGGGAAGCCTGACATCAAAACCAAAGTCAAGGGCCAGGGCGATGGCTCAGCAGCTAAAGGTGCTGACTCTTTTGCCAGTCCATGTTCATTCCCCTAATTCCCACGTGAGGCCAGATGTACAAAGTAGCACATGTGTTTGGAGCTCATGTGCAGTGGCAAGAATCCCTAGTGTGCCCATGTTCATATTCTTTCTCTCAAAAATAAATATGTAAATAAACAAAAACAAGTAAATGTAATTAAATATTTCGTTTTTTAAAAAAAGCCAGGTAGCAAGCATTTACAACCAATTCTTCTGGCAAATAATACTATTTTGGGGGGGCTGGAGAGATGGCTAAGTGGTTAAAGTGTTTGCCTGCAAAGCCAAAGGATTTCGGTTTGATTCCCTAAGACCCACGTAAGTCAGATGTACAAGGTGACGCACGTGTCTGGAGTTTATTTACAGCAGCTGAAGTTCCTGACACACCCATTCTCTCCCTCTCTCAAACACTATCTCAAATAAAATAAATAAATAAAATTATTTTAAGAATCTTATTTTCCACAGCACAAATGCCTCAGACCACAATTTTTATTTCATTATAAAATAAAAATTCTAGCTAGAGAGACTGTTCCGAGTTAAGAGTGCTTCTCGCACAAGCATGAGCTCCTGAGAGGGTCTGAGATTGCCAAATCCCGTCTCCCAGAAGCCATGTAAGTAGCTTGATGTGGCCCCCCACTTCCATGGCTCCAGTCCCGTGGGGAGCAGAGGACGGAGAACTGTTAGGCCTTATACAACCAACAAAGCTCCCTAAATCAGTACGGAGACTCTGTCTCAAGGCAAAAATATGGGTGATCAATGGAAATGGGTTCCCGGTGCTTTCCTCTGGGCTCTGTGTGTACCCGTGGGACGTGCGGGCGTGCACACACACACACACACACCACCACCACCACCACATCACACCCACTACATACATGGATACAAACACACATAAAAATAAAAAACTTCCTTGATCCGCCTGGGCTAGAGTGAGACCCTACCTCAAAAAACAACAACAACAACAAACAAAAAACAAAGCTTCCATGCTGGGGGGATAAAAGTCATCAAAGGTCTTACCCAGCTATAGACTTGGCACACTACAGGTCTGGGTTGCTTGGCCAGCTGTGCCCACTGGTGCAGTGGCGGTATGACCATTACGCCATGGAGCCAGTAACAAACTTCTCTCTAATTGGATTTGAAGGCTGTTTTACAGACACGTAAAGTGGCACGTGCATCTGGAGTTCATTTTCAGCCGCTGGGGGCCCTGGCGCGCCTGTTCCGGGGAGTTTATTATTTAGTCACGGTTACTATTGCATCAGTTTGCTCGGGCCAGGGGTGGGCTAAATTTCTCCAAGCAAGCTTTTGTTTTCAGGGAACTTAACTGGATGTCACTTATCTTCCTGGCCCCAACTCTTCCTTACACAACTGTGACAATCTCCTATGTGCCCCAGGGCACTGGTCACCCCCAAAAGTCTGATTTCCAGCTATGCTACTGGGATAAAAACATAAAGACTTGCCAGGCATGGTGGCACACGCCTTTAATCCCAGCACTCGGGAGGCAGAGGTGGGAGGATCGTCGTGAGTTCGAGGCCACCCTGAGACTACATAGTGAATTCCAGGTCAGCCTGAGCTAGGGTGAGACCCTACCTCAAAACAAAAAAAAAGAAAACATAAAGACTCAACCAAGAGCATTCTAAACATCCGCTGGCTCTCAGATCTCGGTTTACAAGAAACATAGAAGTAGAAAGATACATCTTTAAAATTACTTGAGGAAATCCCATCAGATTTCAGGTCCTCTCAAAAAAACTGGGCTTTTTTTTTTTTTTTTTTGGTAGAAATATATTTGTTGATATAAAGTGCATCTATGCTCTGAGGTGTTTTCTTTTTGCTTTGGTTTAGTTTTTTATGCCTTAATTCATGGTGAGTTTCTCATTTTTTGTGTATTCTACTGTAAGATGTGAACAGAAAAAGGTGTAGAGTTGAGAAATTCTGTTTTTTCAAAGTTTTTATTTATTTATTTATTTATTTTTTTGAGAGAAAGACACAGGGAGGGAGAGGGAGAGAATGGGTGCACCAGGGCCTTCAGCCACTGCAAATGAACTCCAGATGCATGTGCCCTCTTGTGCATCTGGCTTATGTTGGTCCTGGGGAATCAAATGTGGGTCTTTTGACTTTGCAGGCAAGTGCCTTAACCACTAAACCAACTTAGGTCAGCAATACAAAGGTAACTTGACCTAGATTGCCCTGGTAGACATATGCTGAGCCTCTTTGGTTTCCAGGTGAGATCAAGATTATATTAATCTCAGTGAAAAAAAAAAATAGGTCTTAAAGCTGGCCATGTGGCACACGCCTTTAATCCCAGCACTCAGGAGGCAGAGGTAGGAGGATCACTGTGAGTTCGAGGCCACCCTGAGACTACATAGTGAATTCCAGGTCAGCCTGAGCTAGAGTGAGACCTTACATTGAAAAAAAAAATGGCCTTAGACCAGGGGAGTTCTGGAAAAATGAAATAAAGGCCTTTATCTGTCTTAGCTCTTCCCTTCTGCCCAGGCGATAGAAGGGAGCTCATGTCTCAGTGAATGAAAGCTCCTCTGCTATAGTACAAAGCTATCTGCCTTCCAGTTGAGAACAGCTCATATCTACTTTCTTTATTTGTTTATTTATTTTTATTTATTTATTTGACAGAGAAAGAGGGAGAGAGAGAGAGAGGGAGAGAATGGACATGCCAGGGCCTCCAGCCACTGCAGTTGAACTCCAGACGCCTGCTCCACCATGAGCATCTGGCTAACTTGGGTCCTGGGGAACTAGGGTCCTCTGGTTTTGCAGGCAAACGCCTTAACCGCTAAGCCATCCCTCCAGCCCCCCGTTGTCTACTTTCTATTCCACAATCCTGAAGGACTTGACAACTGTTAGAAAAACCATCCACGGGCTTCTCTTTTTGACACTTTACAAGTCTGTCCGTTCCAACTGTAATTGTTCAGCTTCTCAACCTTTCAGTGTCTCTCCTTGTCACCGCTGGCAAATGCCCTCTCTCGTAGCTCTTAGACTGTCCTCAAATAATAAAAAGGGAGAAAATTGGACAATACAACATCCTCTCCACTTCTGCTTCTGATGACAATGTACTAAGGCTCCACTTATCCAACTTCCAAAATTTTTTTTTTTTAATTTTTACATTTAATTTATTAGTTTTCTTTTCAGTAAATACAGGCAGTTTGGTACCATTATTTAGGCTCATCTGTGATCTACCCCCTCCCATTAGACCCTCCTTGTTAATGAAAATGGGTCGTGCATTGTGGAGTTAGCCCCCAGTTATTGGTATGATAATTGTCTCTGCAAATCATGACCCAACATGTGACTCTGACATTCTTTCTGCCCCCTCTTCCGCAAAATTTCCCTGAGCCATGTTGGGTTCATTTTTGGTCTGCTTCAGTGCTGAGGTGTTGGGGGCCTCTGAGGCTCTGGCTCTCTGATTTGGTAGGAGTTGATTTTTCTCTGCGTTTATTTATTTATTTGTAAGCAGAGAGAGAGATAAAAGAGAGACAGAAGAAGAGAATGAGCCCACTAGGGCCTCCAGCCCCTGCAAACAAACTCCAGACGCCTACACCGCTTTACATGGGTACCTGGGAATCAAACCCAGGCCCATCAGGGTTTGCAATTAAGCGCCTGAAAGTGCAGAGCCATCTCTCCAGCCACTGCTTCTCACTTGTAGTGAGTGGTCAGACATGGGAACAAGCTTAACTAAGGGTCCAGACTTGAGAAATGTACAGCCCAGGTGTCATTCTCAGCTCTCCCACTTTGCGAGCGTGATCCTGGGCAATGTATTTCACCTCTCCGGACCTCATTCTTCTCACCTGTGAAATGGGACAGCAGTGTGCCTTTGGGTTATGCTGAGGATTAAAACACTGAAGCACATGAAAAGCATTTAGGCCAATACTGGAAGTAATAACTACTATAATGATCTAAATTGCACAATCAAAATGTGTTTGCATCATGATGTATGTGGTGGTAGGAGCATCGTCTTAAGTTCAGACATCCTGTTTAAAAGACCTGAACACTGTATTGTTTGTTATTTTGATATTAAGCAACCTGGCCCTTTTTTTCCCCCCTCTCAAAATTGTAAGCTATAGCTTATAAAAAAATATAGCTTATTGGGCTGGAGAGATGGCTTAGCAGTTAAGTGCTTGCCTGTGAAGCCTAAGGACCCCGGTTCGAGGCTCAGTTCCCCAGGTCCCATGTTAGCCAGATGCACAAGGGGGCGCACGCGTCTGGAGTTCGTTTGCAGAGGCTGGAAGCCCTGTCGCGCCCATTCTCTCTCTCTCCCTCTATCTGTCTTTCTCTCTGTGTCTGTCACTCTCAAATAAATAAATTATATATATAATATATATATATATATATATATATATCTTATCTACTTATAAGTAGAATGATAGTTGTATGATTCTTGTTTAAAAAAATATCATTACTGACAATGGAGAGGTTTCTCAATGGATAAGACACTTTCTTGCAAAGCTTAATAGCTCAGGTTTGATTCCCCAGTACCCACATGAAGCCAGACACACCAAGTGGCCTGTGTATCTGGAATTCATCTGCAGTGGCTGGAGGCCCTGTTGCTCCCATTCTCTATGTCTGTTTCTCTTCTCTCTATCTCTGCTTGCACATGAACAGATAAAAATACTTTTAAAAAATGTATCATTACTTCAGTTTTCCAAGGCCCTGGTTGCCATTGGTCTTTGCTATGATAAGAGAGATGAGCATTTTTGCAAATAGGGCTGTAAATAGAGTACTGATCTTTAGAGAGCGTGTCTGTTTCTAAACACGGTGACTGGCCGCCTAGTTTCCCTGGGCCTTAGCGGATCATTGGGTCATGGGACTTACCCTGCGAAAACTAGGAATGTCTTTTGCAAACCTGGGTGGTTGGCTCCTTTAAAGGCATTAGGTAGGGTGGAGTAGAACAGAGAAGGTGAGAGAAGTGTGGCGGTATTGCTTCCATCAGAAACAAAGTAATTCTTTTTTTTTTTTTTTTTTTGGTTTTTCGAGGTAGGGTCTCACTCTGGTCCAGACTGATCTGGAATTAACTCTGTAGTCTCAGGGTGGCCTCAAACTCATGGCGATCCTCCTACCTCTGCCTCCTGAGTGCTGGGATTAAAGGCGTGAGCCACCACGCCCAGCTCAGAAACAAAGTAACTCTTGAAACAACACTGTTGCCTAGAGTGATAACACCCAGACTGCTTCTTTCTGTTTTGTGACTTTTGCAACCCCCGGTGAGAATTCAAAGCGTAGCATTGCACAAAACTAATTGATTCTTAAATGTCATGGATGTGGGCTTGAATTTTTACCATTATCCGTCATCTGTTGGGTGGATTTCCTCTTCATCGCACGCGGGTCAGTTTTCGTCTGATCATTTTGTGCCTGTCATTTTTCTTTTAGGTCAACTCAAATCAAAACATACTCTTGGGATAACGCCCAGGTCATCTTGGTTGGGAACAAATGTGACATGGAAGATGAACGGGTCGTCTCAACCGAGAGAGGCCAGCATTTGGGAGAACAGCTTGGTAAGAAACAAATTAACAAGAAAGAGATCTCGGTAATTCTGTGTGGCACTGAAAAGAGTCCCCGCAGAGCGTGTGTGCGCGTGCGTGCGTGTGTGCATCAAGGAGTAATTAGTGACACGTTTCTCAATGAACCATAGCAAACGGCAAGTCCTCTTGTTTACTGCGGGCGGCATCACAAGAATCCAAGCACAATTACAGGAGCAAAAATTATAGTGGGGTTCGGGCAATGGCTGAGTGGTGAAAGGCACTTAACTTTCTAAGTCTGTGAGCCAGGGTTTGATTCCTCAGCAGCCGTGAAACCCCAGATGCAATGCAGTTCTGCAGTCTGAGTGCGCCTATGATGATTGGGAGGCAGAGCTGGAAGACTCTGGAGCCTGAGGCCAGATTCATTTGCAATAGAAAGAGAGCCTGGGATCTTCCCTCAAGTGGAACACAGACAGTTTAAGATTGTCCATTGCCCTTAACCCACTTGCTGTGGCCCGGATGTGTCCACACACACACACACACACACACACACACACATAAACATAAATAAATAAATAATTTTTTTTAAAATGATACTCAGAATGTTTATCTCAGCATAAGCTATCCGAGTTGTTATTCCATGAGAAAAAAAAAAAAAGTTTCCCCTTCTGTGAATTGAATAAACATTTTATTGTTGGGATCAGTACTGTTCTCAAGTTCTTATTGGAGATGGTGATGGCACAGGAGATGTCATGTCCTATAGATTCTGACTCTCTGACCATCACTGATGAGTCATGATACTGGTACTTTTAACTATTCAATGTCATCTCAAGAATCAGTGTAAGTGAAGATAAGGGAGTGAATAGGATCAAAATACATTATATACATGGATAAAATTGTTAAGAATTATAAATTTGTTTTGTTTTGTTTTGTTTTCAAGGTAGGGATTCACTCTAGCCCAGGCTGACCTGAAATTCACTATGTAGTCTCAGGGTAGCCTTGAACTTAACAGTGATCCTCCTTTTAAAAGAATGAGTATCATAACCTATTCCAATTTTAGAGAAAACAATAAACGAAGTTACATAGAGCTTTAGAAAGAACAAAACATGTAAAGAAGAAGGTGTTTCAGTGAGGAGGAGAAGTTTTCAGGTAAAGAGTGAGGATTGATGGCTGATTAAGTCAAGACATTTATACTAAGCACCTGTTACCTGCTTTCCACTGTGTGACAAGCTTGTCAACAAACTCGATTATGGAGGGTGCAAAAGGAGGGGGAAGAAATCATTCTTCATCCCTGATGTCAGCAGTCAGATACAAGGATTAGAAGAAAGCAGGAACAGCAAGTCAACAGACAGGTCAGTAAGGAGTCTGATGAGCCAGAAGGCGGAGGTCAAGACAAAAGCGACCAGGAAGGGGAGACGCTGGGAGAAAGGACATTGCCGGAAGAGATCATGGGAGTGGAGTGGAACTGGAAGCAGAGACCGGAAATGCAGAGAGACTCCGGCAGAGGTGGACGTGGGCAGTGCCCTGCAGAATAGACAGGGGGCAGAGGAGATGGAGGTCAGGATTGAGTCCTGAGATACAGCTTGAAGGGTCCCCACACATAGCAAGACTTGGAACTCAAGAAGAGGAGTTGGAGGCATTTTGAGTACAGGTCACTATGGAGCATGAACGTTTTACGTTTTTATGTGTTTGACAGAGAGAGAATGGGCACACCAGGGACTCCTGCCCCTGCGGATGTATTCCACATGCATGTGCCACTTTGTGCATCTGACTTCATGTGGGTACTGGGGAATCAAACCCTGGTCATCAGGCCGTGCAAGAAAGCACCATTAACCACTGGGCCATCTCTCCAGCCAGAGCATGGACATTTTGAGAAGACCTAAGTTGAGAGAGGAGAAATGAGTAGGAAAGTTAAAAACCTAGCATAAACCTAACAAGTGAACTAATTTGGGGAACAATTCTGGTGCTGCAGGTTAAAGAGTTTGGGATTCTTTGTGTTTGCTTATTTGTCTATCTTCTCTATAGAACCCAAGAGAGGATGGAGGGATTCTTAGCAGAGAAGTATTCAGCATTCCAACCTTTCGGGCTGAAGCCTGGCATAAGAAATGTATTCATTCTGGTGACCTTCCACACACATTTGTACAGAGAAGAGACAGAACAAGTTTCACAGGACACATTCTACCCTGATTAAATGATAAATACTTTTTCATCTTACGTCTCTTCTTCTCTGCAGTGATGGGCACAACTTGAAGTTGGCCCCAATAATTAGTCTCAGCCTAAAATTTGACAAATACCATGTAAGGGATGATCCAGGACTGGCACCATTGTTCCATCAGGAATTGGAGAAGTCCAGCTCTCCCTGGGTCTGTCTTTCCTTTGGAAATCTCACAGTAGAGGCCACTCTCTGAATATGACCACTTCCTCATAAATTCAACGAGCTTATTACACTGAGATGTCAGTAGATGGCCACAGGAAACCTTCTACCAAACTTTCTCACCACTACCACTGAAGAAGTCACATGATGAACGTCTGATTTCACTACTCATGCTCTTGGGTCTGTGTATTCTCTGACATAGGGCCTCTCCCTGTTTTACCAATTTATCAATGCTTTGCAAGAAAATAAATAAATGAATCTTAGCTCTAAAATAGCTTGGTCAGTAAAGTATCTCGTGAGCATGAGGCCCCGAGATCAATCCCCTATACTCACGCAGGACACCAGGCAGTGTGGCACCTACCTGTTACCCCAGTGCCAGGCAGTGGGGCACCTACCTATTACCCCCAGTGCCAGGTAGAAGGATATTTGGAGCCCACTGGCTAGCCAGTCTAGCCTAGTTGGCAATCTTGAGGCCAATGGGAGGCCTTCCCTCACAAACAAGTCAACAGTTTTCCTTTCAATATTACCAGAGGTTGGCCTCCATGTACATGTGCACTTGAATACACATGTGTGTGCTCACACACACATGAACATCACACACACACACAGCAAACAGCAATTGTCTGAAACTTGGCAGCTTGCTGTAGCACCTTGGGAAGATACGCATGGAGAACAGTAGCCATATGTACAAAGGGAAAAGGAACCGGGAGAGCAGTAGCAGTTGGCTCCTTTAGGCTTTCTCGTCTCTCCCTGTGTTTCCTTGGCTGGCCAGGCATATCTACACAAGGGACAAAAGTGCTAAACAGATTAAGACCGTCCCCACAAATCACCCTGAACCGTGTGTGGCTCATGGACAAACGGATCAGAGTCGCGAACGGTTCAAAGCCGTTGTACAAAATGGGCTGGATGTTTACTAATCTACTGATGATGTGGCTGTTGAGAAGATCAGTTATGGAAGGGATGTCCAAATGATGGGAACGCATCCAGAGTGCGTGTCCCCAGAACTCCACTGACTGATGTGCACGCATGCACGCACACGCACGCACGCACACACACACACACACGCACTACACAGGTGTGAGCAAGTTCCCCAAACTGTGAGCCAGACATGTTTTAGGTTCTGCACAAGATCTTCCAATGATCTCTACTTGATTTTTTTTGTGTGTTTTTCTCTATTCCATAACACCCAGCAGTTGTCATAGCAAACAACAGTTGTGCCTTCTTGGGGTGTCATTAGCCTTCTTCGATGTGGCTCATCTTTCCTCACGACTAAACACACTGTACACACAATTAGGAGAAACAAATTGAAAAAAGAATAATAGCTTTCATAACCTAAATGTGATGGCTTTAAGGGATAATGGTGTTTTTTGTTTTTTGTGTTTTTTTTTTTTTTTTTTTTGCTTTAAATTACTAGCAAAATTCCATCCTCCAGAATATTGTCATATACAAGAGTTAGGCTTTTTTGGTTTGTTTTTTTTTTTTTTTTTGGAAAGGTCATTACCACATCTTAGCAGATGGCTTTGTGTATTTGTTTACAATTAACTCCACTAAGGGAAGTTGTATCCATGTAACATTTGCCCATCCTAATGAGGATATATGATGAAACCAAATTGTAGCTGAACTCTTGAAAATTCTTATAGGGAGAATGCCTTTGCTAATCCAATGTATTTGTAGGGTTGCTAGTATAGTGGAAAATGTAACTGCTGTCCAGTTTATTTTTTAAGATATTTTTATGATGAGAGAGAGAGAGAGAATGGGTGCACCAGGGCCTCCAGCCACTGCACACGAACTCCAGACGTGTGCGCACCCTTGTGCATATGGATTACGTGGGTCCTGGGGAATTGAACCAGGGTCCTTTGGCTTTGCAGGCAAGCACCTTAACTGCTAAGCCATCTTTCTAGACCCCCATTTATTTATTTTTGTTTTTTTAAATATTTTTAAAATTTTTATTTGTTTATTTGACAGAGAAAGACAGAGAGGGAGAGAGAGAGAGAGAGAATGGGTCTACTAGAGCCTCCAGCCACAGCAAACAAACTCCAGATGCGTATGCCCCCTTGCGCATCTGGCTAACGTGGGTCCTAGGGAATCGAACCAGGATCATTTGGCTTTGCAGGGAAGTGCCTTAGCCGCTAAGCCATCCTCCAGCCCCAGTTTATTTTTATTCCACCAAATGTGTAACTGTCACAATGCTGCAGGCACTGGGAATACAATATTGAATAGGCTTACCTTCTAGGAACACCTCTATAGTCCATGACAGACTAAACAATGAGCCCTCACCTGGCCTTCCCGTGCTGACTGTTTTGTTCCAACTAGTCCTGATGAGCACCCCGTCCTCTGTACCCTGTAGAGCCCTGTGTCATGGCTCTGAGGTCCCCTCTTCCTCCTCCACCTGTCTCTTGGACTCCGGCCATCCTTGGCCCGCCCCACCTTCTCCATACCTGCCCTTGGGTGTTCCCCAAGCTCTACCTAATGACTCAGCCCTGGCCTCATGATCGAGCTTCGTGATTCTGTTTCCTCCAGCTGGCGGTACATGTTCAGACCCTCGCCTAAGGATCTGTAGCTGAACGAGTGGGGATTTCAAATACACATTTACCAACACCAACCTGCTGCACCGGAGCTTTCAAGAGTTCAAGCTAAGGGGTGGGGAGATGGCTTAGTGGATAAAATGCACTCCCCTTGTGAGTGAGAAGAGCGGAGTTCAGACCCCTGACACCCACATAAATACAGGGCAGACATAGTGGACCATAGGGGGTGAAGGCAGTGGATCCCTATGGCAAGTTGGCTAGCTAGACTAACTGAACTGGTGAGCTCTGGGTTCAAGTAAGAGACCCTGCCTCCTCAATACCGAATTTTTACAATATTGGCTTGACGGTCAGGTGTTCAAGAAGGGTAGGAAAAGCTGCCAAAGCTCAATGTGTTCTTATAGCTTCTATCAATTACTCTTGCAATACATGCTTTTAGCATTTAGTATGTAGGTGTACAACCCATAACAACATAGAATGTTTGGTGTTCTTTTTAATATTTTTTTTATTTACTTATTTGAGAGAGAGAGAAAGAGAGTCCTATGCAAATGAATGCCAGACACATGTGCCAAGTTGTGCATCTGGCTTTACATGGGTACCGAGGAATTGAGTCCAGACCCACAGACTTTGTAAGTAGTGCCTTTAACCAGTGGGCCATCTCCTCCAAGACTGTTTTGTGTTCTTTATACCCAGTCTAAATTATGACTATCATATCTACTTTCTTATAATTTAAGAGTCAGATGGAAAGCTATTAAATGATAGAATGGGACATATATAACTAATATAAACATTTCCTTAAAATAAAATAATGTACCTAGGGGAAGAGAACAAAGAAAGAAATGGATGAATGGGAAGGAATCTGTAATTTCTTGAAATCATAGCAGGAAGCAGAAGACTGTAACAATTTTCATTAGCTCGGAGAGGACAGAAAAGGCAGTCATACCTAAATTACCCAAGGTGAAGTCAGAGAAAGAAAGACGGCAGAGAAATTAAAATCGCTGTCTGGAAAGAACTAATTATTTCCATTAAGAGTTTTTTTTTTTTTTTAAGAAGCTAATTTTTGATGTGTTTTCATTTTGCACTAACATTGCTTCCAAAGCAAAAACAGAAAAGTAGCCAGGAGTGGTGGAGCACGCCTTCAGTCCCAGCACTTGAAAGGCAGAGGTAGGAGGATCACTGTGAGTTTGAGGCCACCCTGAGACTACATGGTGAGTTCCAGGTCAGCCTGGGCTACAGTGAGACCTTACCTCAAAAAAAAAAAAAAAAAAGAAAGAAAAGAAAATATTCCCCATTACTCCATTGGAACAATTTTCATGATATCAAGGGCCTCAGACTCCTCCCCATTTTGTCCTTATTTTGTCTCCCTTCTCCAAAATAGCACCCCACAAGGGTTTCTGACCACCACAAAGTACACAGGTATTTACCATCTTTCCAAGACAAACCATTTTCCTCCCTTTTGCCAATTAATAATTCTCTCTTTTTCTCTCTCTCCTGCTCCCTCCCTTCCTTCCTTTCTCTTTTCTTCTCTCTCTGTCTTTCTTTCTTTCTGTGTCTCTGTCTTCTTCTCTCTCTCTTTCTTTTTTGCTCTCTTTCTTTTCTTTTCCCCAAAGTGGGACCTCACTCTAACCCAGGCTGACCTGGAACTCACTCTGTCGCCCCGGCCCAGCCTCCCGCTCACAGTGATTCCTGTATTTCAGCCTCCCGAGCAAGTGCTGGGATGAAAGACATGTGCTGTTGCCCACCCAGTTTCGTGATTTCCTTGTTGGATTATTCATGGGCGAATATATTTTGAGCTCCCATGTTGACCTTGGGAGTACCGCAGATCTTTTGTGGAGCTTCAGTCCTGGTCTCCTTATCAGAAATCCTGCAACCTTGGTTACTTTGTGGATTCATGATATCGACGAATATTTCTGAAAACTTGCACAACTCTGATGGCTGTGGAGCCTCAGTGACCCTGGGAAGGTCCACTCCGTGTTCTGAGTCCCCACATCTCTGCAGACCTAGACCTCGGTCCGCTGGGGACTTCAGATCTCAGTTCCCGTTCTTCTCACTCTGGGCTGTGATTGGTAATGAGAGCCGAGGTTCCCAGGGACAAATTTAAGAATTCCAGGGCTGGAGAGATGGCTGGTAAGGCCTAAGGACCCAGGTTCGATTCTGGGTCCTTATAGTCAGGTAGCTTTGTTAGGCAGTTAGGGTAACAGGGCCCCTGAAAGTACAGTCAGAAATGTCTGTCCTTGCAGTCTGTACTTGCTGGAGATTGAAGGATAGCCTGACTTCTTATCTTTTTCCTAGATTAGTTTTTCCACAACTAACCTGAGCCCCACCCAGGAGGAAGGTCTTCTTTCCTAGGATTTAATCCTAACATTTTGGTTGGTCAAGTTCAGTCCCCAGAACTTGGACTCATGGCTAGCCTCTTCCTGAGACAGCTCCTAGCCCAGACCATGGGCTGACGCTCTGACTCACCTGAGCTGGAAGAGGGGCTCGCCGTAAATACGTTAGCCTGGGGAGGGAATGTTCTCTCGGCTTTCAGGTTCTGGTGAGTTTCCCCTTAGCTTGGCCCAACTGGGCCGAGATGAGGGGGAAATGCCTTGATGCCCAGCTTCCCGTACGGGCTCTTTGCCCCCTCCAGCCCTCCACGTGGCAGGAACCCTTCACACTTTCTTTCTTCCCTCTTTAACCTTCTTTCTATGTTTCTTCCAGGCCCACCAACTGGGTTCTCAGACCACGGGAATGTATTCATTTTCCTTCCCTGGGTTCTGTTCTTCCCTCAACAAATATAATAATTTAATAATTATCCTTCTCAGTCTTATTTTATCCAATTCTTTGGTTAGAAATAGACATAAACCTAGAGTTTGGGGTTCAAGAACTTTCCTGATCCCCTGAAATCCTGTTTCAACCCCCTGGGTACAAACTTGGGAATGGTTATTCTGGAATTCTTAATTTTTTTTAACAGAACTTTAAAAATTTTATTTTGATTTTTATTTATTTATTAGAGACATAGAGATGGACAGAAGGAGAGAGGGAGTGTGTATATGGGCGCACCAGGGCCTGTAGCCGCTGCAAATGAACTCCAGACGCATGACACACCATGTGCATCGGGCTTACATGGGACCTGGGGAATCGAACCTGGATCCTTAGGCTTCACAGGCAAGTGCCTTAACCACTAAGCCATATCTTTCCAGCCCTGGAATTCTTAAATCTGACCCTGGGAATCTTGGCTCTCATTATCAACCAGAGCAAGAGTGAGAAGAACAGGTACTGACATCTGAAGGCCCCATGGTACCCAGGTGGAGGTCTGTAGAGATGTGGGCCCGGAACATGGAGTGGACCTCGGCTCCCTCTCACAAAACTCAACTCAGGCAAGACAGACTCAGAGCCAGGAAGACAAATCTAGAAGGAAGACTGCATGTGGGGGAAGGATTCTCAATGTTCACTACATATTTTTAATAATAGGGGGAGCTTTGTGGAATCCCACTTCTCAAGCTGCTTCCCAAGCGAGCTATCCTGGATGCTGTGGCATGGTAGTAGACATCAGCGTTTGCTTTTAAGTCCTAGGTAATTTTAGTCAGTAGATGTGGCCGCTAATCGGTGAAGGTTACAAATAAGCATATGGAGAATGATATTCAAGAGGCAGAATTAGCCAGCAGGAAGAAGCTGTAATGGGTACTGCCCTTCTCAGCTGGGCTCTGCTATTTAGCCACAGAGAGCTTTTCATCAGTGAAAGCTTCATGCTGACCCGGAATGTCATGTAATGATGAGTATGAACTTTTTTTTGTTTATTTTTATTTATTTATTTATTTAAGAGCAACAGACAGAGAGAAAGAGACAGACACAGAGAGAGAGAAAATGGGCACACCAGGGCCTCCAGCCACTGCAAACAAACTCCAGATGCATGTGCCCCCTTGTGCATCTGGCTAACGTGGGTCCTGGGAATCGAGCCTTGGACCGGGGGTCCTTAGTCTTCCTAGGCAAGTGCTTAGCCGCTAAGCCATCTCTCCAGCCCAAGGGTATGAACTTTTTTTTGTGTTGAGGTACAGTCTTGCCCTAGCCGAGGCTGACCTGGAATTCACTATGTAGTCTCAGAGCGGCCTTGAACTCAAGGAAATCCTCCTACCTCTGCCTCCCAAGTGCTGGGATTAAAGGCATGTGCCATCACACCCAGCCAGGTATGAACATTTTAAAGAATATTTTTGGGTACCAAGAAAGGAATGTGATATCATGTGAAACAAGACAAAGTGACATAATTAGTGTAGAATAGTCCACTTGACCTTAAATTAAAATCCATTGAAGAGCTGGAGGGATGGCTTAGTGGTTAAGGCATTTTCAGGCGAAGTCAAAGCACCCAGGTTTGATTTCCCAAGTACCCACGTAAAGCCATATGCACAAGGTGGCACATGCATCTGGAATTTGTTTGCAGTGGCTGCAGGACCTGATGCACCCATTCTCTCTCCCTCCCTCCCTCCCTTCCTCCCTCTCTTAAATAAATATAAAATAAAATAAAACCCACTGGACTAAAATACATAAGCCAATGACTTCTCAAGACAACAGTGAGGGGTCCACCCTCCTATAAGGTATTTTTTTTAATTTTTTACACTTTTTAAATTTTTTGCATGTGTGTGGTGTGTGTTTCATGTTTGCTTGTGTGTGGACATGTGTGTGTGTGGATGCTCATGCACGTGTGTGGAGTCCAAAGAGTGATTTTATCAGGCATTTTCTACATTCTCCCACCGCCTGACATCTTTTAATTAGACAGGGTCTCTTGCTGAACCCAGAACTCACTGATACGCCTACTCTAGCAGGCACAGCAAACCACCCCTGAGTCCTCACCCAAGCCAGCGTTTGTTTCTTCGTGAAGAGAGGAGACAGATGGACGCTTGGAAACAGAACTCATGAATGTGTTACGGAATGTTACTCATTAGCTCATTCACCCATTGGATCCATTCACTCACTACTATTGAGCATTGGCTGTGGGTCAGACACTGATGAATAAAGAGAGTCTTTTTCTAGAAGGGCACGTGAACCATGACTTCTAAAGATCAGCGGGTAGGTCTGCCGACTCAGTGCCAGAGAATCTTTGGAGATGAAGAAGGTCCCTGTCTGGAGGCACTGAGGAAGGTCTCGGGAGGGAACAGTGTCGTCACTGGGTTTGACAAACAAGATTTAGAGTGCACAGAGATGATGGTCACTTTAAATGGAAGAAGGAGCATGCCAGAGACAACCAAACCCCAGGAAGATGACTTACCGTCAAAAGGATGTTCTCAGGGCTGGCCAAAAGTGAGCTTTGCCCTCTACAAGTGGAAGAACTAGAGCCAGATTTTAAATCTCTTTAGTTTATTTTATGTATTGGCGGGGGCGTGGGGGGGAGCTACGGATAGATAACAGGCACACCAGTGCCTTCAGCTGCTGCACACAAACTCCAGATGCATGCGTCCCCTTGTGGGGCTCACTTACGTGGGTCCTGGGGAATTGAACCTGGGTCCTTTGACTTTGCAGGCAAGTGCTTTAACCTCTAAGCCATTTCTCCAGCCCAGTGCCAGATTTTAAAGAGTAGAATGACAAGATAGGATTTCATTATAAACCAATTACTATGGCAGTTGTTGCCATAGCTGGGTGTTTCAGATCAGGCAAAATACAGACAGAAAACATTAACACATTATTTCTGTCCTCAATTTAATTTTTTCATTGTATTTTTTATTATATTTATAACCTATAAGTAAATGCTCATATATGAGAATTCTGGTGAATGTTCTTTTAAACCAAGCTATAAGGCTTGTCAAAAATATTCCTGAGGGCTGGAGAAATGGCTCATTGGTTAAGGTACTTGCCTTGCAAAGTCTAATGACCAAGGTTCTTGAGAAGTCATTGGCTTTTGTATTTTATTCCAGTGGATTTTATTTTACTTTATTTATGAGAGAGAGAGAGAGAGAAGGAGGGAGGGAGGGAGGGGGAATGGGCATGCCAGGGACCTAGCCACTGCAAATGATCCATCAATTTTAAGCCCGCTGCGCAAAGTAGGACATGTGTCTGGAGTTTGTTTGCAGAGACTGGAGGCCCTGGAGCGTCCATTCTCTCTCTATCTGCCTCGTTCTCTCTCTCTCTCTCTCTCTCAAATAAACAAATAAGTTGTTTTAAATATAATATATATATTTATATATATTATAAATTATTATCCCAGATATATATATCTCCCTGAAGCCATTGGTAAGAGAGTAGATCAGAGGTGCAAGATGGAAAGTATACAGTCAGCAGGAGATGAACACACAGACCCAGAATCTTTTTTTTTTTTTTTTTTTTTGAGCCAGCTAGACCTCTACCACTAGACCGTATCCTTGGCCCTATTTTCTTCTACAAAAATGGCACTGTTTTTATGATTTGGCGATGCACATAGGTGTATAGTTAATTGTGTTGAGGTTGTAGCTTTGCTTACCTGGGGTTATTTAGCTAAGGATCCAAAACCAGAGAAGTATAATCAGCCCTGGTGACGAGCACATGACCACCTTGGTCATTTTCAAGCGGAGACCTGTATCATTATTACCTTCAGTCACCCCACGTGGCTTTGTTTCCCTTCAATTTTTAAAGGCCATTTTCCCTTCGCCCCTGTAAAAGCAATTGCACCATAAAGCCAGATTTAGGAGTTAGCAACTCTGAAGAGTAGATAGCATAGCCCTAACGCCTATTTTTATTTACTTACTTATTTGTTTGTTTGTTTTTGGTTGTTCGAGGTAGGGTCTCATTCTGGTCCAGGCTGACCTGGAATTCACTCTGTAGTCTCAGGGTGGCCTCGAACTCGCAGCAATCCTCCCACCTCTGCCGCTGGAGTGCTGGGATTAAAGGCGTGTGCCACCAAGCCCGGCTCTAAAGCCTGTTTTTTTTTTTTTAATTTATTATTCATTCATTCATTCATTTATTTATTTATTTATTTATTTATTTATTTATTTATTTATTTATTTTTTTGAGAGCGACAGACACAGAGAGAAAGACAGATAGAGGGAGAGAGAGAGAATGGGCGCGCCAGGGCTTCCAGCCACTGCAGATGAATTCCAGATGCATGCGTCCCCTTGTGCATCTGGCTAACGTGGGACCTGGGGAACCGAGCCTCGAACTGGGGTCCTTAGGCTTCACAGGCAAGCGCTTAACTGCTAAGCCATCTCTCCAGCCCTAAAGCCTGTTTTTAATGCTCACGTTACCTGCTGCAGAATTTGCAGCAGCTTTTTAAAGATGTATTAAATCTTAATTGCAGCATTTATGAAAGAATGCGGGCCTCAGCCTCTAGTTTGGCAGGGAATCCTAGCACTGGTATTTTAAATGCTCCCAGCAGCTGGCCCCGCACACAGCTGTCCATGGAGAAGCACAGCCATACTCCCATTATGTGCTCTGATTCACATTTTTTTGTGGGGGGGGGGTTGGGCTGAGTATTCCCCAGAGGTAGAAAATAAATTAAGGCTGTATTGGAATATGTTGGGTCTGCTGCCCGTGTGTCTGGGAGGGGAGGGTTTCTCCCACTTCTTCCTACTCTTTGTTTCCTTTGAGTTCACCACACCCTACTGTCAGTTCTGGGTAGGTATTTCATGATTTTAGGCAATCTCCGTTTACCTTGAACGTTGCTGGGTCCCCTCCCCCACCCCACAACAGCCCTTGGAGGTAGTGGAGGTAAGAAGGCGCAGTCAAGCACGCACACTCCAGGAGTCAGGCGAGAAGCTGAAAGCAGACTCATAAATTGAGGAAAACAGACATAGCTATACACCCCTTCCCCGCTTCCCATTGGTCCTTTCAGATATCCCCGCTTCCCATTGGTCCTTTCGTATACCACTTCTCCGCTTTCCATTGGTCCTTTCAGATATCCCCACTTCCCATTGGTCCTTTTGTATACCCCTTCCCTGCTTCCCATTGGTCTTTTCAGATATCCCGCTTCCCATTGGTCCTTTCATATACCCCTTCCCCACTTCCCATTGGTCCTTTTCCTTGGCATTTTTTTCATTGGCTCGTTTCCTGCGTCAGCAGTGTCCAGGTTTTTAGGCAGGGTTTAGGTTGGCTCACAGGGGAGCTAGCAGTAATCCCAGGGCGCTATGCTTCTCTTACGCTTGAAGGCTGCTGAAATTTCATTCTTCAGAAAATGTTCCTTATGCTGGTGACTCCCACGCTGCTCCAGACAGTCCAGTAGATGCTTATGACCCAGTAAACTTGAATAGCGACTATTTCAGTCTCAAAAGTAATTTTGCCCAGCCCAGTGACATCCCACAGAAGCAATACCTTGGACTGGTACAGCCACTTTCCTCTTGGACCTCAGGGCTCTCCATGCTGTCTTCCTTCTAAATCAGCACTATATTTATTCTCCCCGCTGAATGAATTTTCAAGACCCGGGTAAATCTGTTTTATTCGCTGCTTTCTTTACCCAACTAAACTAACCCATGCAGTCTTTCCTATGCTCTTTCTTACGGATTCAGATGTCCACAAACATTTGGCTCCTGGGCTGCCGCATTCTCAAGAGCGAAACAGCTCTACAGACCTGCAGCCAAGCTGTCTTCTTGCTACAGAACTTCCCAACTCCAGTGATCCTTTTGCCCTTCGTGAATCAAAAATGGTGGTTCCTCTGACCAACACCATATTTACATAACTCCTGTCCCATCTCATGAAATCTTTCATTCCCGTGATTCTTAATTGAATTTGGCTCACAATTCTACTCTTTTTGTCTTCAGCTGATCTTCAGAACGGCACTCTTCCCATTCAAAAACAAACAAACAAAAAACCTGAGAAATGTTTAAAAGTGAATCCAGTCCCAGATCTATATAAAATCACTAGTGTCGTGTTTTGTCTATTTTTCTTTAAACAATACAAAATTGCTAAGAACACTGTTATATAAAAAAAATTAACTTAGATATTAGAAATACAAACTGTCAGTTCAGTCCTCAACACCACAAAAAGGACCATCTAGAGTATAATCCGTTAAGCATTGCAAATCAAAGGAGCTCAAACTCGGTGTTGTGTGAGGCATTTGGCTGAGGCCCAGGGCTGCTTATTAGCTATGTATACTGGTCAGTGTTATTTTCTTTCTCTTGGGATAAAATTATCATAACTTGGAGCTGTAGAGAATAAATCACACTAACCAAACTCACAAGGGGCTGATTTCTAATTAAAAATGTCTTTTATTTATTTATTTATTTATCTTCGCCCCAAGAAATGCAAATGTTACATTATTTGCTAGGGAAGATGCTGCTTGGCTTCATCATGAGATTTATGTCCCAACAAACCTATCATAAATCGAAAGTATTAGAATTTGAAATTTTGTCTAATGCATCTCACTTACCAACTATCATAGGCTTGCAACGTCTACTTTCAACATATTCATAACACTTAAGTTGACCTATATGTCGCCATCTAACCCAAACTCAATTTTGTGGTAGTCCCTCAGGTGGTTTGTTAACTATTTCTCTAAAGTTCTAAAATAAATTGTTAAGGCACACTACCCCAGTGGTGTTTTCTCATGAATCTCTTACTCTGTTGCATACCTGCTATGTGCTTGACCTGTAACATTCAGGGAACTCCACCCACTGAGGACGGTGCCCCTCATCCTGATGGAGTGAGCAGGCATGCCTGCAGGTTTGCACCCTTCAAATGGGCTCCTCTCCCCTGGATCATAACACATCAAGAATTCATTCAGTCCTGACTCCCTTCTCTTTTATGCCATGCATACCAGTTCCAGTGCTTTCCATGCTCTCACCTAGGAAATCGGATGACCACAGCGAAAAGAGATTATGTTGGAAATTTACAAGACATCTTTGTTCCTTTATGGAAAAGAAATCTGCCTTATGGAAATCAAATGCATTACTTTTACAAACAATAAATTAAAGAAATGTTCTTTATGGAAACAATTTGCTAATGTTTTCTGGGGGTTACTTCTGCAGATGGTTAATCATATGTACCTTGTGGCATCTACTGACTTTACACTTGGCAGGGGACTTTTCAACCCCCAATTTCAAACTCCACATGTATGCCCTGGTACTTGCAGACGTCTTATCCCCATGACCTGGGAGTTTGGGGTGTCTTTGAGAGCCACTGACTGTACCTCAGGATGTTCACAGCCACATGAAACTCCTACGGAATCAGTTGTCTCTGGGCTCTTGTCTGGTGAATTTTGGTGAAAGAAATCCACGGACCATGGTGGGTGAAATTCAGAAAGAGACTTTATTATAGATCTGAAGAGAAGGAAAGAAATCAGAGCTCCTGCTGTGGGAAGAAATTTCTCAGGAACGAGAAAGCCAGCCTGATGACCCAGTCTGTGCCCTTTTACAGGAATGTACTTGACGGGAGCTGACCGACTCTTCAGTCTCCCTGTCAGGTGTCCAGGTGCCTCTAGGTGTCTGGGAAAGGGAGTAATCCCACGTAGGCTCCTAGGAGAGGGAATTGTCCATATAGGAAGGGAGCGATCTTTCCAGAACATTTCTGGTCTCTAGCAAGGTGGAGGCTGTGAAAATTCCTTAGGGACAAAAAGAAATAAGAGAGCACAGGATTCCCCCTTATAGGCTCAAGGGTATTCTTTGCTTTCACTTTAAGGACCCTGCCACCCCTAAAATGAGCCACCCATCCACATACAAATGAAACCATAATACTTGAGTTGCCGTAGCCTTCTAAGGTGAGTTCTCTACCTAATCTAGATGCTGCAACTCATTCTGACTTTCTCTTAGGCCCGTCATTGTAGTCAGCTGCCGCTCACCTGGCCTGGCTTTCTTTGAGAAGGAATTGAGCATTCTATGAATGCATCTGGAGCTTGTTTGAGTCGGCAAGAGGCCCTGACATGCTCATTCTCTCATTTATTTTCTCTCTTCTTCTTCTTCTTCCTTTCCTTCTTCTTCTCTGAGTGTCTTTCTCTTCTTGCAAACAACTAGATTAAACAGTAAAAACTACAAGCCAGGCATGACTTTAATGCCAGCACTTAGATGGCTGAGGTAGGAGGATTGCTGTGAGTTCGAGGCCACCCCAAGTCTACATAGTGAATTCCAGGTCAGCCTGGGTTAGAGTGACACCCTACCTTGAAAAAAAAAAAATCAGGCTCGGATTCACCACGCTCTTACATTCTGCTCTGGGCATTCAATGAGCAACTCAGTTTCTCTTTTCCATTCAAGCTTTAGCAAGGGGAGGGATGACTTGACTGTAACTTTCAGAATTGCTCTCTTCATGCACTAAAACCATTTAGATGAAGCCCCACATTGCTTCCTCTGCCTGCTCTAGACAGTGGGGCTAGATAGCGCTGTATCAGTGAATGGAGCTAGATTTAGATTGTGGGTGGAGTATTCTGATTTGGAGAAATGTCATCGGGCTGGATTTGATCAAAGTACCTGATGTAGTTGAAAGAAAATGTCTTTAGGAATCTCATCACTTTGTAAAATGTTTTCCAACATTGCTAAGCATTAAAGCATATTGCTCAGGGTAGATAAGAGCCTGCACCACTGTGTTTGTGAAGATAACAGGGAGGAGAAATGTTGCCAGGAAACAGGGATGTAGACATGGAGACCATATTGCAGAGCACAGGCTGTAGAGTCAGACTTGAGTCCTTTTACCCGGATTTCCCACCTGTGTGACTCAACCACATTTCTCAACTTTAACGTGAAAGAGGCAAAGGTGCCTACTTCATAGAGATGATTCCAGAAAGAGGAAATAAACAGCCGTCATCACATAGCGGTACTCAATGAAGACACCACATACGGGAATCTCACTGGCTGGGTCCTGCCACTTGAAAACATATTATATCAATTGATCTATTTCATGTCCATCCCTCACAGCAAAAAATAACCTGATATGATTGGTAACACATACAAATGCCAGTGCAGACTGAAAATCCTATACAAAGAACATTTGTTGATATTCTTGTTAACAACTTCATGAATAGACTGGGCTGGAAAACATCTTCTTTATCACTGAGAGCCCACTGAAATGCTAAGTTACAAAGACCATGCATAGTGGATTTTAAAGAACAAATTTGGGGCTGGAGAGATGGTTCAGCGGTTAATCAAACTGCCAGGGTTTGATTCCCCTGTATCACAAAATGTCAGATGCACAAAGTGGCACATGTGTCTGGAGTTTGTTTGCAGCAGCTGGAGGCCCTGACACACCCATTTTCTCTGCCTGTCTCTCTTCTCTCTCTCTCTGCTTGCAAATAAATAATACATATATATTAGATTCTTTTTTTTTTATTTTTAAATTTATTTATTTATTTATTTATTTATTTGAGAGCGACAGACACAGAGAGAAAGACAGGTACAGGGAGAGAGAGAATGGGCGCGCCAGGGCTTCCAGCCTCTGCAAAGGAACTCCAGACACGTGCGCCCCCTTGTGCATCTGGCTAACATGGGACCTGGGGAACCGAGCCTCGAACCGGGGTTCTTAGGCTTCACAGGCAAGCGCTTAACCGCTAAGCCATCTCTCCAGCCCATATATTAGATTCTTAAAATAATAAATTATTTTCTAATTTTTTTTGTTGTTTTCCTAGGTAGGGTCTCACTCTAGCCCAGGCTGATCTGGAATTCATTATGGTGTCTCAGGGTGGCCTTGAACTCACGGTGATCCTCCTACCTCTGCCTCCCGAGTGCTGGGATTAAAGGCGTACACAAACCATGCCCAGCTATTTTCTAATATTTTTAAGTTTTTTAAATTATTTTATCTATGTGCATATAAACAGCCACTCTGACATGGCAAATGGTCCTTATCGCTCTATGAAAGCCAGTCTGGAAGAACCCTGACTTCTCTACACATTAAGAGTTGTTAGTTGAGGTGTTGAAGTGTAACAGCTTTCCACTTCTTCATATTTTTCATAAATGGTCTTTCCTCACGAGTGAATAGAGCTGGCTTAATTTATTTTTATATCACAGATTTCCCACAGGGCAAAACCAAAATGATATTACGTGAAATTCCATGCTTGATAAATGCCATCTAGAAATAATGTGGCTGACAAAAAGTGTTCACAGGGTGAACAAAGGAAAAAGTGACTCTCCTTCCTTCCTTCCATTTCTCCATTTCCACCCAACTAGCTTCTCTCAATCAATTAACCGCAATCAATCCTTTAATTAGCTAACGTCTGCAGGAAAGACGCTCCTGTAAGGCACCGTGTTAAATATTGTGAGGGATTAAAAAGAATCCCATGTGGAATGTCTGGTTTAACTAGGGAGCAAAATATGCCCCAAGAGTGGGGAGTGATGCATGATGGATACAGAGCTTCCTTTAGGAGGCATGAACAACATTATGAATATATTCAAAGCCATTGAATGGTACAATTTAAAATAACCATAGTGTTGAAATTTTTTTGAGGTAGGGTCTCACTCTAGCTCAGGCTGACCCGGAATAACCTCAGGGTGGCCTCGAACTCACAGTGATCCTCCTACCTCTGCCTCCCAAGTGCTGGGATTCAAGGCATGTGCCACCACGCCCTGCTAGTGTTGAATTTTATAATGCATAACAAAGCAGCTAAGCCCCGTATAGATAATAGAAAAAGAATTGTCAGGGAGCTAGTTAAGCCCATGGTAGGCTAGGCTCACCCAGCAAGACCTAAAAGGACCCTAAAGGAACTCAACTATATCTGGAAGACTTGAATCTCCAGGGGCCAGGCAGGCAAAACGAGAAAGGTGCAATAAATATTCAGACATAACTGTTGGCCCAGCAGGTACGTGGGGAAATGGTTTTGCAGAAGTGATGGGACACACGTGATCCTGTCTAGAAATGGGAAGCTCTTCTGTAGCTTCCATTCTCCTACTGATCAAAGGGCTGTGGGGGGTGGGGGGGAATTCAAGTCTGGAAGGGCGAGGGACAGTGTCTAGGTCGGTGCTTGTCAAAGCTCTACGATGAGCCTGGCTACCTCTCAGATTCCCCACCATCTGCCTAGGCCCGGCCAGTGGGGCTCCAAGACCCCGAAATACTTGTCCACATCGTTGTTGCTTAGCAACATTGACCTTTGGCTGAGTTCCTGTCCAAGTTGCAGCCTGCAAATACCTTTGGCCCTTCTTCAGGGAAGTGGGTCAAAGTCTTAACCTTCTCCTTCTCCAGGCTGGCTCCTGGCTGGGGCCCAGTGTGGAACAAGCTGGGAGTCTTGTTCTGTCTGTCCGGCTGCTCAACAGTCCTCAGTTCTGGCCTGATGTCACCCACCAGACCTCTCATTGCAAGCTCCACAGCACACAAATGACAAGAAGGTAGAATTGCAACTTGAATCAGGAAACGGAAGATCCTGTTTGGAGTGGAGACAAAACCTTAAGAACAGACCTTTTAACAATTAGGAATGAAGATGATTTAGTGCCTTGTAATTTTTGTGCTTTCAGAAAATAGAAATTATGACATTTTTTTCTCTCTCTCTCAAATGTAAAAGATTGGAACCACAGGAGCCCTGCAGACTATCTTACAAAAACAGATGGCATTTCACAATGTGGTACAGTTATTTAATGTGGGAGGGAACTTAACATCACCTATGAGGTTGAGCAAACTCACCGGAGAAGGGCCCGAGCGAGTTCAGCACTCAATATTGGGTCCGTGGTTGTAAGTGTGAAGCACCGTGTCCTCACGCGTGGAAAGGAATCTAGGTGGAGTGCTCCGACATTTCAGTCCTCCTCATATGCCAGAGTGACCGCCTGGAGCTTGCCCAACCTTAGTAAGGAGCCTGCTTTCGCTGCCCCCAGTGTGTGTGTATCTGTCTGGAAAGGTCCCAGACTTTTCTGAAATCTTATTCCCGTGACCTTCGAGAAGCAAAGCGAACAGTTACAGCAACAGCAGCCCAGGCCTGGGTTTGCGATGCCCACACTCACTGAAGTGAAGTAAAATTTTCTCCCATTTAATCAGCTGCTCCTCCGGCTGCACTGAGACCGAAGCAGAAAGAGTCAGACTCAAAACCTAGGTGAAGGGTTTGTGACATTTGGCAGATGCTTTCTAAGAGAGGACTGCTTGAAATAGCTCCCCAGTATGACATGGGATTTCCCCCAGAGAGATCACTGAGAACAGCATTCATTTTGAACAGTGATTAAAACAACAACAACAACAACAACAACAAAAAACTATTTATTCACTTGCAAGCAGGGAAAGATAGAAGACAAGGAGACCAAATGGGCAGGCTAAGGCCTCCAGCTACTGCAAACATACCCCAGACACATGTGCCACTTTGTGCATCTGGCTGTACGTGGGTACTGGGGAATGGAACTCAGGTCATTAAGTTTTGCAGGCGGACGCCTTAAGTGCTAACTCATCCCTCCAGCCCAAGGACAGTGATTTTTTTTTAAGCAATAAACTACATTAAAATCTTTTTATCTTAATTATTTCATTTCAATTAGAGTAGCAACTAAAACATAAGTGTTTTTGAGAAAAAGCATCAATTTTTCCAATCTTGTGAGAATTAAATAGAAGCAGTGATTTTTTTAATTGAAATATAATTTATGGATCATACAATTCCCCCATTTAGAGCGTGCAGCTCAGCGGTTGGCAGTGCATCCAAAGAACTGTGCAAACCTCACCGGAGCCAATTTTAGCAGGTTTCATCACTCCCCCGCAAAAAGAATCCTATGCCATTAGCAATGACCCTCATTCTGCCCCCTCACTCATTGAACTGTGCTGACCTCAGAACCAATTTTAAAGGGTTTCTTTACATCCACCCCCAAGAACCCTAGCCCCTTAGCACTCACCCCCACTTTCCCCTCACGCCCCACACGCCGCTCAGCAACCACTAATCTATTCCTGTCCCTACAGATCTGCCCGTTCCGAACATCTCACATAAGGGAAATGAAAATAATGCTACCTGCCTTGGGCTCGGCTTCCTTCACTTAGCACGCTCTTTCCAACGCGCATCTGCCCTGTAGAATGTATCGATATCACATTAATCATGCTCTTGTGGTGTTAGGGAGTGGACAGAAGCTTGAAAAGATTTTAGTTGGGGGGGGGGGAATGTGTGAGCTATGCTGAGCAAAGGAGGGGAAGGAACACAGCATCAACTGTTTTGTTATCACAGAAGGAGACAGCCCAGCGAGGGTTCAAACCCTATTTCACACCAGGATCCATATATGTATATGTGTATACACACACACACACACACACACACACATAAATTTGTGGTGAGTTCATTTCACAGACTTCAAGTGACATCCATATTGCAGCCTCTTCTAAAATACCATTCCTTTTAAGGGTGCGTCCATTGCGTGTGTAGACTGCCATTTCTTCATCCCTTCTTCTGTCCCTGGGTCAGTGGGCGCTCGGCTTGGCTCTGCCTTTCGGCCACTGGCATTGATGCTGTCAGTGATGCACGTGGGTGACAGAGCACAGTGTTTCTGACCCCCCTAAATGCATGAGGTCCGAGCAGCCTGTCAGGATACGTGTCCCGAGGTCCTGCTTCTCTGCTCCTGCGTCTAGCTGAGGAGGCCGAGGGTGGAATGTAGAACCCGGGACCCATTTCAGGTGGTTCGAATGCAGGCAAGCGCCGATACCTTGAATTCCGGGTATAGAATCACATCCCGTGAGCCCTACAGTGAAGTCAGGTCGACTCCATGCTTCTTGGCCCTTCTAAGCATAGGTCAGACATTTTTCCCCCCAAAATATCTTTTTAAGCTTCTGCCCCTCCCCTTATACCAAAAGAACAAGACTTTATCTACAAAGCAGGGTCTGTGGCATGCCTGTGGTAGCTTTCAGAAAGGTCAGGAATTATTCTTTCAGCATGAGGAATCCCAAGACAGAGGTGTCCTGCGCTGAGGCACAACCATTTTTCATATTAGGAGCACAGCTGCCGATGCCGCAGAGAAATGAGCAAGGCTCTGCAGCTGCGATTAGCTGAGCATGTTCACTGACCCATTGATGGAGACATCCGTGTGCTGAAATTATGAATAGCAGAAGTTACATTCTGAGGGACAGGTGTCCAGGGCTAGAGGCCAGATTGCTAACCTACTTATCAGAAGACCTTTGTCAGACCTGACAGGCTGCTTGCAGTGTGACCTTGGGCTGCTAATTTGATCTTGATGAAGTACTTTCCAGGACAGTACATTGGAAACCATCTTCAGAGTTTCATAACACTATTTCAGAGGCCTCCTTGACTGATGTTCACCTTCCTGCTGATGTCGGTGTGTATGGATGGATAAAGGTCTCTGAGCACAAGCTTATATTGCGGTAGCTGAGGCTAAGCTCGTATTTACAAATGCTAGGACGTAACAGCCTTGAAATAGGATGCACTCATGGAAGAATCAAGGATCTAGGGGTTCGATTGTTGGTGTAAATGAACTTTAAACATCCGTGAACACAGGTGTGGGATATGCATCTCATTCAGGCACAACGGTTTGAGTGAAGACAGTAATTCTATAACATGAGTTTACTAACGCGCATTTGCCCTGCCTCTAAACAACCAAATGATAAAGTGCTGATGACTGTGATTGTCAGCTAGAGATTTACTTTTTTATTTAGTTATTAATCATTTTTTATTAACAACCTCCATGATTGTAAACAATATCTCATGGTAATGCTCTCCCTCCCCCCACTTTCCCTTTGAAACTCCATTCTCCATAGAGATTTAATTTTTGATGTCACACTTTATAGCAAACTTAATGCTATTGATCAATGGAAATCTACTTTTCAGAACCTTTTCTGTTTACATCTGTCTAGTCCTATAGAGAGGTACAACTCTGAAAGTGGCCAGCTTGAGTCATAAGCAATAAATGTATCAGAGAATGTTTGAAATTATCAGGAAACATTGTATTGCTCGGTGCATTAACTGGATTAAGTCCACTTAGTCATTTTCTGGTTATTTAAACCTATGAATGTGTATGGAAGTACTTTTTTAACATAGAACTTGTAATTTAACTGCAACGGAACAGTAGTCCCCTTTTGCAGGTCATGTGGAAAATCAGAGGAGTTATAGGTCAGTAGAGGACATTCCAACTTTACCTTTTTACTTGCCAAGCAAGGAACTATATCAGTAATTTACTTGGCTATTTTATGCCTTCATTCATTAAAATTTTAAGAAATTTTAAATTATGATAGGGGCTGGAGAGATGGCTTAGTGGTTAAGGCACTTGTCTGCAAAGCCAAAGGACTCAGGTTAGATTCCCCAGGACCCATGTAAGCCAGATGCACAACGTAGTGCATGTGTCTGGAGTTTGTTTGCAGCTGCTGCAGGTATTGGCATGCCTATTCTCTCTATCTGCCTCTTTCTTTCTCTCCCATAAATAAATAAAATATTTTTAAAAAATTAAAGTGACTTAAGCTGGGCGTGGCAGCACACGCCTTTAATTTCAGCACTTGTGAGGCCAAAGTAGGAGTTGGAGACTACATAGTGAATTCCAGGTCAGCCTGGGCTAGAATGAGACCCTACCGTGAATAGAAACAAAAATGACCTACTGTCCGTATTAACGAAGTTGCGCTGGATAAAAGCTTGTCTGAACAACCACCTTTCAACAGTGAGTGAGTGTACCTCAAGTTCAGTACCTTCTCAGACTCACCAACAACTGAAAAAAAGCATTGGCAGGTGCCAGGATAGAAAGGGTAACTTTGTACTGACTTGATTTCAACTTTGTGCCAAATTCTGGGATTGTTTTAATCTAGTCTCATCTAAGGAGCCTATTTCCTTGGTGGGCTTTCTTTTGAAATGAAACACTTTCCCAATGGTACTGGGAAAATAGTACCCGTATCTCAGAAAATGGGAGGGATATCCTCCTGATAACCAAGCAAGAAGGATGTTGCTCGGGCCGTCTTTAGTAGTCCCTCACTTTGAATCCAGCTTGTAGAAAAGTGAGAGAGATCCAGCCTGGTGGACCATACAGGCATTAGCAGAGCGAGAGAGAGCTGTGGGCACCAGGTGGTCTTACCTCTCCGTGGAGAAATGCCAACTATAGAACTCCACAATCATTGTACAGAGAAAGAAAGTGCAAGCCAAAGATGGGCTGAAATACCCACTGCTGTTTTACAGAACCTGGCTCTATTTGATTCCTATTTATTGCTGCAATTATATGCTTCGGTTTTAATAGTAGAATGGCGATTAAAATTCAAGCTTAGATTTATTTACTCATCTGATCAAATGACATCATGAGTACATTAGAAAATTTAACTCGTGAATTTTTTTTCTGTTGTTCCGTTCTCTTTAAGAAAGTCTTATTTTTGACATGGTCGCAAAGTGAGTGGCTGTTCATTTCCCTTTGGCCCCAGGAGCTGGAAGTGAGCTCACCCGATTTAATCATTTTGAATCCGTGTGGCTCCTCTGAGATATAGCCAGATGTAACCAGAAGGATTTATAGGGTGTAAAATTGAGAATGGATTAGAAAAGGCTTTCTGTGTTCAGCCCAACACATCCTAAATCAACATCCCTTGAATGGACCAGAGCAATCTCTGGCTGTCCTAGTGGGGATGTTGTCATGGCAACCGGCTGACAAGCAATGTGAATGCAGACAATGGGATGGATGAGGTCGTGTGTACAGTGAGGCAAGCCCGGGCTGTTTCCACCCAGCTACATCAGGGGGCACGTAAAACTGCCCCCCCAACCCTGCCGACCACCCTGTATTTTGTATCTTATTGCAATTTTCACTGCTCATTTAAAAATGCATCAAAAATTGTTTCCCAGAGACTGATTCAATACCGTTGCTGCTGATAGATCACACAGGCTGTGGCAAAGTCGGCCTCCATCAGATAGATGGAGCGGGGCCTGAGGGACGTGAGGCTTAAGGCCATGCAGAAATCTAAAGCAGGGTGTAAGCAGGGCTAAGGCAGCTCCTGTCTGTGACTCTTTACTGCCACCTGGCGTCCTTCCGGATGTACTGACGACTTAGAAGACCCTCAGACACATCTCCCGTCTGCGGCCAGGCAGAAAGGGAAAGTGTCCGAGTGTCCAAGAGGGCGTGAAGGAGGAGTGCAAATCACAAAGGGAAAGAGAAATCCAGGAAACATCTAGGGCATTGGCCCCCAAGGACACATCTCCAGTGGCCTACTTCCTCCCAGTGAAACCCCTTCACTACCCCCCAATAATACCATCACATTGTGACTCCATCAAGGAATTGATCTGTTGATTAACTCAAAGTCCTTATGAGCTAATTGTCTGGGGAAGCTCTCACAGACACATGCAGGGGTACGCTTTTCTAAACTCTTAGGCATTTTTTAATTAAGTCAATTTGATTATCAAGATTAAGCATTGCACAAGGGTTGAAAGGAAGGGATAGCAAACAGACTTGGATTAGAGGATTTCTTTTATTTATTTACTCATTTCTTTGTCTCTTTTTATTTATTTATTTATTTTTCACTGTAGCCCAGGCTGATCTGGAATTCACTATGTGATCCCAGTCTGGCCTTGAACTCACGGTGACCATCCTACCTCTGCCTCCCGAGTGCTGGGATTAAAGGCGTGTGCCACCACACCCGGCCCTATTCATTTATTTATTTAGTTTTTTTTTTTTTTTTGAGACAGGTTCTCATATAGCCCAGGCTGGCCTGCAACTTGCTGTGTAGTCAAAGGATGACCTTGAACTTGTGATCCTCTTGCCTCTACCCCTGAATTCTGGGATCACAGGGATGCTGAGAATCAAGCTCAGTGAATGCTAGGGCCCAGCCGCAGCCCATGTTGAAAATTCTTCATGTCACCATTACACACCCTTGAAATGCAAAACCTTTAATAACCTCTTCCCTCGTAATGACAACATGAATGAATCAAGAGACAAATAAAATGCGTGCCACCAATTCTGCTTCCTAACTCCTTTGTGCATGCTCAGTGGGTGGCGCCTCGTAACCCACCTGTGCTCTCACCTACAACCCACCTGCCATCCAGCTCCACCTTCCAAAGCCACAAGCAACAGCCCAGTGAAGTTCAGAACCCGTGAACTGACCCAGCTGTGTTTCTATGTGTCTCCTCCAGGGTTTGAGTTTTTTGAAACCAGTGCCAAGGATAACATTAACGTCAAGCAAACATTTGAGCGCCTTGTGGATATCATCTGTGATAAAATGTCAGAGAGCCTGGAGACGGATCCAGCCATCGCTGCGGCCAAGCAGAGCACCAGACTCAAGGAAAATCCTCCTCCATCTCAGCCCAACTGTGGCTGCTAATGCGCCCCCTACAGGCAGCTCCATGGGGGGGCCTCCGGTTGCCAAGAAACAGCATTTATAAGTGGTCTGTGAGCCTTCACTTATACTGCCTAATAATTGTTTGAAGGAAGTCTTTGATGTCAATGGCCCATATGTGCATTCACATCTTGAGCCATTTCCTGTGTTAATATGTGGCAAACATGCAATCTTAAATTTGTAAGGACTATCCTTCTATCAACATCTGGTACTTGCATGTGACTTGTTATTTCTTTGTCTTTGATAATTTCTTCTTCTTCTTTTTTCTATTGCAAATTTCTTCTCAACTAAGCTACTGCCGAAATCTCAGACTATAGTTTCACCGCAACTAACTTTTGTGCCACAGACTCAACTTACGCTACTCACTTGTATGGATGGTGTCTAAGAAATGGCTTGTGTGGGTGTGTGTGGGTGCGTGTGGGTGTGTCTGCGGACAAGCAGGGAGAGATGTCAGGAAGTAAGTTGCTTTACCCATAACTGAAAATCAAGTACAACATTTGCTCTTGATTAGAGATTCTGTCACAGGTGTGGGCAGTTTATTATCAGGAAATATATCTATTTTGCACTTTTATTAATAATTCAGGAATGCATCAACTATAAAAAAAAAAGTGAAGGGCTGGGTATGATGGAGCAAAACCTATAATCCCAGCAACTGAAGAGGCTGACGCAAGAGGATTACAAGTCTAAGGCATGCCTGAGCTACAAATTGTAAAAAAAAAAACAAAAACAAAAACCCTGGCTCAGAAATCAGAAAAGAAAAATGAAAACAGTGAGCCATGACTTTTAAGGCCCTTGGAAGTTTCCTAAATCACTGATATTAGCCTGACTAGAACTATATTTAAATAGTAATCTAAGCAAATAGGCCATTCCAGAGCATATCTTTCCCCGATTCTTCCCAAATGGGAACATTTGAGAGGCATCTACCTAATGTCTGTTATGCAGGGAGCATTGTGACCAATGATGCTGTAACTATGGCATTTCAAATCCTGAGAAGTGCCCATCCCCTTAATGACCTGACCCCTTCACTCACACGACCAAACGTCACCATTGCTGTCCACAGCTATTGTCAATGCTTGAAACAGAGGTGAGTTTGAAGCCTGTTAACGCTCCTCTTCCTATGAAGGGCACATCTTCTTCCCGGGTCATTATTTTCTCCTCCAGATTCAGCTAAGCTCTTCTACTTGTTTGGAAGCTTTTTTTTGGGGGGGGGGGATATTTCCTTGAATTGAGGAAAATATCATTTTCCTCCTTTATGTATTTTCTTAATTGGGGTATTTATAATTCTAAAGCACATCTTTATTACGTAAGTTTCTAAACATGCTTTTTGTTACACAGAGAGAACCCTTTCCACCACCGAGAGTTACAGAAACGCCCAGGATCCGTGGTAGTTGGAGGGAGGGAACCAGTCAAGTTTCTGGAAGACTGTATGAGTAATGTGCAAATAAGAAATCCTCCCTGCTGTGCCAAGGGAAACTGAGATCTCCACACCGCCCAGCAGTATTTGCGGTGAGGATTTTAGAAAGGTAGCACTGAGCTGGTTAAGACGCTTGCCTGCAAAGCCTAAGAGCCATGCTCCACGCCCCAGGCCCTGTGTAAGCCAGCTGCGCATCAGGGAAGCAAGTGCAAGTTCGCCCATGTCCACTTGGTGGCACTAGTGAGTGGTGTTCCATCGCAGTGGCTGAGGCCCTGGCGCTCCAGTTCTCTCTCTCTCTCTAAAAAGTAATTGGAAAGGCAGCGCTGGAATGCATTTTGAAGGATGGCTCCACTGGGTGGACTTTCTCTGTTTTGGGCCCACACTCCACCTTTTCAAAAGTCAAAAGTAAAATTGGTTGGGCGATGATGTTGATAGGGTGATATGTTGTGTAGAGGAAGATTCCTTCTGGAGAATGAAAGCCTCCTTAGTCACACGCTCACAAATTGGAAATCACTTTCTCCTTCGCCACCTGGTAGGCAAGCTTGACTTACTGAAGAGAAGACATTACTGCTTCATTAGATATCTATTAGATATCAAGACACCCAGATTCAAGATGACAATTTATTTTTTATTATTTGAAAGAGGTGGAGAAATAGAGAGAGAGAGAATGGGCATGCCAGACATGTGCACCCCCTTATGCATCTGGCTTATGTGGGTCCTGGGGAATTGAACCTTGGTACTTAGGCTTTGCAGGCAAGCTCCTCAACTGCTAAACCATCTCTCCAGCCCAAGATTACAAAATTTTTAATGAAGAAAAACAGAGAAGCACTGGCATGCAGGCAAATTTATTTGTAATAGTTATTTATTTACATGACCATGTCACATTTGTACAACCTGGGCCAAAGTGACACAGCTGTTAAAGTCACATTTACAATTTAATGTAAGACCAAAAAAAAAAAAGGCAGAGGAGCTCTGTCCTGTACCCCAACATACATAACCACAGATGTAAAAGACATAAAAGACATAAACAGAGCATATCAAATGGCTTCCTTGCGATGTTGGTATGCATATTATTACAAAATGAAAGAGGGAAAGGAAGAAAAAGGAGATAGCTACATTGTGCCCATTTGGAAACTCCCCCGATGATCTGCTATATTGAAATTAGTAGCATGAGTGAAGGGCCCGCTTACACAGGATCAGGCATTTGCCAAGGGCTCCCTGGCACCGTGCCAGGCATCCCAAGGTTGGGCTTCTGTGCACCGGGCATGAGAGAGCCAACAGTGGTCCTCACGCCATTGCCCGAGAATATTCAATACTTGCGGTCTTCTCAAATGATTCTCAGTTATGAAATTCCCACCCTACTGTGATTTTTTATTCTGAATATATCCATGAAAATGTCCAGACAGAGTTGTCACTGAGCTCAAGGGAAGGAGATCCTATGTTCCTGCTACAATGCATATGCAAAGAAAGAATTGTCTGTTCCTAATGTCTTCAGGAAGATATTCTGATTGTAAAATCAATTCTGTCAACAGGACCCAGCCAAGGGTTAACTCAGTGAAGGTCTATTGGCATCAAGTTTTTTTTTATTATTATTATTTACAAATTTCAACACTATAATGCCAAGGGTTTTCAACATTTTTGGCTGCTACACACATATCCTTCCTCCTTTTACCATCAGCTCAACTATGCACAGACCTTTTTTTTTTTTTTTTAATCAATGACCTAACTAGATTTGTATTTGAAAGAGCAAGACATTTTAACAGTGTGTACCTGCATTTGTCTATAAATCTTAGACATCATCTCTTGTTGACTTTGATGCAATGAAATTAGTATTAGTTAATTAATTGTCATCTGGTCATCTCCACTTGCCAAAATATTTTTAGACATCTGGACTGTTTCAGGGAAACATTTCAAGAGCTTTCACGTCCATCCATCCTTTCCCCCTCCTTATGCAATTGAAAACAGGGCTGCCCAGCTCCCCCATTCATGACCATAATGTGTACATTAGTAGTTTCCCAGGAAAAAGGTGAGGTCTTGCTGATATAATAAACTTTTTAATATTAGGGTTAGCTTTTTGGAGTTCTTTGTATTTTATGTGACTTTTCGACTAGCCATTTATAGGCATAAACATATTGGGGCAAACTGGGTTCAGGGTAAATTAGGATAAAAATTTATGACCAGATGGGGAGAAATATTTTTACCCCTATACTGCCCATAAGGACTATGGATTCTAGAAATATAGTTTCCCTACCTAAGAATGGGGGACAAAAATAAGTTGTGGGAACTTATCGAAGGTGTCCCTTCATATTGTTATGAGTATTTCATAAATAAGTGGATTTTTAAACCTTTCTAGGAATGCTTGGTACTCCGGTCAAATGTTTTCCTGTAGTGGATTGAAATAATCTGCTCTTGGGCCACAGGCACGCACACGCACCCACACACATACAGGCACACATTATTGCTGCCCCTAAAACTCACATTCACCAACACCAATACATTTTTTTTTTTTTAATGAAGGGCAATCTCATCTCTTGTGCTTTCTCAACGCAGGGAGAAGGACGCATTCGCTATGTATCAACTGTAACTCACATTGCGTTTTCAAAGGTCGATGGAATTGAATCTTCACATTGCTTTGATTAGTACATGTCTGGGTCCATAATGACTTCCCAGTGAGGGTAGAGAGGAGATGCATTCTGCGAACCTTCCAGGCAACAGGAATGAATCATTTCAAAACTTCACCCTGATCCTGCATATTAAGATTACATCGCGTAGCTGGTGGACGCGTTAAAATTTCCCTGTGAGTTTCTCTTGTCTACTTCCGGAATTTTTTTTTTTTTTTTACAAAAGTCATTTCATGTATTTTACAAGCACTATCCTCACAGGATGACAGGGTCAAGTTTACCATGTAGCTCCTATCAGTAACTGTGACTGGTGGAGTCTGAACAGATCACGACTTATTGAAATGAGGCTAGGGGTTACCTGCTCATCTCATTCACCTGCGTTCATACTTTCCTTTATCGTGGACAACTGAGAGTTTCTGTAGCTTTGTATCAGCACATTCATGCTGTTTGGGGCTAAGGGTTACTTGGGGTTCATGGCCGCTGTTCCTACAGACACAGCTGGTACATGAACCATACCAACCCCTGGCCTTTCAGGGACAAGAACATGACCTACATGTGACTAGTGGACCCATATCCCTTGTCAAAGTGAAGTCCAGGCACTGTTCACCGTAGAAAGGATGGTTTCCCGTGCATCATCTAGCCACCCCTAGAAAGTGCACCTAATGAAAACCGTCCCATGATCCCTGTTAATATATTGTTAATACCAGACGTGATGTGATACAGTCAGGCTGTCCAAATGTACAACTACTTAATGGTGTCTGTAGAACTGAAATGTCTTAAATGTTGCATGAAGTATGTTCTAAAAAATAGATTTGTTTTCTATTTTTCAACACCTCAGAATTGAGGGTTCATGGGCCAATAAGTGCAATATTTAATGACTTACTCAGTGTATATAAACTAGTGTGAAAATGATTCATAATGAGTGTGTGAGATGCTTTGGTGGCTGTATGCTTCTTCAAGTGGTTTCTTGTAGCAGTGTTTGTCTAGTGGTACAATTTATCCAGTAAATATCTCATTGGTGTCGTGTGAAACTCCTCTGTGCCTACTTAAAAGTACATTTTCCCTCTAGAGACCAAACATTTAGTATCTGCAAATACATGTCAATCTCACCTGTTAGAACTATGGGATTTATGTTCATGACAGAATGACTGTGAATTTATTTTATAAAAGTATTCCTTCCTTAATTCAGAATTCTCCCTAAGCCTCTTATGAGTGTAGTAAGCAACTACTTCAGCTGCCTAAGGAAAAAAATATGCACACACAGAAGCCACTTTTCTTCTTAGAAAGATTCATCACATGTTCTGTCAGCTAAGGATTTCCACTCTTGTATTTCTATGTATATTTTATTGGTACTTAATCTTGTACTCTGTTTGCAAGCTTCAACAATGTCAACCCTGAAAACTCTTAATATTACCAGTGTTTTATATCTTGTAGTTAATGGTCTTGTAACTCTCAATTGTCCACAATAGAGAAAGAAAATTCAGAATCCTTCATCTACTTTGGAGAATATATATATATATGTATGTATGTATGTTCTGCAACTGCACAGATGTGCATCAACTTTAGTTGCTGGATTGTCGAGAGCTATACATATTGATGTGCATTGAATTCAAGCCAGGATACCACTTTCACTTTCCATTTACCATATTACTTATTAAGGTAGAGCCTCATTTTAATACTGTACTTTTTTTTTTCCAAATAGTTAGCAGGTTAAGCCATGGTCCTCTTAGGAAATAAAGCAAGCATGACTTAGTCGGTAAGAGTGATGGAGTGGAGTTGGTTCTAGATGGTGATCCGGACACCTTAAAGCCTTCCATTATCTCTATGACTTCTGACCAGAAATTGACATGTGAGGATATGCCAATCATATTAAATGTCCTTGAGCCATGTGAGCAACATGTGGCCCGGATTTAACTGTGATGGGATGGAAGTTGTTTTTATTTCTGAAAACCCCCTGGAGAATTCAAACGAAGATGGATAAAAGAGGAAAAGAGTGACAAGGTAGTGCCAAATTAAAAAGAAAAGAAAACGGAACCAGTAGTTAACTTGCAAATGATAATTTAGCAGTGTGGTTCAATGCCTGGCTGGTTGCCATGTAGTCATACTTTTTGATCACCACCTGTTCAGTACTGTGGGAATGTAATATGAAAATGAGAAGAAACGGTGCCAGGTATAATCTAAGTGGTAGATTATGTCTGGGTAACAGAGTATAGTGAGCCTGTAAGAACTGGAAGGTTCCAGGGCTGCTCCTGTGAAGGGATTAGACGTGGCTCCCAAAAGAATAGGAAGGAGGTCATGCCACATAAAACGGGCAAGACTGCAAAATGTTCCCTGTGAAAGGAGGAGGGACCGAGTTGACAGCTATGGAAATTAAAATCTCTCAAGTGACCCAGTTTAGCCCTGAGCTGTGGTCTCTCTGAGGAAAGTGAGCTGCTATGAATGACATCAATCTCCAAACTGCTTTAAGGCCACGTTGCAGCAGATAATTTAGTCACTTGCCAATGTACCAGACCATGAGACCTTCCCTAATCTAACGTCACCCAGGCAGATGTGCACCCAGAGATGTTTCTGTGCAGAGAAGAACCCTCTTTTGTAAGCAGGCACTTTGGGCTTCTCGGTGACGGCGCTGGGGGACTTTTCTTCAAACACTTGACGCTTTCATATGTAGTGATTGTGAAGTTTAGTTGAAAAATTGCTGCTTCATAGCAAATATTGTGACTCTCCATGTGTCCGCAGGAGCTCGTGTCTGGGTTTAAAACTATAAAGTGTATTCACATTGTGAAACTTTTATTATTATGATGATGACTGAAATTAACTGTGTAAAAATGGTATGTGCTCAATTAGGTATTTAGTTTATATGTGAATTCTGTATGGAAAGTGGTTTCTGTTCTTTGGGTTTATCTTGTTTATTTTTTTTTTTTGAAGATTACAATAAATATCTAAGAGACTATATTCCTGAATTCCTCAGTGTTAGCCTAATGAATTTTTAAAAATCTCTTTCGAATGTATATGACTCTTGGCTTTTCACTTCTCATCATCCTTCTTCAACAACCCTGCACACAACATTGAACTTGAACTGAAGGCAGAGCTTGGATACTTATTTTTTATTTTAATTTAAGAGACATGTAGCTTTTACTTTCTGGTAATTAATTCTCCCAACCGCCCTGGTTTCATCTATTTGAGAACTGAGGAATTGGAGCAGCGTTGCAGTTACCTTCTTGTCGCTAGGACGGAACACTGATTGAAAGGCAGCTGGTAGGAAAAAAAGGCTTTATTTCAGCTTACAGTCTCGAGGGACAGTTTCATGCTTCAGAGGGGCCAGTCTCTGCAGGCACGTATCTGGGTGAAAGGTGCCAGAGTCAGGTAAGGTAGCTTAGGGGTAGACTGATAAACCTCAAGGCCCTCACCCAGCAACACACCTCCTCCAGCAAGGCTCCACCTCCCAAATTGCCACCAGCCGGGGATTAAAGGGAAACACGTGAGGCTATGGGTTGGGGGGCACTCTACATTCAAAATGTCACAATCTTTAGGTGTGCAATGTGAGAATTTGAACTTAAGTACAGGAGTGCTTTCCAATCATATCCATACTCTTTTAAGACAGATCATGTTTTATCTGACCTGATGTTTTAGAGGTATGAAGATCCTGATCCAAAAGAGCCACTAAGGTGCTACAGAGATGGCTCAACAGTTAAAGGTGTGTGCTTGCCAAGCCTGACTGCCTGGGTACAATTCCCCATTACCCACGTAAAGCCAGAGACACAAAATGGCACATGCATCTGGAGTTTGCCTGCATGCGCAGGAAGCCCTAATGTGCCCATTCTCTCTCTTTCCTCTCTATGTAAAGTAAACAAAATATTTTCTCAAAAGAGTTACTAAGGGAATGTGGAAACTGCTCTGTGGTTAAAGGTGCTTGTAAATCCTAATGACCTGGGTCGGCCCAGGTTCAAATCCCCAATACCCAGGTAAAGCCAGATGCACAAAGTGGCGCATGTGTCTGGAGTTCATTTGCAGCAGCAGGAGGCCCTGGGAAACACAATTACTCTCTCTCTCTCCCTCCTCACAATAATTAAAAAATGAAAAAGCTATTAAGGTATTGAAAATTCATTTTGCTCCCTGAAGACCACATGTTTCTGTATCAAAAGCCTACTGAGCAGATGGTCATTTGGACAGCCCATTGGCACAGTCTAGGACAGGAACCGTCAGTAGAATGGCGTGGACATCATTTACAGTTGTTAGAATTGGGGTGTCTTTTAGGCTGTCCTTCATCATGAGCCTCAGGTTGTGGTAAAACAAACTAGTCTACACGTATCCCAGTAGATCTATGGAGCAATTCTGAGGGCTTTGGGGGAACTTGTATCATCAACTGTAATTATACAGGTTTTCTCCTAAGTCTGCCTCTTGGGACCACATCTGGGACTCTGCTCTGAAAATAGTCTGATTAGGGCCCAAGAAGATATATGTTGGTCACATTATCTTGCCCTGAACTCAGGCCTAGAATGTCCATCTATCCAGATAGAAGAAGGCAACATGAAAGAAATGAAAAGAAAGAAAGAAGAGAGTGTTTTTTTTTTTAATGAAGTCATTGCCTAGTTATTTCTTTCTTAATAGCTTTGAGACTGTAGATCACTCTAAGTAAACTAAAACTCTCTCTTCTTAGCTTCTTACTGAACTTGAAAGAAAAAAAAAAAAAAGACCTTTTGAATAAAAGCCACAACCAGACTCTGGTCTTTGAACCCTTCTCAGATAAGTTTATTCCTCATATTTCTCCTTTAATGTCTCATGACCTTACTTGCCTGACCCAATAAATCCTTCTGGCACAAATTTGACTTGAATCTTTTCTTTCTCCCTTTCTTTTTCTTTATTTTCTTTTTAGGGAGAGAGAGAGAGAGAGAGAGAGAGAAAGATTGACACACTAGGCCCTCAACCACTGCAGTTGAACTCCAGACACTAACGCCTCTAGTGGGCATGTGCAGCCTCGTTCTTGCGTTACTTTTGTGCATCTGGCTAACATGGGATCTGGAGAGTCGAACATGTGTCCTTAGGCTTCATAGGCAAGCACCTTAACTGCTAAACCACCTTTCTAGCCCTTGAATCTTTTCTTTCTAATCTATTATTATTTTTTTCCCCTTAACACTAATTCTAACCTCCTAATCTATTGCTAATCTAAATCTTCCAGGGCTAGAGTTTCCTTTTATGTATTAATTTGAATCAAAGTTATTTCAACTAAAAAAAAAAAATCATTCTCTGTCTTAATGTGTCAACTTCCTCCTAGAGAAATTCTGCCGACTAAGATGGAAAAAAGGCAGAAGGTACAGAAAACGTGTAGGAGGCAAGAGTTGGAGGAAAATTTCTAATAAGATTCCAAGACATTATCCCCCTTGGTAGTTGATGATATAATTTGATGGGTGCCAAGGTTGAGGTTAACAAAAGCTACCATGCCTCTCTTGATGGCCGAATTTCTGACAGTGGATAGAACGGCATGTGCAGTTCAATATCTCAACCAGGACAAGGGTTACCTAGAAAGTAGGGAACGCGGTCAAGGAGGGCGAATTCACAAAGAGACTTTTAAAAAGGTGCTGGTGCTATGGCTTAAATATCATTTTCGCCTTGGAAACTCCAGCTGCAGTTGAATCCTCACTGCCAGGCAGCAAGAAGATGCAAGCCTGAGAGATGGATCAGTTAGGATCTCACTCGCTGTCTAAGCAAGACCACTGGAGTTTACTGGCTTTCTAGGGTACCCACACAGATGAGCTCCAGGTTTGGTGAGAGACCCTGATGTGGTAAGGTGGAAAAGAATTGAGGAAGACATGGGATATTGTCATCTGTCCTCATCATACACAGTCATACACACCTGCTTACCCATACACACGTGTGTGCCTTGTGTATGCACACACACACACACACACACACACACACACACACACGGGGACTTAATTTCAGCACAATATTTGCAGGTGAAAGCTCTGAGAGGCAATTAGAATTAGAATACTAGTCGCTTTAAAAGAAGAGATGAATAAGGGCCATCAAGATTGCTCAGTACTTAAGGCATGTTGCAGTCAGGTTCACTCTGCTGGCCGAAATCACCTGACCAAGAGCAGCTTTTGGGGGCAAAAAAAGTCTTATTTTGGCTTACAGACTCGAGGGGGAAGCTCCACGATGGCAGAGGAAAACAATGACATGAGCAGAGGGTGGCCATCACTCCCTGGCCAACATAAGGTGGACCATAGTAACAGGAGAGTGTGCCAAACACTGGCATGGGGAAACTGGCTGTAACACTCATAAGCCCACCCCTGACAATACACCGCCTCCAGGAGGTGTTAATTTCCAAATCTCCATCAGCTGGGAAGCCAGCATTCAGAACACCTAAATTTATGGGGGACACCCGAGTCAAACCACCCCAAGGGGCTTGCCTGCAAAGCCGGGCAAGGCAGGTTCGATTCCCCAGTGACCCACGTGAAGCCAGATGCACAAAGTCTCGAGTATATATGGAGGTCCTTTGCAGCAACTGAAGGCCCTGGTGCACCCATCTTCTCTTCTCACTCTCTCTGCTTGCAAACAAACAAATGAACAGATAAGGATAGGTGTATGTGCAGGACAGATGCCAATATCCCATGTCTTCCTCAATTCTTCTCCACCTTACCGCATCAGGGTCTCTCACCAAACCTGCAGCTCATCTGTGTGGGTACCCTAGATAGCCAGTAAACCCCAGTGGCCCTCCTGTATTAAATATTAGCCCATGCGTGGTGGCGCACGCCTTTAATCCCAGCGCTTGGGAGGCAGAGGTAGGAAGATCGCCATGAGTTCAAGGCCACCCTGAGACTACATAGTGGATTCCAGGTCAGCCTGAGCTAGAGTGAGACCCTGCCTCAATGGAAAAAAAAAAAAAATTAAGGAAAAAGCAAATGAAGTTTAAATTTAAAAACAGATGTGAAAATCGATGTCCTCTCCCTCCAAGTCTTATTCTCCCATTTCGATGCATTCCCTGTCTACACCTCTAACTCCCCATGTACCTTGTAAAGAATTCCTAGGTAAAGCGGGAGATGGCTTAGAGGTTAGAGACTTTGACTCTGAAGCCAAGGAACCCCGGTTCGAACCGCCGGGACACACGCGAGCCCGAGACACAGGGGGGCACTTGGGTGTGCTAGGGTGCCCGGTGTGCCCATTGCCTGTGTCTGTCCATTTCTCTGGGCTGGAGAGATGGCTTAGCGGTTAAGCGCTTGCCTGTGAAGCCTAAGGACCCCGGTTCGAGGCTCGGTTCCCCAGGTCCCACGTTAGCCAGATGCACAAGGGGGCGCACGCGTCTGGAGTTTGTTTGCAGAGGCTGGAGGCCCTGGTGCGCCCATTCTCTCTCTCTCCCTCTATCTGTCTTTCTGTGTCTGTTGTTCTCAAATAAATAAATAAAAAATTAAAAAAAAGAACAAAAAAAATTTGTGGGGTCTTTTTTTTCTTATTGTTCACAACCTAACGCAGAAAATGACTACCACATATATCGTTAGTATCCATCAGTCACATGAGTGATAAACCTCAAAGCTAACCCCATACATTGTGACTAATCCCAAAGCTGTGTGCAGGAGATGAGGCCATTTCTACCGTCCTCTCTCACTGGGGTCTGTCAAGTGTGACATATTTCCATGGCCAATATCAGTACCCTAAAGCAAGTACACATTTGCACTTCTCTTGTGCTCTTTTGTCTCCTATATATAGAACAGCAATTTTTAAAAAACCCACTTAATGAAAAGTAATCCAAAATTAAAAGGGCATTACAACTAGAACTTTGGAGAAAGGATTGGTGTTGGCAATGGAAAATATGGAGATTAACATAACCGTGTAGGCATGGCAAGAAAGAGGTGGCATTCACAAGATACAAGCTAAATGGGAAGTCATGGGAGGTGAGAAGGGAGGAAGAAGCCATGTCATACTGATAAGAGATTTAAGAGCTTGAATGAATGAGCAAGGTATCAAAGCTGTATTAAGGGTCTTGTCTTGAAAATTACATTAGATTCTCAGATGCCATGTAGTCAATTCTTAGATCTGGAAATAGTTTTGATAAAAATGCTATCAGGGCTGGAGAGATGGATCAGCAGTTAAGGCATCTGCCTGCAAAGCTTAAGGACCCGGATTTGATTTTCGAGTACCTAGGTAAAGCCAGATGCACATGCATCTGGAGTTCATTTGCAGTGGCTAGAGGCCTTGTTGCCCATTCTCTCTCTGTCTCTTTCACATTCTCCCTCTCAAATAAATAAATTAGTTTTTAAAACTGCTATCAGTATTTCTATTTAATATTAAAAAAAAACTGAGTGGGACATGAATATACTATCCACAACATTCTACTTTTTCACCTCTAGTGTAAAATTCAGTTAACCCTTCTTGGCCTTTTAGTTAAGATCAAGTGTAAAAAAAAAATACAATTATTCTGAAGGCCAACTCTCACAGTTTCTGACAACACTTTCATTAACACTCTCCTGAGATTGATGGGAGAGAGAGCTCTGTGGGATTAGAACTGCCACATCCACAGCTCTATAGTCTTGGGTTCTTATCCATGTTAGCAAAGAATTGAAAGTGCAGACTCAAAAAGAAGGGCAAATTCTGAGATTTATTTTAGGGGGAGTTAGAATTAAAAGGGAAAGCAAAGAAGGAAAGTGCTCAAACCAAAGGTTCTTCCTGGATATAGAGGCCATCCTGGATAGAGAGGCCTGTATTATTTCCCTCTTCTAGAGAAAAGTCTCTCAGGGGAAGAACCTCAGAGGCTCAGGTCCTAAACAATGAATGATGGTATAAAGCCCATCAAAATGGCTTTATTTACCCCTGGGGGTTTTCTACCTGTTTATCTCTCCCTTCCTTTTCAGGTCATTTGTAACTTCTCCTGGTGGTCCGAGGTGGTAAGCCGGTCCTTTCTTTGTTTGGTATAAAAGCATGGGGAGGCCGCATTAATTCTACCAAACTGGAAGAGGATACTTTTCAGACCCAGATGAACTCCTTCTCTCTGTGCAGACACAGCTTAGTATGCAGCCATCTGTGATCTAAACTCCTAGCACACAGGGCTGGAGAGATGGCTTAGTGGATGAGGCGCTGGCCTGAGATGCCTAAGAACTCATGTTCAAATCTCCAGGTCCCACAGATGCACAGTGCAGCAAGCACGCAATGTTGTACACGTGCCACAAGGGGGCAGCATTTTTATAGAGTTCATTTACAGCAGGCTAAAGGTCCTGGCATGCCCATTCTCTCTAATAAATAAATAAATAGATAGATAGATAGATAAATAAAGCTCCTAGTACAGTGGACTGAATGTCTTTGACCTACCCTCACCCCTCCTCCAAAAAACAAGTATATGCTTGAATTTGAGGTCGCAATAGGATGGTTTTCCTGAAGTGGAGCCTCGTGAACTGGATGTCTCATGAAAATGATTAGTTCCCTTATAAATCGGGCAATTCTTCTGCATGAGGTAGAAAGAATGGAAGCTCTTTGGAGTGGTTTGGAAGACTTCTGAACACCAAAGGTGGATGCTGCCTTCAACAACCTCACGGAGTCTGCCCAAGACTTATACTTGTTTGTGCATCATGGATGATGGGGAGGGGGAGAAAACACAGCGATACGGAAGAGAGACTCGTTAGAGTGAAGGGCTTCAGTGGAAGGGAAAGGGAGACAGGGAAGGGGATGCGAGAGAATCATGACCAAAATACGTTAGGTACATAAATGAAAATTGTCAATCTATAAACCTTGGAGGGCTGCAGAGATGGCTTAGCAGTTAAGTCACTTGCCTGCGGAGCCTAAGGACCCAGGTTCAATTCCCCAGGTCCCATGGTCAGCCACATGCACAAGGTAGTGAATGCATCTGGAGTTTGTTTGCAGTAGTTGGAGGCTTGGATGTGCCCATACTCTCTCTCTCTCTCCCTCTTTCTCAAATAAATACATATTTTTAAAAAAAAAACTTGGAAAGAAATAAAAGCAATGAAAAACAAAACAAAACTCTTCCATCCAGGGGTAGATACAGCCTTCTGAAAACCTGCAGCATGGCCTCACCAGAGCCTAGCCATGCTGATGTCAGACTTTCAGCATCTAGATCTTTCCTTGTTCATGCGCTACCAAGTCCTCTATTTATTTTAGTACCTCAAGCTAAGCTCCCAGGTATTTTTTTAAATGGCTGTGGTAACAAATTGCAATATATTTTGCAGCTTAAGAAAAAAAAAAAGAAAAATATCCATCTGTGGCCTTACCATTCTGAAGGTAAGAAGTCCTCCTTCAGTGCCAGGCAAAAATCAACACATACACGGGGGTGCTTATACTGGACGCTCTGGGCACGGACCAAATCCACTCTTTCTGGCCGTCAGCCAAATTCAGTTTCTTATGGAGGGGGAGTCCTTGCTGTTACACAGGGACCGGACTTGGTGTCTAGAGTATGTCTGTGAATCTTGCCATGCCCTGTGTCTTCTACAGGATTCCCTCTAGTCCTTCGATGTGGGACTGTCATGTCACCCTGAAACAGCCTCAGAGATACTTTTCCCCCTTGGCATCTCACTGACTTCCCCTTGGGCCACATCCTTCTGGCTTTTCTCTTCTGGTTTCATCTTATGCTTTAAAAGATTCACAGGTTATATTGGGTTTGCCTCAATAATCCAGAACAATCTTCATATATATATACATACATATACATATATATACATATATATACATTTGTGTATATATGTACATATATATGATGATTGTTCTCTCTCTCTTTCTCTCTTTCTCTGTATTATATATAAATATATATATATATATATTATATATATAATCACTGGAGATAAAAAATTAGAATATGGCATCAATATATATATACATATATTTATTTATCTCCAGCGATATGACACTTTAGCATGGACTTTTCAAGTACTGGCACTAAGACTATCCACACACTTGTAGATAATTCCTTCACACTGAGTGTGGAATGGAGCTAGCAGATGGAAAGCAACAGAGGTTATGAGATATCATGTGCAAGATCAAGCCACAAAAAGACAGACTGCAGTTCTTGTCTTGGGAACGTTCTCTCATTCTGTCTTTTGTTTTTGTTTGTTTGGTTTTGTTTTTGTAAGGTTGGGTCTCACTCTAGTTTAGGCTGACCTGGAATTCACTCTGTAGTCACAGGGTGGTTTTGAACTCACGGTGATCCTCCTACCTCTGCCTCCCAAGTGCTGGGATTAAAGGCGTGCGCCACCACGCCCAGCTACTCATTCTTTCTTGATCCACCCAGCACCATGCATTGAGGCAGGGATGAAATTTGTGAAGCCAACTTTCTAGACTTGGAAACCACTGAATGAATGAGTCTGGAAGCAGATTTACCCTGAATTGAACTCTGTGTTCACCTCTAGATGTGACTAGACCCTGAGTGTGAAATTTCCAAATAAGCTATTCCTAGATTCTTTGACCTACAGAAACTGTGAGGTAAGGTTTGGGGCTTTAATTTGCTAGATTGTGGAACAATTCACTATGCAGAAATTGATAATAAGTATCTATTATAACAGTGACTCTCTTACTAATATTTTCAAAAACTAGGCACACTTTATTCCTCATCATTTGTACAAAGAGGTCTACAACCACAAGCTTCTAGTATTTCTCATTATGGACAATATAGACATAGTTGTTAAAAATATATAACATGGGAGCTGGAGGGATGGCTTAGCAGTTAAGGTACTTGCTTGCAAAGCCAAAGACCCAGGTTCGGCTCCCCAGGACTCACGTTAGCCAGATGCACAAGGGGACACATGCGTTTGGAGTTCGTCTGCAGTGGCTAGAGGCCCTGGCACACCCATTCTCTCTTTCTCTCTTTCTCTGTCAAATAAATTAAATATATATATATATATATATGTATATATATATATATATATATATATACACATACATATACATATACACACATCTATATCTATATATATATTTGGAGAAGTGGTTCAATAGTTTGAGCACTTGCTTGCAAAGTTTACCCCCTGGGTTTAATTCCCCAGGACCCACATAAAGCCAGATGCACAGAGTGATACATGCATCTGGAGTTTGTTTGCAGGCAAGGGGCCCTGGTGTGTCCTCTCTGTCTCTCCATCTCTCTGTGTGTCTGCTTACAGGTATAGGTATATATATATATGTATATATATATTGCATGGATATACTTTGTTATAGAACCCTTGTGTTCTGCTTTGCGAACCACATTTTCTTTCTTTTTTGTTCATTTTTATTTATTTATTTGAAAGCAACACAGAGAGAGAGAAAGAGACAAGTAGAGAGAGAGAAAGAGAGAGAACAGGCACGCCAAGGCCTCCAGCCACTGCAAACGAACTCCAGCCCGTGCACCCCCTTGTGCATCTGGCTAATGTGGGACCTGGGGAACCAAGCCTCGAACCAGGGTCCTTAGGCTTCACAGGCAAGCGCTTAACCGCTAAGCCATCTTTCTAGCCCTGAACCACATTTTCAAAATAAAGAGAGGAAGTAAGAACACAGATGAAAGAATTATATGTTACTTGGATGACAAAAAGAAAAAAAAAAAGCCTAACATTGATTGCACAGTGAGGGAAAACTAAATGTATGCTTCTTTGTTAGCAATGATAGCAGAATTTCTCAATGTGGCACAGAAACCATTGATTGTAAAATCACCCGTAGTGCTCGGGTAAATTGTAAACCTCTGTGCCTCCCGAGATGAGATCTGTTGGGAGGAAGTGAACTTGTCTGGAGCTTGGATGTTGTGGTAAGGACGCACAATCTGTGATCAAGTCTCACCTCCTCAGACAGGGTTTTTATTTTTTATTTTTATTTTTTTCTGAGGTAGGGTCTCACTGTAGTTCAGGCTGACCTGGAATTCCCTCTGTAGTCTCAGGATGGGCTCCAACTCACAGCGATCCTCCTACCTCTGCCTCCCAAGTGCTGGGATTAAAGACATGTGCCACTGCGCAGTATTAATTTTTTTGTTTGGTTTTTAAAATTTATTTTATTTGAGAGTGACAGAGAGAGAGAGAGAGAGAGAGAGAGAGAGAGGGAGAGAATGGGCGCGCCAGGGCCTCCAGCCACTGCAGATGAACTCCAGACATGTGCGCCCCCTTGTGCATCTGGCTAACGTGGGTCCTGGGGAATCGAGCCTCGAACCGGGGTCCTTAGGCTTCACAGGCAAGCGCTTAACCGCTAAGCCAGCTCTCCAGCCCACAGGCAGTTTTATTACAATAGAATACCTGCCAGTTAGAGCTAGTATTTATTTATTTATTTATTTACTTATTTATTTAAGAGAGACAGTATGGGCACACCAGGGCCTCCTGCCATTGATAAAAAAAAAAATAGAAGTGTCACTTTGTGCATCTACCTTATATGGGTACAATGAATTGAATCTGGGCCTGTGAGGTTTACAAGCAAGTGTGTTTCTATTTTATTTTTGATTTGTCACTCTAGCCTAGGCTGACCTCGAACACACTCTACAGTCCCAAGCTGGCCTGGAACTCACAGCAATCCTCCCAACTCGGCTTCCTGAATGCCAATTAAGGATTAAGGATTAATGGCCTGCACCACCGTCCCCAGCCAAACAAGCACTTTTAACCACTGAGCAAGCTCCTCGGCCTCAATTTTAGGGTTCTTACCCACATATCACTTGACTGTGCACATCTTTCCAAGCTACCTCTCACCCCAATGTTTTATTATTATTGTTGTTTATTTCTTTTGGCTAATGGATGGGCCTGTTGCTTTACTTCTGCTGTTCTTCCTGGTATGGGGGACTGGATCTAGGATCTTGTAAGGCAGACAATTGGCCACTGAGCACTGAGCTACACATACAGACATGTTTCTACTGGCCATATTGTACTTTTTCTAAATCTTAATTTTTGTTGTTCATTTTTATTTATTTACGAGTGACAGAGAGAGAGAAAGAGGCAGATAAAGAATGGGTGTGCCAGGAGCGAACAAACACCAGACACGTGGGCCCCCTTGTGCATCTGGCTAACATGGGACCTGGGGAATCGAGCCTCAAACCGGGGTCCTTAGGCTTCACAGGCAAGCGCTTAACCGCTAAGCCATCTCTCCAGCCCTAAATCTTATTTTTATTCATTTATTTGAGAGAGAGAAAGAGGCAGAGAGAGGGAGAGAATGGGTGTGCCAGGGCCTCCAGCGACTGCAATTGAACTCCAGATGTGTGTTCCCTTGTGTATCTGGCTTACATGGGTCCTGGGGAATCAAACCTGGGTCCTTTGGCTTTTCAGGCAGGTGCCTTAACTGCTAAACGATCTCACCAGCCCCCAGATTGTACTATTTTTTTAATTTATTTTTTTTTTTATTTATTTGAGAGAGAGATACAGAAATAGGCAGGGCGAGAGAGAGAGAGAGAAAGAGAGAATGGGTTTGCCAGGGCCTCCAGCCACTACAAACGAACTCCAGATGTGTGCACTCCCCTGTGCATCTGGCTTACATGGGTCCTGGGGAGTCCAACCTGAGTCCTTTGGCTAAGCCATCTCTCCAGCCCCTGTACTTTTTAATATAAGTAGTGTAGCTTAGCTAAATAATGCTCTAATCATACTTTGAGTGTCTGTGTGTGTGCATGTGCATGTGTGTGTGTGTGTTTGTATATATGTGTGTATGCATGTTACATGCACATCTTGTGCACACGCAATGTCCCATGGTCTTGCCTAGCAGCCAGAGGAGAGCATTGGGCACCCCCTCCACCAGTTTTCCCTTACTTTTCTTGATTCCAGGACTTACCTCTCCCAATCGCCAGCTATTCCCCAATCTCTGCTCCCCAAAGAACTGACGGCACAGTTGTGGCCCAGCTGTTTACATGGAGACTTGAACCTGGGTCATCTCAGACCTCCGTGCTTGACTAGGAAGCTCAAGTGGACAGCAGATGCATCTCTCCAGCCCGAAGTGTTTCTGAGTTCATGGTATGCATTGCCAAAGTGCTTCCCAAGAGCACGATGCCAATTTACAGAGTCACTGGAACTGTATAAAGTTTTCTGTTTCCTCACATCCTTGCCAGCATTGCAGAATGTTTCCGTGGCATTCATTTTTCATGAGATGATGAAGTACTTAAAAGAATTCGCTTTTTGCATCATCACAACCACAGAACACTATTTTCCTTGAAAACATGTTCACTTGAGGACACCTTTTACCAGCCTGTTTAAAAACAAAAAACAAAAAAACCCAACCAAACAACAACAACAAAAATTCCTGGAATTTGACATCAAATGAAATTGAGAGATCAAACCTCACTCAAACCAGTCAATTAATAAATTTTGTTTGTGTCAAAATCACATTGGGCTGAAGAGATGACTCAGTGGTTAAGGTATTTATTTGTGTGCAGAGCCTAATGATCTGGGTTTAACCACCCAGTCCCCATGTAAAGCCAGATGCACAAAGTTGTGTATGCGCCTGAAGTTCATTTGTAGTGGCAAGAATCCCTGGCATGCCCATTCTCTCCTTCCCTTCCTCCCTCCCTCCCTCCCTCCCTCCCTCCCTCCCTCCCTCCCTCCCTCCCTCCCTCTCTCTCTCTCTCTCTCTCTCTCTCTCTCTCTCTCTCACTTGCTCTTGTTCTTTATCTTTCTCTGCTTGCAAACAAATAAATAATTTTTTTAAAATCACTTTGAATAGATAAAGGTCAAGAATCCCTTTGAATAGAAAAGCACACAAGGAACAAAGGTATACTGAATGAACTCATAGTAGACCCACTGAAGAAAAACAATTTCCAGTGCATCGCAATGGGGTGTTGGAAGACATCAGGCCCCTTTCCACCCCCAGGGGGAAAATGCATTTAAGGGCTGCAGAGATGGCTTAGCTGTGAAGCCTAAGGTCTCCAGTTCGAGGCTCAATTCCCCAGGACCCACGTTAGCCAGATGCACAAGGGGGCGCATGTGTCTGGAGTTCCTTTGCAGTGGCTGGAGGCCCTGGCGTGCCCATTCTCTCTCTCTCTCTCTCTCTCTCTCTCTCTCTCTCTCTCTCTCTCTGCCTCTTTCTCTCTGTGTCGCTCTCAAATAAATAAATAAAAACAAACAAAAATTATTTAAAATAATGCATTTAAAACTCCTGGGAAGTCCCTTCAAAGACAGGAACCAAAAGAAATCAACACTAACTAACGTGAGTTGGAGGTCAGACAATAGTTGTCAATAATATTATTGTCATCAGACCTACCAATTGCCGGTGCTGAGACATAGGTATGAGAGACCACAGAACATAGTAGGTAAGTTTTGTTGTTGAAGAAAACTGGACACGGAGTTATGCTTCCATTGCACAGTGAGCGTCAGCACTCGCTTGGACATGACTGGTTTTGAATGTTACCTTTTCAGGCTAGAATCGGACGTCTCTCATCTTTATTTCCGTATATAAAACAGTGTGAAAATGAAATGATCACAGAGCTCAAGGTGATGCTTATGAATTAGGCATATTTACACGTGTATTACTTGCATTAAGTGTAGACAAGTCACCAAGGTGACATGTGTTCCCAGTTGCCACCAGCAGAGGGCAGAGAAAGAATTCATGTGATATTTTTTCTGTGTCAATTCTAATCAGGAAGTCTCTAGGGTTATAAGAGTGCTTCATATAACTACCAGGTAATAATCCTGAAATCTTGAAAGGGGCTCTAATAGAACTAAAAATAGAAGAAAAAGAAGAAGAAAGAGATGAATAATTATCTAAATATTATTACAGCATGAAATGAATGATACAATTAATATTTAATACTCAACTAAATAAATGTTATTGAACCAGGAAATTGTGGCAGTGAGGGGAAAGATAAAACAATCATGAGAGTTTTTAGAACTTGGGAGAGAACAGAAATATTCTGAAAACTGTTCTAAAATATGTTACAGGCAGAAAGAGAATGAAGAGGTGGAAAGATTACAAAATTCATACAGGTTTCTCTTTTAAACATATTTTTTAAAATTTAAATTTTTTTTATTTGAGAGAGAAAGGCAGAGAAAGAGAAAGAGAGAGAACAAGTGTGCCAGGGCCTCCAGCCACTGCAAATGAACTCCAGACGCGTGCACCACCTTGTGCATCTGGCTCTCGCGGGTCCTGGGGAATTGAACCTGAGTCCTTTGGCTTCGCAGGTAAGTGCCTTAACTGCTAAGTCTTCTCTCCAGATCAGGTTTATCTTTTAAGCAGTACAAATGGCAAGATGTTTTCCACAAACAAAGGTTTAGAAAGACTATGCTAGAGTAACGGAGATAATCAAAGCAATTCTTTAACTACAGTGGACCCCGAGTTATTGAAGGTTGCCCAGGGAATAACACATGCCAAAGAAGAAAAAGCAGACATTTCCAACTTCTTGTCAGTCTCACCAAGTGGTGACCACTTGACACTGACGTACACATTTCCTCCAGAAAGGCAGAGTTTGTAAGACTTATCAATTCAGCATTGAATTATAGATCTCTTTCAGAAGCATCAGCCCGGTCATTGGGAAAAACAGCTTGTAACCAACTTGCTATTGAAGAGGCTTGCTTTAATGGTGTTTGGCACGTAAACTGACCCTATGCAAAGGGTGATTTACTCTTTTAAGTACATTTTTGTTCTGTTTTATTTTCCAAGGTAGGGTCTCGCTCTAGCCTAGGCTGACATGTAATTCATTCATTCATTCCCTCTCTCTCTCTCTGCTTTCAAGTACAATAAATTAACTAAATAAATATAACGTGGGCTGGAGAGATGGCTTACCCATTAAGGCACTTGCCTGCAAAGCCTAAGGACCCATGTTCGACTCTCCAGATCCCACATTAGCCATACGCCCTAAGGTGAGACAAGCGCAAGGTTGCACATGCCCACTAGGTGGCGCAAGCCTCCAGAGTTCGATTTCAGTGGCTGAGGCCCTGACGCGCCAATTCTCTCTCTTTGTCTCTCTCTCTCTCTCTAAAAAAATAAATAATAATAAAAATAAATAAATGCAACAAAAATTTCAGAAGTGGGACAAGCTTCAAGACTATCTTTAAGAGAGGGTCCTGTGGTTAAGAGTCAGAGATGGGGGGGCGCTAGCCACACCCTTCCTTGAACTGTCCTCTCCTTGTTTTGCTGACCATCCATCCCTTATTCATCCAAAGAGAATTATTCTGCTCTCAGAGGTACCTTCCAGGGTGTTCAGAATCCAACCTCAAAACCCCAGAGCACACTCTGAAGCCTTCCCCTCAGGTGACTCCCGTAGACCGTCCACTGCTGCGGCTTGCCCACTGTGCCGAGTCCAGGGGAACAGATACCATCCAAACACCTCCTTAGCTTCGCCCAGCCTGTCCGTGACTCTGACTGGGTGTGGTGGTTTGAATGACACTGCCCATGGCTTTGACACTTTATACTTTTATGATTAAGCTTTCTGTTTCATCTTCAGCAGGTGGAGGAGGGTGTCACATGAGTCCATCCTTCCCGGAGTCAGCTCACGCTGTCTGTATTCCTTCCTTCCTTCCTTCCTTCCTTCCTTCCTTCCTTCCTTCCTTCCTTCCTTCCTTCCTTCCTTCCTTCCTTCCTTCCTTCCTTCCTTCCTCCCTCCCTCCCTCCCTCCCTCCCTCCCTCCCTCCCTCCCTCCCTCCCTCCCTCCCTTCCTCCCTCCCTCTTTCTATCTCTCTCTCTCTCTTTTTTTTTTTTTTTGGTTTTTCGAGGTAGGGTCTCACTCTGGCTCAGGCTGACCTGGAATTCACTATGTAGTTTCAGGGTGGCCTCGAACTCTCTGCGATCCTCCCACCTCTGCCTCCCGAGTGCTGGGATTAAAGGCGTGCGCCACCACGCCCGGCTCTATCAATCTTTTTCTCTTTCTCTTGTTCTTTCTCCCTCCCTCCTCTCTCTCTCTCTCTTTCTTTCTTTCTTCTATGGATGTATGATGAAATGAGCCAGATTCTTCCACCACGATGAAGCTTCCCCTGGAATCTTTTAAGCCTGAAATAAGCCTTTTTCCTCCCATAAGCTGTTTCTGGCAGGTGTTTGTCCCAGCAAGGAGAAGGCAGTAATTGCAACACTGATGTAACCTCAGAGCAAATGCAAGACCTAAGTGTTATCTGAGAAAGAGACACCATAACCACCCTGCACCCAGACACTCCTTGACCCAGGAAAGTTCTGCTCCAGTGTTCCCCAACAACACTGTCGTTCGTACGGCCTCCTGTGCCGCTTTCCCTCCCAAGAAACACTTTTGCTTGCTCTTCTGCTGTGTCAGTCTGTATATATATATATATTTTAATTTATTTACTTATTTTGAGAAAGAGAGAGAATGGATGCGCCAGGGCCTTCAGCTGCTGCTAAAGAACTCCGCTCTTATGCGCCCCCTTGTGGCACATGCGTGGCATTGCATGCTTGCGTCACCTTGCAGCTGGCTTTCCTGGAGATCCGAACATGCATTCTTAGGCTTAGTAGGCAAGTGCCTTAACGGCTAAACCATTCTTCAGCCCCTGTACAGTCTTCCACTGACAAAAGCAAGGACCTAGGCAGTTCCCAATCAACCTCCCCCCAAATAATTTCAGGAATGGCTTAACCATGTCAGTCAACCCCAGGATCTTCTGAGCTGCGGATCTCAATCCATCCATAAATAAACAGCTGAATGGTAAGCCTTGATCCCAACCATCAGAAGACTTCTCCTTATAGCTCTGATTGGACTTGATCACATAGACCCCCATGAATCCGCCCTAGGGCCCCAGAGTTAGCTTGAACTAAACTCTGGATGAACAGGTGGCAAGGATATCTCCACCCTCACCATATGCCCTCTCCAGCTCTCCCTCAGTCTCCTGCTTGAGCAATGGCCATTTCCCTTCCTCCCTTCTCAAAAGGTTGCTGAGCTTTTAAACTCCAGTCTTGTGGCTCTTGAGCCCAGGAGCTCAGACACGCTTTGGCCTCTCCTCAGGCAAACCTAATGGAATCTCAGAGCATGAGCAAAGGTGTTCCGGGTTTGCCCAGAATTATAAAAATTTAGGGATGGAGGAGCTGAAAGATGGCTTAATGGTTAAGGTGCTTGCCTGGGAAGCCTAAGGACCCAGGTTCAATTCCTCAGGACCCACGTAAGCCAGATGCACAAGGTGGCACATGCATCTGGAATTCATCAGCAGCTGCTGGAGGCCCTGGCACACCCATTCTCTCTATCAGCGTCTTTCTCTCTCTAATAAATAATATTTTAAAAGTTAGGGATGGAGCCAAATCTCCTGACTCCTTGATTAATGTTCCTTCCACCATGGGCTTCACTCTTTATCCAGTGCGACTCTGCATATGTAGAAACGATGTGACTAATTAAGCTTAATTTTTGACCAATTAACTTTTCTTTGTATATATGATAGAACTATGATATATATATATATATATATATATATATATATATATATATATATATATATGTATGTATGTTAGAACTATGGCCAGTACTTTAAATGCAACCCTCTCCTAGGGAAAGCTCATGTTTTACCTCTTTACTGTCTGACACTATCACCTGTATCTACTGCTTTGCAGTCAAACATCACTCAGGTTATTTTTAACTTTTATTTATTTATTTGAGAGTGACAGAGTGAGAAAGAGGCAGATAGAAAGAGAGAGAGAGAATTGGCGCGCCAGGGCCTCCAGCCACTGCAAACGAACTCCAGACTTGCGTGCACCCCTTGTGCATCTGGCTAACGTGGGTCCTGGGAAATCGAGCCTCGAAGCAGTGTCCTTAGGCATCACAGGCAAGCGCTTAACCACTAAGCCATCTCTCCAGCCCTTCACTCAGTTTTAAAAGTGTTGGTGGGAAGGGGAAATGGCACTGCAGTTAAGGCTCTTGCCTGTGAAGCCAAAGGACCCAGGGTTGAATCCCCAGGTGCAAGCCAGATGCATCAAATAGTGACGCATGTGTCTGGGGTTCATTTGCAGTGGCTGGGGCCCTGTTACACCATTCATTCATTCATTCATTCATTCTCTCTCTCTCTCTCTCTCTCTCAAATAAACAAATAAAAATAAAATATTCTTGTAAAATGTGTTTGTTCCTAGACATTTTTAAATGGATCCTAGGGGCACTCAAATGTAAGCCCTGTGGAACAAAAGAAGGAAGTCAAATATTCCTTAGGCTGCCAACTCCTCTGCGTATGTAGAGGGGAAAGGGGAGAATTTTTAAATTTCAGTTTTATTCTGAAATCGAAGAGGAGTTTAAAAAGTCCAAGGTCAACAACAGTCTGCCCATGACATCCTACATTTTTTAACGTGTTTACTCTGATTCCTGCTTGTTATCACCCCTAAAGCATGCAGTTAGCGTTAAGTGAAAATGTTGCAAAATAAGTTGGCTCAGTTCTTCTGAACGAGGTGGAAAGCGCTGGGCTGATTAACGAAGAGTAATAGGCACGATATGGAAATGGACTGTGGCCAGGATGGAGCTATTCCCTCCATCTAGAATCAAACATGGAGCCAAGAACCCCTCTGTGGGCATAGACTGGGCTGTAAAAGGAATTAAAAAAAAAAAAAAAGAAAAAACCCTACCTCTCATGCAGGCTTGCCCAAACTGAGGTGGGAGAAAGTAGCATGCTTAAGTAAAAAGCCTACTAAATATTTAATACTCCGAGTTTATGAAGCCATTTCTATCTTTATAGCTTTCATGGTTTCCTGCCTTTCATCTTTCTTGCTTTCCTCTATAAAGGCGCCCTCCCTGCCTCCCACCGCTAGCTCTTTCCCTGAATCCGCCTCTTCGTCCCAAACTGCTTCACAGCAGCCCCCTTGACCTTCCTCGGCTGCGCTGAGCACCGCTCTCCAGTCAACTCCCCAGCTCAGGGGTTCATCTGACTTTGAACACTTCACTCTGCCCGCACAAGGTCCTAGAGTCACCCAACCTTGAATCTAGGACTTCCAGAAGCCCACTTCTTCCTATCCCTTCTACCCCTATCTCCTCACTGCTATTTCTTTTTTTTCTAAAAAAAAAAAAAAATTTATTTATTTGAGAAAGGGAGGGGCAGATAGAGAGAGAGAGACAATGGGTGTGCCAGGGCCTGCAGCCACTGCAAGTGAACTCCAGACGCATGCGCCACCTTGTGCATCTGGCTTACGTGGGTCCTGGGGAATCGAACTGGGATCCTTAGGCTTCGCAGGAAAATGCCTTAACTGCTAAGCCATTTCACCAGCCCCTCACTCCTATTTCTAATGTCTGTTGGTGTGTGTTGGGGGGGGGGGGTCTGAGTTGTAGAAAGCAAACTGTGGGCCTGGTTATCTTATACCCAGTGCCCAGATTTTTAATCATGGGGAAGTTATTCAATCTTTCTGCCAATTACTTTTCTTTTTGTCTGAAAACAGAGAGAGAGAGAGAAAGAGAGAGAGAGAGAGAGATGGTGGTTGTACTGCCTGAATGTTTGTTATGAAGATTAAATTAGACACTGAGAGAAGAATAAAGGTGGCACTTAGTAAGTGTAACCATCTTGTATGCAGGGATATATATATATATATCCCTGCTTCTAGCTGAAGTCGGCACCTGAATTCTTCAATTTAACTTTTATGCCTCCCAAAGAATAACCCTTGGATTCAACTCTGCTGCAACTTAAACAGGCTGAATAAATGCAGCCCCCACTTTGGCCCCATCACAGACGCACGGTCTGCGCTTCCAGATGTGGAGCCCCCTTTGGGCATTTGGCAATGCCAGCTCGACTAGGTCACAGCCTGTCCTTCCCTTGCCTGCAGCTACCTCTCTTTCTCTCTTCCTCCTCCTCTCCTGCGCGGTTCTCGACTGGACTCTGAACCCTTTCGAGCAAATGACGGTGGAGATAATGATGACGACGTTGAAGAACAAATACGCCGTCCATGTACAGCTCTCAGTCCCAAACATTTTGACACACATGCACCAGATGTCTTTGAAAGAAATGACATTGGGGGCTCAGAGGTTGAGGTGCTTGTCTGCAAAGCCTACGGACCCAGGTTCAATTCCCCAGAGCCCACATAAAGCCAGATGCACAAAGTTACCCATGTATCTGGAGCCTGGTTGTAGTGGCTATAGGCCCTGGTGACCCATTCTGTCTCTCTCTCTCCTTGCAAATACATACATACATATATACCTATATATACATACATACATACATGCATACATACATACATGCATACATACTTATACACACACACACACATATATATATGTATATATATGGAAAAATATATGTATGTATGTATATATATAAATATATAGGTTTTTTGAGGTAGGGTCTCACTCTAGCCCAAGCTGACCTGGAATTCACTATGGAGTCTCAGGGTGGCCTTGAACTCACGGCAATCCTCCAACCTCTGCCTCCCAAGTGCTGGGATGAAAGGCGTGCGCCACCACTCCTGGCCCGCAAAAAAATATTTTTTAAATGACATTTTGAATGTATCTGAAGTAGCTAGATGCCCCTCTTGGGATCCATCTCCCTCACAACGTACCTGGAAGAACCCACTGTCTTAAATTTAGGTTGTGACTCCTGTGCATCTTAAAATATTATCCATCAAAACAAAGCAAATCAGGCACACTCTCCTGTTGCTGTGGTCCATCTGTTGTTGGCCAGCAGGTTGATGTCCACCCTCTGCTCTTGCCATCATTTTCCCCTACCATCGTGGAGCTTCCCCTCAAGTCTGTAAGCCAAAATGACCCCTTTATTTTTCCTAAAAGCTGCTCTTGGTTGGGTGATTTCTGCCAGCAATGCGAACCCGGACAGCTACAGTAAAGTGGTACCGAGGAGTGGGATTGCTGGTAGATGTCTAACCGTGTGTCTTTGACCTTTTGGAGCTGATTTTCAAGAGGAACGTAGAAGGATTTGAAACCTTGGCCTAAGAGATGCCTTGTAGTGCTGTAAGTACAGCTTGATGGACTATTCTGGTCAGAGTTGAAAGACCTGAATGCAGTAAGAACTATGGACTGTGAGGTTTGGCTTATGAGGGTGAGAAAGAGCTTTGCCTGGACTGGGCTTGAAGCAGTTTGTGTGAGAAGGTCTCTGTTATTCGTGTCCTGGGAAGTCAGGTTCACATTGCTGGTAGAAATCATCCAACCAAGAGTAGCTTGTGGGAAAAAAGAGATTTATTTTGGCTTATAGGCTCAAGGGGAAGCTCCATGATGACAGGGGAAAAAAATGATGGCATGAGCAGAGGGTGGATATCACCCCTGAACCACATAAGGTAGACAATAGCAACAGGAGTGTATCTTTATGTACAAAAGTCCCATTTTCCCTGAAATATAAAAACTAACAGATGAAGTTGTGGAGCTAGTAGCAATATGTGACTTTCAATTTCAGTGCATACAACCAGTTGGTTCATCTTCTAAATATGTAATTTTGGTGCTTTGCATCAGGTGTTCCTCAAAAACTTGTGGGTTCTGAACGCTAGGGTCTCCAGCTGATGGCAATTTGGGAATTGGAGGCTCCTGGAGGAGGCGTGTAGTTGGGGGCGGGCTTATGGGTGTTTTAGCCAGCCGGCTTCCCCTTGTCAGTGTTTGGCATGTTCTTCTGCTGCTATTGTCTCCTTGGTGACGTCCAGCATCTGCTCATGCCTCGTTTTCCCTTGCCATCATGGCTCACCTTCAAATATGTAAGCCAAAACAAGTCCCTTCTTCCCACAAGCTGCTTTTGGTCAGGTGCTTTGTGCCAGAAAAGTAAAAGTAAGTGACTGAAACATGTCTACACCAGAGAAACGCGAGGAGGGCTGGAGAGATGACTCAGCAGTTGAGGTGCCTGCCTGCAGAGCCTGGAGAGATGATTCAGCAGTTGAGGTGTCTGCCTGCAGAGCCTGGTGACCCAGGTCCGAGTCCCCAGGACCCACGTTATACTTAGATGCACAAAAGTAGTGCATGCGTCTGCAGTTCATTTCCAGTGGCTGGAGTCCCTCATGCACCCATTCTTTCTGTCTCTGTTTCTGTCTCTTTCTCTCCTCTCTCTCTGCTTATAAGCAAAGAAAGAGAAAGAAAGGAAGGAAGAAAGAAAGAAAGAAAGAAAGAAAGAAAGAAAGAAAGAAAGAAAGAAAGAAAGACAAATTCCATGTAAATAGCTGATTCCACACTCACGAAACTGCCAAAGCTCCAGAGGAGACTCTGTCTCAAGAAAACATAGATGAGCCGGGCGTGGTGGCGCACGTCTTTAATCCCAGCACTTGGGAGGCAGAGGTAGGAGGATTGCCGTGAGTGCAAGGCCAGCCTGACACTACACAGTGAATTCCAGGTCAGCGTGGGCCAGAGTGAGAGCCTAACTCGAAGAACCAAAAAAAAGAAAAAAAACAGACATAGACAAGCAATCAAGGGGAACACCTGAAGCTCTCCTTTGCACTCTGTATGTACACAGCACTATTTACACACACACACATGCATGCACACTCACACACACATATACACACAGACACACCGCATCACACCTACCATCCACACATGCAAATGCAGCAAGTACAATAAAATAAAAATAATGTTTAAGACCTTGTCTAGGGTTGGAGAGAGAGCTCAGCGGTTAAGCGCTTGCCTGTGAAGCCTAAGGACCCCGGTTCGAGGCTCGATTCCCCAGGTCCCACGTTAGCCAGATGCACAAGGGGGCGCATGCATCTGGAGTTCGTTTGCAGTGACTGGAGGCCCTGACATGTCCATTCTCTCTCTCTCTCTCTCCCTCTTTCTCTGTCTGTCTCTCTCAAATAAATAAATAAAAAATTAAAAACCTTGTCTGTTCTTCAAGGGCCAGCTGAAATTCCACCTCCATCCTGCAGCTGCCTAACCCAAAGCTGCCGCCAGCAGTCCGTTCCTGCCGCATTCCCACCGCTCATCTCGGGATCATTCATTCGACAGCTGAGACCGTCTATCCCTTTTGGCTTTACCACACATGAGGCTGCCCTGCCTCTCCCAAAGACAAGAGCTGTGTCCTTCTATGGCAGGTTATATTTGCGACCTGGATAATGCCCGTCAACATATTCATTCCCCGGATTTCCTTTCTTGAGTTCTCTATTTCTGTTAAGGACACCAACATTCTTTTTAGCCACATGTCTTGAAGCCTCTGGCATTGTGTGTTTTTGTTTTTTTTTTTTAATTTTTTTTTTGTTCACTTTTTATTTATTTATTTGAGAGCGACAGACACAGAGAGAAAGACAGATAGAGGGAGAGAGAGAGAATGGGCGCGCCAGGGCTTCCAGCCTCTGCAAACGAACTCCAGACGCGTGCGCCCCCTTGTGCATCTGGCTAACGTGGGACCTGGGGAACCGAGCCTCGAACCGGGGTCCATAGGCTTCATAGGCGAGCGCTTAACCGCTAAGCCATTTCTCCAGCCCTGTTTTTTTTTTTCTTTCTCTGATCCTTCTTCTGCTAATTTTTCTTTTTCTTTCTTTCTTTCTTTCTTTCTTCCTTTCTTTCTTTCTTTCTACCTTCCTTCCTTTCTTCCTCCCTCCCTCCCTCCCTTTCTTTCCTTCTTTCTTTCTTTCTTTCTTTCTTTCTTTCTTTCTTTCTTTCTTTCTTCCTTCCTTCCTCCCTCCCTTCCTTTCCTTCTTTCTTTCTTTCTTTCTTTCTTTCTTTCTTTCTTTCTTTCTTTCTTTCCTTCTTTCTTTCTTCCTTCCTTCCTTCCTCCCTCCCTCCCTTCCTTTCCTTCTTCCTTCCTTCCTTCCTTCCTTCCTTCCTTCCTTCCTTCCTTCCTTCCTTCCTTCCTTCCTTTCTCTCTCTCTCTCTCTCTCTCTCTCTCTCTCTCTCTCTTTCTTTCTTTCTGGGGCAAGCCCAACAAACTAACTTTTTATGCAAGAAAGAGAGAGAGGAACAGAGACACACAGAGAGAGCGAATTGGCACCTCAGGGGCCCAGTCACTGCAATCAAACTCCAGACACATGCACCCCTTTGTGTGCATGTGTGACCTTGTGCACATGTGTGTCAATTTGTGTGTCTGGCTTATGTGGGACCTGGAGAGTTACATGGGTTCTTAGGTTTCACAGGCAAGTGCCTGGACTGCCAAGCCATCTCTCTTGCCATTTCTCTAGCCCTGCTGCTAAGTTTTCACTCGTGATGGACTTGCCGTATCTGTGGTTACTGCCTGTGAACCCATAGCTTTTCCACATAGCCATCCTTCTTTCCTGCACACATACCCACTCCCTTCGTGGCTTCTGTGGTCTAGAGCATAGTCCTGTTCAACCTGTTGACATTACAATAAGAAGTTGCCATCTACAAAGCTCCTGCTGATGAACTACACAAATGTACTTACAAAAAATTGCAAAAGAAAAAATAAATCTCTTAGTGTGGGCTGGAGAGATGGTTTAATGGTTAAGAGGTTTGCCTGCAGAACTTAAGGACCCAGGTTTGATTCCCCAGAACCCACACAAGGCAAGATGCACAGAGTGGCGCATGCATCTGGGGTATCTTTGCAATGGCTTGTGACCTTGTCAATTCTCTCTCTCTCTCTCTTTGTTCTTTCTCTCAAATCAATTAATTTTTTTTAAATTTCATAATGTTTTAAGTAAGTTTACAATTTTTTAAACTGCATTCATAGCTATTCTTGGCCGTATGTGGCTCCATAGACCCGTTAGTCATGGGAAGAACTTGTCCAGTTAGGTCCTATGGCTATGTCACTTGAACTACTGCAACGAGCCTGCCCTCACAGGGCGACGCATGCTCCTTAGATGTGTCTCCTAGAAGCCTGGCACAGTGGCTCATGCCTTTAATCCCAGCCCTTGGGAGGCAGAGCTAGGAGGATCGCTGTTGTGAGTTCAATGCCACCCTGAGACTACATAGTGAATTCCAGGTCAGCCTGAGCTAGTGAGACCCTACCTCAAAAACACAACAACAAAAAAAATAGTGTTTCCTGGGATGGAGAGATGGCTCAGAGTCTTTCCTTGTACAATGGTCTGGAAAGATGGCTTAGTGGTTAAGGCGCTTGCCTGCAAAGCCAAAGGACCCAGGTTCAATTCCCCAGGACCCACATAAGCCAGATACACAAGGTGGTGCACACATCTGGAGTTCATTTGCAGTGGCTGGAAGCCCTGGCATGCCCATTCTCTCTCTATGTATCTGTCTGTCTCTTTCGCACTCAAATAAATAAAACCAAGTTGTTCTTTTTAAAGACTACTTCCTGTACCAGCATGGGGGCCTGAGGATGCCTCAGAGGTCATTCCCGTCCCAGTTCCCAGGACCCACGTAAGCAACTCAGTGTGACTCCTTAAGGGAGTACAGACCTGGGAAATCGCTGGAGTTCTTGCAAAAGAAAAGAAAAGAAAAGAAAAGAAAAGAAAAGAAAAGAAAAGAAAAGAAAAGAAAAGAAAAGCAAGTTCTGGGATTAGAGACTTGGGCTCAAGGAAGAATGGGAGGAAGAGCAACTGGGCAGAAAACAGGGTGCTCTGCAGTTGGCACTGCCCAAAAGTGCACAGGGCATCTCATGGGCATCAACATGTACATATGCCACACATTCCACACACACCACACCACACATTCCACACACACACACACACATGCAACCACACACACCACACCACACACACCACACCACACACACCACACCACACACCACACACACCAGACACACACACACACCACACACACACACACATGCACACGCACGCACACACAGAGTTTCCTATGCCCAACACCAATACACTCATACAGCGTTGTTGACCCATGCCATACACAGGCGGATTTCTCCTCTGTACTGCTTATCTGAATTACAAATGCTTCCTGATTTAATACCTGTTGATTAATTATTACCTTCCCCAGTTCGGCCAGTGGCTTGTCCAGGGCCGGGTCATTGCATCCTGTCCTCAGCTTGTGTCACCAACACCACACACAGTTCCAGACACATAGAAAGTCCTCGGTACACTTCTTCAGCGAGGGAATGAAGGGATGAATTTCATTCAGTTCCTCACTGGGAAGATGAGGAGACAGTTTAGGGAGGACAGGGGATCGTGAGCCCTGCCCGTGGCATGATTAGGGAGCACAGGGACACGTGATTCCCATTCCAGTGCACTTCTCGCTGAATTTCATTTTTCATTACTTTTTAACGTTTTTTACATTTTATTTATTTGCATAGAGAAAAACAGAAAGAAAGAGGGGGATAGACACACAGAGTGAGGCAGACAGATACACAGGAGACAGAGAGAGAGAATGGGCTCTCCATAGCCTCCAGACACTGCATACCCAGATGCATGTGCCAGTTTGCGCATCTCGCTTTACATGGGTGCTGGGGAATCGAACCTCCTCCTCCCCCCCCACCGCGCCCTGGGTGAGTTAGGCTTTGCAGGCAAGCTCCTTAACTGCTAAGCCATTTCTCCAGCCCATCTTGTCTTACTTTAGTAAAACTGGACATGAACAAGGCAAAGTCAGGGAGCTGACAATGTATGTGTAACAAAGGTGACGGTGGGGGAAAACGTACATATGGGGAGAAGGAGGGAAAAAAAAATCCAGCATTGTGCGCCAAATTGTTTTGTTTTTTGTTTTTCCGAGGCAGGGTCTCACTCTGGTCCAGGCTAACCTGGAATTCACTATGTAGTCTCAGGGTGGCCTCGAACTCATGGTAATCCTCCTCCCTCTGCCTCCCGAGTGCTGGGATCAAAGGTGTGCACCACCATGCCCAGCTTTGTGCACCAAAATGAAATGAAGAAAAGAACAGAATGTTACATGAAGGCAGCTTCCATGGACTCTTAATAAAAAGACCGAGCCAGGAGGGACACTGTTCTAACCCATAATTTTGGAGTTCCATGTATCTCTTCTTTATTTTTTTACGTTTTTTTTGTTTATTTTTATTTATTTATTTGAGAGTGACAGACAGAGAGAGAAAGAGGGAGAGAGAGAGAGAGAGAGAGAGAGAGAGAGAGAGAGGAAAGAATGGGTGCACTAGGGCCTCCAGCCACTGCAAACAAACTCCAGATACATGCGCTCTCTTGTGGATCTGGCTAACGTGGGTCCTGGGGAATCGAGCCTTGAACCAGGGTCCTTTGGCTTCACAGACAAGCGCTTAACCACTAAGCCATTTCTCCAGCCCTGTGTCTCTTATTAAAGGGCACCCAGCACTTGTGACTAGCCTTCATCAGAATGTTGGGCAATGTCCCCTTGCCCTTTCACCTCTGCCTGTCTGTCTTTCTCCACCTTGACCTGGCTTTATAAAGCTGACCTGCAAGGACAGAATTGTGGGAAGAAAGACAGAGCAGGGCTGTCATCTGCCCAGCTCCCCTGCTGCTAGGCCACAAGTTGGAAGTGGCTGCCAGGCTCTTGTCGAAGTCACGGCTCTTGTACCTACCGGCCCCACCACATGTCGCTAACGATGCCCTCTCCTTTCAGACCCGGGAACGGTAAACACTTCTTAGGTGTTGCTCTTGGACAACCTTCCCTTTCCCGGCTGCCTTCTGTCCCCTATTTACACTTACGTCCGCACTGGCTCAGAGACTGGATGGGAAAATGTGGGAGATTGCATTCTCATCACAAAGTTCCTTCTTGGGATTCTAAGCCCATCAGCCCTTTACACATAGGACCAGAGCAATTTCAGACTTCACTGGGAAGCTGTTTCCTTTGCTTCCAACACTTAAGATTGTTTCTATGTAACTTTAAATAATTTTCCTTATTTATTTATTTATTTGACAAAGGAAGAGGGAGAGAGAGAGAGAGAGAGAGAGAGAATGGGCGCGCCAGGGCCTCCAGTCACTGCAAATGGACTCCAGACATGTGCGCCCCCTTGTGCATCTGCCTAACGTGGGTCCTGGAATCAAACCAGGGTCCTTTGGCTTTGCAAATGCCTTCCCAACTGAGTCATCCATCCCTCCAGCCCTGTTCCTATGTAACTTTAAAGAAAATAATAAAACAGGGGTGGAGTGATGGGATGGATCAGTGGTGAAGTGTGACCTCCTGTGCAAATATGAAGGCATCAGAGGGGTCTTAGACTGCCCAAGTTTGATTCTTTGCAACCCGGATAAACAGCTAGCACGGCCATGCATGTTTATATACAGAGTCCTGTGAGGGCCAGAGACTGGGTACGCTACTGGGCCTCACAAAGAGCAAGATCCAGAGTTAGTAAGAGTCTCGCCCAAGGAGGGGAAAACAGATGGATGAGTGATTGAGGGATGCCTGGTGTACTTTTCTGACAGGCAAAGCACACAGGGAACCTCATTAGTACACACACGTGTACACACACACACACCACCCTATCATATATACCATGCACACGCATGAAAATATCGTAAGTCTATGCAGACTTGGAAACTGGGAGCTGGTAAGGCCATTGTGGTCTGCAGGCAGCCGCGGGCCCAAAGGTCTGCTCCATCTATATTGACCCTGCCCTTTCCCTGCCTGTGAGGGCCTGCGGGAAAAGCCCTCAGTGGAAGTTAACTACGAACAATTGCGCAGACAGAACTCTCCGTAAACCAAAGCAAAGGCCTTGCTGGTTCCCTAAGGTGGCTGGGTGAGACTCAGGCTCTTAAAGAGGAGAAAACTTGTGTGGAAGTAACATGTCAATGATGGTGAGGCAGTCTGACACCTTCCATTGCACACACACACACACACCAGAGAAGAATACATATGGACCATGTGCGCGTAGCAGAGGAGTACACCTTGATGTCTTATTTTTATTTTGTTCATTTTTATTTATTTAGTTGAGATAGACAGAGAGAGAAAGAGGCAGGTAGAGAGAGGGAGAATGGGGGCACCAGGGTCTCCAGCCACTGCCAATGAACTCCCGACGCATGCGCCCCCTTGTGCATCTGGCTAACATGGGTCCTGGGGAATGGAGCCTCGAACCTGGGTCCTTGGGCTTCACAGGCAAGCGCTTAACCGCTAAGCCAATTCTCCAGCCCCCGATGTCTTATTTTTGTTCAAACAAAGTGCTGGGAGGCTGGACAAGCCCATGTAGAGGCAGATTTCATTTTCACTGCTGGTTGCTTTACTGTGGACTCCAAGGCCTGGAGTCCATCTCCTGTAGAATCAGAGCTTAATAAAGCCTCCGTATTGGGAAAGCAGAGTACATCGTGGGCAACACACTACGCCACTACAGCAACCGACACCTGCTAATCATTACTGCATATGTCTTTTCCCTGTACTTGCTCTCACAAACCACCAGATTTAATATTCCAGCTAGTAGGAGGCATCATACTCATCTGGTTAAATTCCTCCATTTTATAGATAAGGAAACTGGAATGTAGAAATGCTAAGTGCCTGCTCAGGTCAGACAGCTGCTGCAAAGCTGAGCCAGATTGCAAGCTTGATTATTTTGTTTTGGCTCCCAAACCAACGTACTTTCAAACCTCAGGAATCCAATGCTCCAAGTTATAGGAGTGTGTGTGTGGGGGGGGGGGGCAGTGGTTTGAGGTCCAACGATTTATTTGAGAGAACTCTCAAAAACCTAAAGATTCGATGCATGTTCAGAAACCCTGACTGGGAGGAGGATTCTAGAAAGAAGAGCATGCTCTTTACATTTTTGATGCAGGGGAACTGAAAAATAGAAAGTGGACGCATGTTTTTGTGACACCACGGGAACCAAATCTGGCCTGAAACTTTGGGGAGCTGCTTTGTGAAGAGAGGCATCCGTTGACAGGAAACACCCTTACTACAAGTTGGTTTAAAACGTTGATTCAAGAGGAAATGTCGGGGCTCTTTGCAGCATTGGCGGAGCGCCGGGTGATTGAGCTTGGGTGCTGGTTCACGTACTTCGAATACAGATGCTCTTTCGGTCCTGTTTCCTCACAACCCCGGGTGATCTTGAAGCACCAGGGAGCTTCATTTCCTCCTACGTGCTACGCACGGCTCGCTTGGGTCGTTGTTGGGGCAATTCATACACTTAGGGTGTGGCTTGCAATGAGGGTGGCACATGACCTCATCATGCATCAGCATCCACAACTGCATGTTCTCAACACAAGGACCGGAACCGACGTCTGAGAGCCACGCTGTGTGCCTGCTGTGGAAAGGACCCATTTCAAGTGGCAGAGCTGGAAATCCAAGCAGGGTGCTCTTAAAAGCCAGCAGAGGGAGATATCTGGTCAGCCTGGGTTTGCTATTGAGCCCCAGAAAGATACATAGCTTTAAATCTGCTTTTTTTTTTTTTTACCCCCCCCCCCCCCCGGAGAAGGATTGCTGTAGAGAAGGTGGCTAGGATCACTCTCTGAACTGTCTTTTCTTCAACTCAAGTGGCTTGATGCTGAAGATCTTCACAGCGGGCAGGACGGAGTCATGATGGGTATTACTGAAAACGATCACACTGACACTATCCCAGAGTGTACATCCCTACCCATACCTGGCAGGCGACAGATAACGCAGGTAGGTAGATGTCAGACGATAGACAAGTGAGAATTGATAAAGCTTATAATCATGGTTGCTCCTTGACAGCTAAAAAAAAAAAAAAAAAAAAATTTAAAAAAAAATTAAAAAAAATAACCTAAGCAACAACAACAATGAAAAGGCGTTTGAAAGATTGGAGATATGTGCGGGGCTCCCACCATGCATTTTGGCTTTTTGGAAGGTGCCATCTAGAGATGTAGGGCCCAGGGCTGGAGCCAGGAGAGCAAGCCTCACCAAATGGCACAGCCTGCGGCCATTTCATGTCATTTCAGGCAAATGTGTGTGACTTCTCCAGGGTGAGGCCACAGTGGCGGCCAGCGTCACTCTAGCTCCCTCAATTGTATGTCGCAGCTCAGCCGTTCTCAGCTTCGACCTCTGGCTCCGTAATGCCCTTCCACCCCTCACCAAACCCAAAGTATTGACAAAGAGCTGGGCACCATTGTCTGCTCCTCAGGTGGGTCGCAGGACCTCACTGGCTCTCCCAGAAGTGTTTAATTTTTTTTTTTTTTTTTTTTTTTTGTTTTTTCAAAATTGGTTCTCGCTCTAGCCCAAACTGACCTGGAATTCACTATGGAGTCTCAGGGTGACCTCGAACTCACAGCGATCCTCCTACCTCTGCCTCCCGAGCGCTGGGATTAAAGGCGTGTGCCACCATGCCCAGTTTATTCCTCTGCTCCTTAAAGTGCTCTCAGCTTTCCCTTTCTCCCTCTTTCCCACCCCTAACCCAATGCTGGCTCGATAGGATGCCTGGCATTCTTTGGGCACTGGGCATAGAAGTGCAAAGGAAACCTCTCAACCTGCTTTGTCCCCGTTTCTACTGGGGAAGCCGAGGGAAAACTGGGCTGTCCTCCTGGGCAGGGCCGATAGCTTGGGAGGTGCGTCAGGTGGGCACTTGGGCCCTTTTGGCCTGCGCCACCCCATCCAGGGTTGTCCCAGAAACCGGAGTTCCCTAGATATTTGTTCCTTCTTTGCCCTCTCCTCTGCCCACTCCTGCTTGCCCTTGAGGGCGACAGTCTGTGTCTGCAGGAGAGCTCCGGCTCCATGCCCCCCTCAGCTCCTTGCTCAAACTTCCCTCCCTCCACTTACACCCCCTCCCCCACTGCCACCCCATTTTCTTCTTCTCTCCCAGCTGCTCTTCTTGACTCCTTTGGGGGCCCCCCCAGTGCTCTCCAGGAATCCCTCCTCCAGGCATCCTCATCAAAGCTGTGTCCTGACCCTTCCTTCCTCTGAGGACCGCGATGGCCCCTCTGTTGAGTCGCTCGGCATCAGGCAGATTAAGGACAAAGACATCTGCTGGGCAGCACAGTTGCCCCCCCCCCCCCGCCCCCACCGTTCAGTTGCAAGATCCAGGAAGCTGCCATCTCTGACGTGACAGTAAGTGACCTTGAACTACCCAAGAATAATGCTGCCTCTCTTCAAACGCTATTTTTTTTATTATTATTTTTTATTTTATTTTGTTTGGCTACCAAAATTCCCCCAGGGGAGCTGTTGCGTCAAGGATGGACACGATCAAACTCACATCACTCCTCTGTGGAGAGGGGAGATTTCAGCCTGTGTTTTATGTGGTTAGGGAGGTTTTTCTTTCCTTTCCTTTTCTTTTTTTTTTTAATAAAGATGATTGTTTTTTTTTGGGGGGGGTGAAGGTTAACACCATTGTTCTTGATGGACACCCTGGCACCAGAGACAGAGAGTTTGGGAAGGGGGGCAGGGAGGAAAGGGGGGAGGGAGGGAGGGAGGGAGGCAGGGGAGCAAGCTCTCTGGCCACCCGCTGTGTGTCCCTGCCCTGTGTGTTCTCAATGGTGAATGTCATCCTACCATCAGGAGCAGGGACAAGGTGGCACCGTGCCCTTTAAATATAGTTATGGCCAGACATGATAGCACAAGCCTTTTAATCCCAGCACTTGTGAGACACACGTAGGAGAATCACTGTGAGTTCAAGGCCAGCCTGGAACTACAGAGTGAGTTCCAGGTCAGTTTGGGCTAGAGTGAGACCCTACCTCGGAAAAAAAAGAGAGAGAGAGAGAACACAATAAGGATGCAAATGCAGTTATGAAATCAAGTTTTGGAGCTCAGGAACAGTTGATGAACTCTAACCTTTGGGTTTTGTCTCTTTGAAACAATTAAAATAGAATGAGAAGGATAAATTATAAATCATTACATTTATAGGAGGGGCTTATGAATCAAGGGAGGGGAATGAAATGGGATTATACATCCATGTGGAGACAGGACCGGGGATCCCATGTAGGAAGATAGGTATGGGAATGGAGGGAAAATGTACAGGGGTTTCCCAGGGAGAGCTCTCAAAAGGGACTAAGGGCTGGAGAGATGGTTTACCAGTTAAGGCACTTGACTCCAAACCAAAGGACCCAGGTTCTCCCACGACTCCACGAAAGCCAGATGTATCTGGAGTTCATTTGCAGTAGCTGGAGGCTCTGGCATGCCCATTCTTTCTCTATCTGCTGCTTTCTCTTTCTCTCTCAAATAAATAAATGAAAATAAAATATTAAAATACGGGAACTAGGGCTTTAACAGAAAGCTGAAAAACAGTAATAAAACAAACAAATATACAAAATACCTTTTCCCCTTTGGAGACCTCCGTCTACTGGAATGAGGGAAAGCTTTCTTGGAGCAGGAACCCTGAAGTGAGGCAAAATGAACAAGAAAAGCCTTGCCCACCTGGTGAGCCCCTCTTATTACTTGTTGGGGGAGCTTTGCCCTCAGGCTCAGGTGAGCTTGAGAGAGATCTGATTGGTTTGGGTTCAGGGCGATGGCTCAGAAAGAGACCAGCACCCCTGAATAGAGGGGCTCCTAGTGAGGGATGAGACCGGATCAGACGCTGAACCCCAGTTCTGCTGAAGCGGGCGGGGTGGCATCTCTGTGGGTTCCCTCTTTGGACCCTCCCCTAGCCCCAAGCCGACTGCCTGTCAAAAGAACTCCCGGCTCCTATTTCTCCCTCAGATAGTTCTTTCCTCCTGGCCCGTCTTTCTATCAGCCTTTAGCTTCCACTGGGCTAGTGGAGTTTCTTTCTCTCCATCCATTCTCACCTTCCTCTCCCACACCTGGAGCTTCCGCAGCCCCAAGGGGACGCAGTGGCCCGAGGACAGCGGCATGAACACTGCAGGAGGAAGGAGTGGCCACCAGATGGCGATGTACTAAACACTCTCTTGTTTTTGTAAGTCAATGAAAAGCCCAAGGGGTCACTTGGTGGCCACCAGATATTTTTCATTTCCTACAGGCATCAATTCAATGCTTTGCTCACACACGTCTATATTTACTCATTTGTAGATGCATGCACTACTACCAATCTATCTTGTATATTAAAATGGATAAAAATTTTAAAAATTGTATACATATTTCCAGATTTAAAAAATACATCTCTTCTTTAAAAAAAAATATTTTATATTTATTTATTTATTTGAGAAAGAGAGATAGAGAGATAGATACAGAAACAGGAAGGGAGAGAGAGAAAGAATGAGCACACCAGGGCCTCTCACCACTGCAAAAGAACCCCAGATGCATGCACCTCCTTGTGCATCTGGCTTACGTGGGTCCTGGGGAGTCGAACCTGGGGCCTTTGGCTTTGTAGGCAAACGCCTTAACAGCTAAGCCACCTGTCCTGCCCAAAACACATTTCTTTTCACATAGACTTTTTAATTTTTTTTTTTTTTTTTCCTAGACTACAGTGAACTGGTCTGTACACATTCCAGGAGGATCACTGGTCAGATTATCTCAGATTTCCTGCCTACAGAAGAATCACTCTTTTCCTTCAATAAAACATGCTTTGAAATATCTCTTACATATACTCAACACTATAGGTGGGAAAATGATTTAAAAATGAAATATGTCCTATATCTAAAAGCTTCTTCAATAGCTCAGGAAGCGAGATAGAACGGTAGATATAAAAGACTTAAAAATATAATTAAAACCATATTCCTGGGGTTGCAGAGATGGCTTAGTGGTTAAGCGCTTGCCGTGAAGCTTAAGTACCCCTGTTCGAGGCTCGATTCCCCAGGACCCACGTTAGCCAGATGGACAAGGGGGTGCACGCATCTGGAGTTCGTTTGCAGTGGCTGGAGGCCCTGGCACACCCATTCTCTCTTCCTCTCTCTCTCTCTATCTGCCTCTTTTTCTCTGTCTGTTCCTCTCAAATAAGTAAATTAAAAAAATAAAAACAGGGCTGGAGAGATGGCTTAGTGGTTAAGTGCTTGCCTGTGAAGCCTAAGGACCCCGGTTCGAGGCTCGGTTCCCCAGGTCCCACGTTAGCCAGATGCACAAGGGGGTGCACGCATCTGGAGTTCGTTTGCAGAGGCTGGAAACCCTGGCGCGCCCATTCTCTCTCTCTCCCTCTATCTGTCTTTCTCTCTGTGTCTGTCACTCTCAAATAAATAAATAAATAAATAAATAAATAAATAAATAAATAAATAAAATTAAAAAAAATAATAAAAAATAAAAACATATTCATGGGTCATCCAGAGTACTTAGTTGCAAACAAGATAAACCACTCTTATTACTTTAAGCAACAAAAGAAATATATAACAGCTGGGCGTGGTGGTATATGCCATCAATCTCAGCACTTGGGAGGCTGAGGTAGAAGGAACGCTGTGAGTTCAAGGCCAGCCTGAGACTATGGAGTGAATTCCAGGTCAGCCTGGGCCAGAGTGAGACTCCACTTCAAAAAAAAAAAAAAAAAGGAGAGAAATGAATATGTGAGATTGCTTACAGATGTTCTTTCAAGACCAAAAAGTATTGGTTTCTCAGCCAAGTAAAATAACAATCAGCTACCCAGGGGCTGTTCTGCTGTCCACTGTTGGTTCAAATGCATGTTGGTCTGAACCAATAACCAAGGCTCAGCGAGGACAGGCTATGCTGTGGATGCCAAGGCACCCATGCCCTCACCACCCAGATCACAAAGAAAGACAGCTGCCATTCTCTTCAGGAGCATGGGTCTGTATTCAGACACAGGCTTCAAGGGTGGCTTGTGGTTCTGTCCCTTTAATAGAAGAAGGAACAAGGCACTGACAGGGGACCTGGAGTGGGCGCGGCCACGTCGCAACAGTATCTACTTAAGGAGAAAGGTTTATTGGCGGATGCTCTGCGCTCTCACAGGGACAATCCCAGGATGCTACTTCAGGACCTCTTTCAGCTGCTGACCTTGTCTCTAGAGAGTCACCCAAGGGTTCCTGCTTCACAAGCACAAAGGAGTTCCCCTCCTGAGGTGACATAACTGGAGTCTTCTTCAATTTTTTTTGGGGGGGGTGTTGAGGTAGGGTCTCACTCTAGTTGGAATCCACTGGGTCATCTCAGAGTGGCCTCGAACTCATGGCGATCCTCCTACCTCTGCCCCCCACCCCTACAGTGCTGGGATTAAAGGCGTGCGCCACCACGCCTGGCTTCATTTTTTTTTTCTTTTCTTTCTTTCTTTCTTTCTTTCCTTCCTTCCTTCCTTCCTTCCTTCCTTCCTTCCTTCCTTCCTTCCTTCTTTCTTTCTTTCTTTCTTTCTTTCTTTCTTTCTTTCTTTCTTTCTTTTTGATGGGCCTTACCCTCAGGCTCTGGTAAGTCCCAGAGAGAGTTATTGGTCTGGGTTCATAGGGTTAGTTCAGGAAGATGCCAGATGTGATGCCAAGTTGTGAGGCTGAGTTTAACCAACCACCATGCCAGGATCAAATTTAATCCTTCATTCTAGGGGCTGGAGAGATGGCTGATCGGTTAAAGGTGTTTGTTCATAAAGCCTGACAGCGCCCCAGTTCTCGTATAAAGCCAGATGCATAAAGTGCATCTAGAGTTCTGTTTGCATTGGTTGCAATCTTTCTCTCCCTCCTCTCTTTCTCTCTGTCTCTCTCTCTCTCTCTCCCTGCTTGAAAAATAAATAATGAATGAAGTATTTTAAAAACTAGAACTTGCACTGGAGAGATGGCGTCACGGTTAAGGTGCTTGCCTGTGAAGCCTAAGAACCCATGTTCAACTCTTCAAATCCCACATTATCCAGACCCACAAAGGTGAGATGTGGTGGTTTGATTCAAGTGTTCCCCCATAAACGTAGATGTTCTGAATGCTGGGTTCCCAGCTGATGGAGATTTGGGAATTAACGCCTCCTGGAGGCAGTGTATTGTTGGGGGCGGGCGTATGGGTATTATAGCCACCTATGTCCCCTTGCCAGCGTTTGGCACACTCTCCTGTCACTGTTGTCCATCTGATGTTGGCCAAGAGGTGATGTCCACCCTCTGCTCATGCCATTGTTTTTGCCTGCCATCACGGAGCTTCCCCTCAAGTCTGTAAGCCAAAATAACCCCCCCCACCACCACCACCACAAGCTGCTCTTGGTTGGACGATTTCTACCAGCAATGTGAACCTGACTGCAACATGAGGCAAGGGCACGCATCTAGGGTTCACGCGCAGTGGCTGGAGGCTCTGGAGCACCGTTTCCTCTCTCCCTCTTACCCTCTCACATCAACAAACAAACAAAATAAGGCCAGTCTGTTGGGCTTGCCTCGAAAACAAATAAATAAATAAACCTACATTTTAGGAAAGGAGGACTCCTTCCCAGGAAGGGACTCAGGTTGTTTATGAAAAAAAAAAAACAAAAAAACAGATCTAGGGAACGTGGCCTTCACGTCTAAACAGCGTGGCAAAGCTGCTCACCCCTAGAGTCCTTTGTAACTACCCCCCTAGTGAATTCCAAAGCTCTCAGTTTTCTCCCTAACTTTTATGCCTCCAGCAGCTCCTTGCAGCAGACAGTGTCAGGTTCGCTGAGATGAACTTCCAGACAAGGCACAGTTATAGAAGGAAGGAATTTACTGAAGCTTACATATCCAGGGAATGTTCTATAATAATAGAAGAAGATGGCCTGCTTTCACAGGTCCAGAGAGAGAGAGAAAAAAAAAAAAAAAGCCCCAAAGCCACACAGCACAGCACATTTCAGGAGCTCTAGCTAGACACACTGTGCATAGCTTTAGATTGGAATCTCACACCCACCACCACACCTTACGGCTGGACACCAAGATCCACTCAAGTGACACCACCTTCAGCCAGGTGGCTGCAGATCCAAACTCATAAAGCGCTGAAGAAGTCTCAGCTGGATTTCTTGGTCTCTGCTTTGATTATTTTCTCTCAGTTGTTCTTCCGTAAGCCACCACCACTTGCTCTTTTAACTTTCTCTCATGGGGAAACTCAGGGTGGATGCTAGCTCTGCGCACATAAGCTCCTAACTTCTACCCTCCATATGCTCCTGGCTCTACTCCAGCCTCTTTTGAAAGAAAACAATCCTGGGCTGGAGAGATGGCTTAGCGGTTAAGCCCTTGCCTGCGAAGCCTAAGGACCCCGGTTCGAGGCTCAGTTCCCCAGGACCCACGTTAGCCAGATGCACAAGGGGGCACACACGTCCGGAGTTCTTTTGCAGTGGCTGGAGGCCCTGGCACGCCCATTCTCTCTCTCTCTCTCTCTGCTTCTTTCTCTCTCTATTGCTCTTAAGTAAATAAATAAAAATAAACAAAACTTTTTTTTTTTTAATCCTCTAAGGGCTGGAGAGATTGCTTAGTAGTTAAGGCCCTTGCCTGCAAAGCCAAAGGACCTTGGTTCAAATCCCCAGTACCCATGTGAACCAGATGCACAAGGTGGTGCATGCCCTGACGTGCCCATTCTCTTTCTCTCTTTCCCTCTCTCTCTCATTCTGCTTCTTCCCTTTCTCAAATAAATAAGTGAATAAATAAACCCTCTATTTCTCTTAAGTGAGCCTTGTGAACAATACAGTGTTTTCTGCTAAGTGCATGTTTCCTATTTCCCACATGTTTATGAGTCTGCTCTACCCTTTCCTCCCAGATCCCCTCCCTAAATAAATGCAATAATTCATAATTTATCCTTCTTGAGCATGGCTTCATCAATTCTTCGTTAAAAGTAATACATAAGCTGGGTGTGGTGGTGCATGCCTTCAATCCCAGCACTCAGGAGACAGAGGCGGGATTGCCGTGAGTTCGAGGCCACCCTGGACACCCAGGTCAGCCTGGGCTAGAGTGAGAACCTACCTCGAAAAACCAAAAATTAAGTAGGACATAACCCAAACTTGAGGTTCATAAATTTTGGGGGTCCCATCCTGAACCCCCAAATCCTGCATCAACACCAGAGGGAAAGGTTACTGTTTACCATACAACTATATGGTAGGCTTGGGAAGTAGAATTCTAGAACTCCAAAAGGTCTCTCAATCCTTGCTCCTTAGATCCATTAAACATATGATGACTTACCTTTTCTTATGAACTACCAGGCCTCTTTAATGACAATGAAATTTTGGGAATGACTTTGGGGAAAATTGTCATATGCTTTAGCATAAGAAACCAACTGAAGAGAGCAGGAAAAGAAACCGATTCACGGATTTCATGGGACATATTTACAAAGCTAAAGAGTTTGGAAATTTGGTAGGAAAATAAATGTGAAAGGTGTTACTTAGTGGACTAAAGATCAGAGATCAACAAGAATGAGCAGTGTGGAGACAGAAGGAAAATTATTTTGAAAACTGGGAAGCCAAAGAAAAGAGAACCAGTCAATGGTGGATGGCTCAAGAAAATATGTCTATCACCTTAATGAAGATTTCTATGTGGAAATTGCTAAGATAACAAGTGTGCTACTTTTACATTATAAGTGACAAACAAGCAAGCAAGAAAAAGATTTTGCTACATTAACTGGTACCTATCACCATGACAACATCACCAGCAGAAAATAGTAATGCTGATCACATCACAATGTAATTAGTTTTTTCTCCTCCACACTCATTATGTTTTCAGTGTTCAAGGTGATCACAATAAGTTTCCTACGCTTATTTTATTTCACGATGGTCTTTTTATTCTACTTTAAAGTTGTTGGAAACTGTACTCAGTATTTGATTCACAAATCATAAACTATTCAGGGAAAATATTTTAAACTTTTTATTGACAATTTCCATAAATATACACAATTCACTATGACCATAATCTCCTTCAACCACTCTCCCTTTGCCCCTTCCCAAATACTCCCTCCACTTAATCCCTCAAGTAGCCTCTCTGTTATTTTGATTCATTCATTATTTATTTTTTTGTTTATTTTTATTTATTTATTTGAGAGCAACAGACAGAGAGTAGGAGAGAAGGAGAGAGAAAGAGAGAATGGGCGTGCCACTGCAAACAAACTCCAGATGCATGTGTCCCCTTGTGTATCTGGCTAACGTGGGTTCTGGGGAATCGAGCCTCGAACCGGGGTCCTTAGGCTTCATAGGCAAGGGCTTAACCACTAAGCCATCTCTCCAGCCCTCATTATTTATTTATTATTATGTATGTCTTGCATAGGTAGTGCCAATCACTGTGAGGTCATGACTATAAAGGCTACTTTGTGTCTGGAAGATAATATTGTAAGCCCTCCTTCCTTTCCTCTGGCTCTTACATTCTTTCCACCACCTCTTCCACAGTGATCTCCGTGGGATTTTTTTTTTATTTTTTATTTTTGGTTTGTTTTTATTGATTTATTTGAGAGCGACATACAGAGAAAGAGGCAGAGAGAGAGAGAGAATGGGCATGTCAGCGTTTCCAGCCACTGCAGATGAATTCCAGATGCGTGCACCCCCTTGTGCATCTGGCTAGCGTGGGTCCTGGGGAATTGAGCCTCGAACCAGGGTCCTTAGGCTTCACAGGCAAGCGCTTAACCACTAAGCCATCTCTCCAGCCCTCCGTGGGATTTTTAAATGATGTGAGAGAAACATCAGAGGAAAATAGTTAGTTTTTCATGTTTCTGTTACAATGCCTTACCATTTTTGAATGATATATCCTTGCCATAAATCTCCCCAAGGCTTGGCATGATTGGGAGATGAGAGATTCCTGAAGAGATGAGACCCAGAACAGGGTCCTCAGGCTACTGGAGATGAGCTCTTAACCACGTCACCCTTGTTTCTCTTTGACCATGAGGAGCGTAGTTTGCCCTGCCACATTCTGCCCTCCATGATAAACTACCTTGCCATGGAGTGGAAACCCCCCCAAATAGAGCCAAGTTAAGCCTTTCAGAAACTGATCATTTCAAGCATTTGTCTTAGTGTTAATCTTCCAAATGAATGTTAGAAATATTCACAGGGACCTGATGTGTTTGCCACCCCTTATTATTAGAATAATAAAAGAAATTTCCATATCAAGTTCACAACAATTATACTCCTTGACTTTGCTGTCACCAAAGTAGCTGCTGCTGTGTGTACCAGGCACCATGCACAAATACTTCTTATGTTCCATTTTATGACATAAAAAACTCTGGGGCTGGAGAGTTGGCTTAGCAGTTAATGCGCTTGCCTGCGATGCGCAAGGACCCATGTTCAACTCTCCAGATTTCACCTTAGCCAGTTGCACAAAGGTGAGGCAAGCCCAAGGTCACACATGCCCACTGGGTGGCACAAGCGTCTGGAATTCGATTGCAGTGGCTGAGGCCCTGGTACACCAATTCTCTCTCTCTCTCTCTCTCTCTCTCTCTCTCTCTCTCTGTTTCTCTCTCATAAATAACAACAAAAACAACAACCAAAGACTCTTTGCCTCAGAGAGCTCAAATTACTTGCTTAAGAAATCTAGAAAACAGCAGAATCATGATGCACACAAGTGGTCCAGTTATCTTGTCAACCAACATCTCCAACTTCAGGAAGATAAACCATGGATTAAATGCAGCTAGTGGTATTCCAAAAGTGAAGAGTTCATTCTTGCATTTGCCACTGAAGTGAAGCAAAAGGACTGAGTATGACCATGTTCTTCACCTGCTAAAATCCAGCTCAGAGGAAAGCCAGCGTTGTCTTCTGCAGATGCAGAGTCCAGCATATGATCACGTTACGTCCACCAGTTCATACTGCCCAGGAGCTTACCTGACTTACTGTCTGCCCTTAATTCCAGGTTCTAAGCTAGTAACGTGAGGAAGGACAACTGAGGGTTAGATGTAGCTCGTGTTGCCAAGAACTTTACAGGTGTGGAGCAGGAGCTGGAGGGGAGAGGAGACCGCATGAGCAATTTGTAAGTGAAACCCCCATCCCAGTTAGACAAATGCATAGAAGGTCAGAGAAAAACTCCATTCAATCGCAGAAAGGCTTCACAAAGGGTGGACTATTTGATCTGCTCCAGATCGCTCTGGCAAGACAACAGTACAAAGGACAGAGAGTAGAACAGGCAGAAAGGACAGCATTAAGAAAAGGCAGTGGGGGCTGGAGAAGATGGCTTAGCAGTTAAGGCACTTGCCTGCAAAGCCTAAGGACCCAAGTTCTATTCCCCAGGACCCCTGTAAACCAGATGCACATGGTGGCACATGCATCTGGAGTTTGTTTGCAGTGGCTAGAGGCCCTGGCACACCCATCCTCTCTCTGTCTCTCTCTCTCCTCCTCCTCTCTGTCTGTCACTCTCAAATAAATAAATAAAAATAAACAAAAAATTTTTTAAAAAAAGAAGCAGACTGATTAAACGAGGTCATTTAAGCAACAACGTGTGGATTCAGCTGCAGGTTTTTTTTTTTTTAATATCTTGAAGGGAAGCAGAAAACATGCGGATGTATAAATAGAGGTGTCAAACACAGGTTCACAGAAATGCGTTCTCTCACTGTGTGAGGGCAAGCTCACAGTTAGAAGACAGGGCTCCAAGCTGGCTGCCTGAGGGAGGAAGTGGATGCTGGTTACTCTGAGGACACAAAGAGCAATGTAGGTCTTCCCATCACTCGCTGAGGACTGGATGCATGGGCTGCGGCCTCTGGAGCAAACAGAACCCAAGGCATTTAATAGCAACCTCAATCTTCGAGGCTGAAATAGGAAACACAGCAGAGGATTGCAAACTGGGTCAAGGAGGGAGCTCTAGACAATCTCTGGAAATGGCTGACTTTTCAATTATTGTCAGTGTCATTTTTTTTTTCCAAATTAGACATTTTTTTTTTCCTATAGGAAAGCATGCCTTTGAGAGAAGACAGCTGTTACCTTACCTCTGCCATGTCCAGCTTCCCATTTCTTCCCCTCCCAGTGTGTCTTTGTTCTCTAGAGGAACAGAACCGATAGAATGAATTGCATTGAAAGGGAATTTATGGGCTGGAGAGATGGCTTAGCGGTTAGGCGCTTGCCTGTGAAGCCTAAGGACCCCGGGTCGAGGCTCGATTCCCCAAGACCCACGTTAGCCAGATGCACAAGGGGGCGCACGTGTCTGGAGTTCATTTTCAGTGGCTGGAGGCCCTGGTGCACCCATTCTCTCTCTGCCTCTTTCTCTCTCTGTTGATCTCAAATAAATAAATATAAAAAAAAAAAAGAAAGTGAATTTATTGGATTAGTTTGCGGCAGTCCAGTAGCAATTTGCAGATGTGAGAGTCAAGAGACCCCGTAGCTGCTCAGTCCCCGAGGCTGGAGGCCTCAGCAGTCCCAGTCCAGCCCTGAGGGCCTGGAGGCGTCCTGGAGAGACCCTGGTCTCCAGTCCTCGCTGGAAGGCAGCAGGCAGCAGCAGAAGCCACGTGGGAGGTAGGGGTTCTTTTTTACCCAAGATCTTCCTTCGATAAACCCCCCTTCAAGAGGGGCAGCCCACTCTGGGGGAAGGACTTACTCCTGAGTTAATCCTTCCAGGAAGCAACCTCAGAGACCCACTCAAGAGGAATGTCTATGGATTCCTAAACAGATCAAGTTGACCCCAAACTTAACTCTTGTTTTGCTGCACCCTGGCCTCAGAGGTTGATGGAGGTGGGAAGAAAATGGCCCACCTAAAGGAAACAGATCCACCAACAATCATTCTAATCTGACATCTTCCATAGGTTGAGTGGCTGATTCGAAGAACTGAATAGACGGTGGCAGAGTCCATGAAAAAACCCTGGTCAACCTCTTGCCCAGTGTCTACTACATACCAAGGAAGGGTTTAGTGAGTGAAAAATCCTAGAGCAAGGTTACAGAAGTTTTCATCGATACTTTCTGAAATTTCATCAGCCTTCTTTATTTTTTAATCTATTTATTTATTTATTTGTGAGATAGAGAAAAGGGAGACAGAGAGAATGGGCATGCCAGGACCTCTAGCCACTGCAAATGAACTCCAGACACATGTGCCACCTTGTGCATCTGGCTTTATGTAGGTACTGGGGAATCGAACTTAGGTTCTTTGGCTTTGCAGACAAGTGCCTCACCTGCTGAGCCATCTCTCCAGCTCCTCATTAGCCTTTTTTTTTTTTTACTTCTCCTGTTGTTCCTTTGTGAGTAAAGACCTAAAACCTTTCCCATCCCTCCTGCATATTTGCTTTAAGGGAATTTAACTGGTTACAAATAAATGAAATATCATATAGTGAATACGTAAGAATTCTTGCGTCAAATTTAAATCCTCAGGAAAAGATGTGAGGGGATGCATTGTCATTCTTTAAAAATATTTTCTTACTTATTTATTTGCAAAGAGAACGAGAGAGAGGGGGTTGATCACAATAGGACCTCTAGCTACTGCAAGCAAACTCCAGATGTGTGCAGCAGTTTGCTCATCCAGGTTTAGGTACATGCTGGAGAATTGAACCTGGGTCCTTTGGCTTTACAGGTAAGTGTCTTAACCACCGAGCCATCCCTCCAGCTCAGCAATGGTCATTTTGATGAAAGATAGCGTTGATGGCAGATGCTGCGTGCCCCCACTGAAGAAAGGCTGGCAAAGCAGGGACTCCGGCCAGTCCAGGGAGGTTCCGCCCAAGGGATCTGAAGCAGCTCCCATTCTTCTAATCTACGAGCTACCCTGAGCCCTGGATGAGGCCCTCGGCAAAAGATCAGCAAAAAGGGAGGTGATGATTGCTAGAACTTCCCTCAAGAATCCAGGGTGAAAATGTGGGGGAGAAATATAAGTGGGAGGGAAGGCAGGAGGATGAGCTGAATCTCAGAGCAGTTCAACTAGGGGGAAAGCTGGAAACCAGAGGAGGAGATTCTCTCTTAGGATGTGTCTGGGGATTGTGAGGCTCAGAAGTGACTGAGACCACGCAGACCACTCTGAGGCAAAGATGGAAGCTTTTATTAGGGGAAAAATATGAGCTGCCAGGACTGACTCTCAAGAGCGGAGCACAGCCAACTTTGAGAGTCCAGACAGTGGGCTCTATAGAGCTCTTCACGTGGGGGAAGGGGAGGAAGGGAAAAGAACTCCTTTGATCTTTACATTGGCCATCTCACATAGCCAGGGTGAGAGACCTGAACAGTGACCAGGTGACCTGAGAGAAAAGGGGGCAGGAAACCTAGACCTGGGCCATTGTTAGGCAAGGGAGGGATAACGGCTGGGCGGTTTCTCAAGGAATGTGGATGACCCTCTTCCCTGTGTCTGTCGCCATCCTGCTGTCTTTGGTGACTCCATTTTTGGAAGCCCATCTTGACCTAACAGGGATTCCAGATCCCTTCTTCCCTTCTGACTCCATGACTTTTCCAACTTTCTACCCACCCAGTGCAAGGTAACCCATTGGTTACCTTCCTCATGAAATGTCCCAAGACCCAGCTAGAGACTGGGATTCCCATTAACAACCCTGAACCTCCATTTCCTCAATCCATATTAGTAAAAGTGACCAAACCCTTAAGTAACTAAAACTTGGGAAGAAAGGGCGAATAGATGAAAGGGCAAGAGAGAACAAAGCAGACGGGAATTCTGGCCCTAAAAGGAAAATTCTAAGTAGTTTCAAGACGTCCATGGGGGACGTTTTACCATCCTCTATCAGGCAAAACGGTGATGCCGTACTCTTAAATGTTCTCACTAAAAATGGACACAAGGGGGCTGGAGGGATGGCTTAGAGGTTAAGCAGTGGAAGACCACCACTCTGCTCCGCTTGAAGCCTAATCCTTGCTTAGAGGCGCCCTTCCAAGGATCTATGAGAAAAGGTGGCCCCCTCAACGTTTATGTGATGCCTTTTGAAGACGTTACCCAAGCTCAGTACCAGTCCAGTGATACTCTATGGAAGGCCACGATCGTTCGTGCAAACTGAGATGTTTCCAAGCTGCTATGCTATGCCACAGACTAAAGGGGCTCAGAGTTGGTACCTAATACTGTTCACTATCATTTGGCTCATACATTAGGAATAAACTAAGTATACCCTCACAGTATTTTAAGAGAATAAATTCCTTTTACTTTTTTTTGTTCCATTTAGGTTTGGTTTTGATTTTTTTTTTTTTGAGACTAGGTCATATATATATGTGTGTGTGTGTGTGTGTGTGTGTGTATGTACATATATATGTGTGTGTGTATATATAATGTACATATATATGTGTGTGTGTGTATATATATATACACACACACACACACCATACATATACATACACACATACGTACATACATATATCCTCACAAATAAATAAAAGCATTATTTTTATTTTACAAACAATATCAAGGGATGTATTAAATTCATACAGCTCCTGCAAAAAACCACCACAAACTCAGCCACGTACAATAACAGGGAATTAATTCTCTTCATGTCTTACAGTCTAAAAGGTCAAACCCAGTATGACCCAACCGAAATCAAGGGGTCAGCAGGGTTCAGCTGCTCTGGGGGACTGTAGGAAAAACATCCATATTCCTTACCTCTTGTAGCTTCTGGGGACCCCAACATTCTCATAGTTCATGACAGCATTGTTTCAGTCTCTACCATGAGGCCCCAGGGCCTCTGGGTCTCCTACCTGTCTCGTTTCTCTTTGCTTCCCTCTAACCAGAGCATGTAATTGCATGTAAATCCTATTCTGACCATCCAGGAAAATCTCCCCCTCTCAAAACCATTAACATGATTTTTTTAAAAATACATATTTTATTTATTTGTTTATTTGAGAGAAAGAAAGAGAGAGACAGAGAGAGAGAGAGAGAGAGAATGGGCACGCCAGGGCCTCCAGCCACTGCAAATGAACTCCAGACACATGCGCCCCCTTGTGCATCTGGCTTACGTGGGTCCTGGGGAATCGAACAGGGATCCTTTGGCTTTGCAGGCAAACGCCTTGACCACTAAGCCATCTCTGCAGCCTCATCAACATGATTTTGTATGAAAGAATGTTGCTTCCACATAAAGGACACAGGTCCTAGGGAATCCTGTCTTGGGGAGCCATCCCCTAACCCTGATATAAGCCATCTGTTACAATGCTGTTCTGCATTGCCCCCCCCCCCAAAAAAAACTCTGTGAAAGTTAATTTTGTTTGTTGACTTGATGGGATTTAGATTCACCGTGGAAGCAAATCTCTGGGCTTGCGTGTGTAAGGCTCTGGATTATTAGGTTCACTGAGGTGAGTGACCCATCCTCACTGTGGGAGGCACCTTTCCATGGACCGGGGGTTTCAACAGAAATCAAAAGAGGAAGACGGCTGATAGGCTGCATATTTGCTGTTTGCTGACTCGCTGCTTTTTATGCTCCTGTTGCCTTCCCATGATGGACTGTAACCTCAAGCTGTGAGCCAAAAAAAAAAAAGATAGCCTAAATAAATCAAACAAAACCTTCTTTCTTTCTTTAAGTTGCTTCTGTAAGGTATGTTGTATGTTGGAGCAGCAACAAGAAAATATCTTTTCAAAAAAATATTTTTATTTATTATTTGACAGAGAAAGAGAGAGAGAATGGATGTGCCAAGCCTCTGCAAATGAGCCCCAGACACATGTGCCCCCTTGTGCATCTGGCTAATGTGGATGCTGGGGAATCGAACTTGGGTCCTTTGGCTTTGCAGGCAAATGCCTCAACTGCTAAGCCCATCCCTTTAGCCCCCCCCCCCTTTTTTTTCTTTTTTCTTTTTTCTTTTCTTGGCTTTTCAAGGTAGGGTCTTGCTCTCTAGCCCAGGAATTCACTTTGTACTCTCAGGATGGGATGGCCTTGAACTCACGGCAGAGATCCACCTACCTCTGTCTCCTTAGGGGTTAAAGATGTGTGCCACTGTGCTGAGCCAACAAGAAAATATCTAATACAACCTCTACCACAGAAAGTAACCAGGAGGGCTGGAGAGATGGCTTGGCTTAGCAGTTAAGGTGCTTGTCTGCGAAGGCAAAGGACCAATGTTCGAGTCCCCAGCACTCACATAAGCCAGATGCACAAGGTGATGCATGCATCTGGAGTTTGTTTGCAGGGGCTGCAAACATTCTGGTATGCCCATTCTCTCTCTCTGCCCCCCCCCTTCTCTGTCTCTCTCTCTCTCTCTAACAAATAAAAAGTTTTTTTAAAAGAAAAACTAGGGCTGGAGAGATGGCTTAGTGGTTAAGTGCTTGCCTGTGAAGCCTAAGGACCCTGGTTCGAGGCTCGATTCCCCAGGACCCACGTTAGCCAGATGCACAAGGGGGCGCACGCATCTGGAGTTCATTTGCAGTGGCTAGAAGCCCTGGCGCGCCCATTCTCTCTCCCTCTCTCTCTCTCTCTGTCACTCTCAATAAATAAAAATGACCAACAACAACAAAAAAAAAAAAAAATTAAAAAAAAAGAAAAACTAACCAGGAACCCATGCTTTGCTGAGTGGAGGGCATTTGCCTCCAGTCTCTGAATGCTGCAGTAAAGATGTTGGGCAGAGCTGGGGTCTCATCCAAAGGTTGAATGGGAAAGAACTGTCGCACCTCCATCTTGTGGGCAGGATTCAGATCTAGTGGACTTCAAGAGTGTTTGTTTTTTGCTCACTATTGACTCGTGGCCTCCCTTAGCTCATTCCCATGTGAAGCTGGCCACGGGGCAAGTAGCAATATGACAGAGTAACGGGGGAAAAGAACACAAACAAGATAGAGTCATAATCCTTTCTTTAAAAAAATTAGTTATTTATTTATTAGAGACAGAGAGAGTGGTGGGGGGGAGAGAATGGGCATGCCAGGGCTGCAGCTACTGCAAGTGAACTCCAGATGCGTGCTCTGCCTTGTGCATCTGGCTTACATGGGAACTGGAGAATTGAACCTGGCTCCTTAGGATTCTCAGGCAAGTACCTTAACCACTAAGCCCATCTCTCCAGCCCCCAAGCCCCTTTCTTAATCATCTCATGGGTGACTATTTTTTTTTTAAATATACCTTTCCTGCATTCTGATCATCGGAAGAGAGTCATTTTGTCCTGACCACAACTTAGAAAGGATTATGCGACAGTGTGAGTTCCGGGAAGTGGGTGGTCACTGGAAGCCATCTTTCGGGTGCCCACATTGCTGGTAAATCTGCTATCAGCAAAAGAAGGAAGACTGGCTGTTGGAACAGTGAGCCTAGTCTGTAACCTGACTTTCTCAGTTTGTCAGTGAAGCTTGCAGTGTCCTACGGGAGGGTATCTGTGTGAGTGTCGTATGCTATGACAGCCCTGAGAAAGCCAATGCTCTCAGGTAAATAAGCAAGACTGTTCCTTTAGCTTGACATCTGGGGAGATAAGGCACGGTCATCGATGTGTCATTTTTTTTTTTTTTTTTTTTTTTGTCATACAGTGAACCTAAGAGAATTGTAACGACAACTTATTTCTCCTAGCTGAAGAGATGAGTAACTTAACAAAAGGCTTCCAGGTTCTTTGAACTTGGTGGATTATTAACTTGACCCTGGCCACACAGTTATTATTTATATCGTATCATCCCAAGCTTCACACCAAGCTTAAACTTTGAGTAATAGGACCTGATTGCCTACTTTGAGGAACATGTGCTAATTTAGGAAGCGCCGCTTTTTCCGAGACAAAGGGAGGCTAGAGAAAACTCATGCAAGTAGCAGAGTGTTCATGTTCAAAGTCGTTGCTCTTTTTACTGAATCATAACTCACTCCTTATTTTAGTGATAGATGTGCCTTTGGTAAAAGTAATTTAAAACTCTGGGATTCCCCCTTCCACCCTCAGACTCTGTTTTAGACATGTACAGACAGTATTTTCAGAATTCTCCGATGATTACGCTGGTGACTCATAGACGTATCTATTTTCTATGTAGCATCTCCCAGCGTGTCCAATGCAGTCTACATGCCAGGGAGAAGAAAGCAGCTTCTCGCAGGAGGAGGGATGAGAAGCCTCAAGGAATGCAGAAGAGGCTGAGTTTGAGAACTCAAGACCTTATGGCATCATTCTGTAAAGGAGGGATGCCATTCTTCCTAACCCGCCTCTGTTACCATGGTGAACCTTATACTCACCGTAGTCTGATCCAGTTATGCTGAGACTCAGT